>NC_090936.1:77142909-77452762 GCF_040938575.1 Ambystoma mexicanum
TAGCAGGGACTGTCGCAGCATTTGCTGATATATTGAATATATTTAAGAAGAATGAAGCCCAGATAACGGTTTCACTCGAGTAGACATCTGCCGGAATGCTCTCCGATCCTGGCGCTTTGCTGTTATTTTTGTGACTCTATGGCAAACTGAATTTATTTTAGAGGAACTACTAAGGGAGCATTGGAGCAACGTTTTGTTACTACAAGACGGTTCAAACTGCCTGTAAAACGGGATCTCAACTCGCTATAAAGTGAGCTGTAACAATTATGCCGTCCTTGGTAATGTATGTATTCTGAGTATCTGAATCGGCAGTTATAACTGGTTTCCAGAAATCCCTGGATTCTTTGTTAATAATGGTGTTCATTACCGAATTTCATTTATTTGCGTGGGATCTTTTTTGGGTGGGAATTAGATTTTTGTAATTCTGTCTAGGTTGGCCTACAACAATCCTATCAGAAGCCTCTGGACCTTTCAAGTAGGAAACGAGGGGGAACTTATATTTTTTATATTTTATTGTTTTTTTATAAGGCGCCTTATACCATACCTGAGTTTGGTTTCTAAGCACAGATCCGGGATTCGAACCTCTGTTGCTCTGTGTGTTCTTGCTTCCAAGACCTGAGCTTGGCCCCTGTGTTATCCTTAGACGGCATTCCTTGTTATACCATTGATTATGTTTCAAGTCTGTTTTCCCTGCCAGTTTACGTGTGTTCGTCACCAGTGAGAAAACGGTATTACTAGTGCTTGTATATAGTTCTAACATTCTACCCATAGGAATATCACTGATGGTAGATACATTTTCCAAAAGGGGAAGAATGGAGCTATAGAATTTAGGGAGCAACTCCTTGGACAGCCAGTGGATTGTTTGCCCATGATTTCAATATGTACCTTAATTTCGAAAGATGGGGGCCTGTGGTCGCTCTTATTGTATTTGTATAACTCCCTCTCCATGCAGAACCACCGTGATGTGTAAAATGTTACGTACTTTTGGATTGCTCTTGTTGCACACCAACCAATGCTCTCCCAAATCTCGCTTAATAACACAAGGAGTAAAACACATCCTGGGCAGCTTACCACTAAGCTCACATACTGGACAGCGTACCGCTAAGCACACATCCTGGGCAGTTTACCACTAAGCACACATAATGGGTAGCTTACCACTAAGTACATATCCTGGGTAGCTTACCACTAAGCACACATCCTGGGTAGCCTATCACTAAGCTCACATTTAGGGTAGCTTACCACTAAACTCACATCCTGGGTAGCTTACCACTAAGTATACATCCTGAGTAGCTTACCACTAAGCACACATCCTGGGTAGTTTACCACTAAACACACATGTTGTGTTTTTGTGGTTTCATCCCAATAATTTGAGAGTGGTATATTTCATTGTGGTGGTAAATTAGATACTGTAAGGGTGCAGAAGCAAGTCTCTGACATGCAGGGGTCATGTTTTGGGTATAAACATTTATTAGAAGATGAAGAGGAAAAGAAAACCCTATCTTGCCCTAACTCTAAGAGCTGCTTCCCTACCTTAACTGAAATAACTAGTGTCAGAATGTCCAAAGTAAAAAGTCCCAATGTCCAGTGTCAAAATCCTAAATCTAAACACATCAGCTAACTAAATCAAAGTGATGTCTTCTTGGTCCCGAGGGATGGCTCCCTTTCCCTGGACAAAAGGCTGTTCTTAGCTTTGCAGTTTTTCCCCTTCGGTCTCCACTACTCCTCAGCTGTTGGGGGGGGTGGCTCCCTTCCCCAGCCCTTCTCTGGCTTGTAATACAGTTCTCTGGGGGCCCAGACCCAGATTGGCAGCCTTGGCTCCTTCTCACCAGGTACTTCTCCGAGGAAGAATAGCCTGGATGCGTCCCAAGCTGTACGCTGACCCTGGTAGGTAGACCTGGTTTCCTTTCACCAGGCACAGCAACGAAGAACATTGGCCTGGAGGCTTCCCAGGCCGTGGTGGGTCCTTATCCCTGGTGGGCAGACCTGGTTCTCTCTCACCAGTTACTGCAATGAAGAGGATTGGCCTGGAGGCTTCCCAGGCTGTGGTGGGTCCTTATCCCTGGGGGCCAGACATGGTTTCCTCTCACCGGGTACTGCGATGAAGAGGACTGGACTGGATGCTTACCGGGCTGTGGTGTTTGATACAGGATTGGTTAACTAAGCTGCCAAGCACTGTAAGTATTGTATAACAAGTCCTAGTTCTCTTTATTTGGGTGCGATCCCAGACTGGCAAATCTGCCTTTAGTTTGGCTTTCCCAAGGCTTGGTTTACACTCCTGCCAATTCGTAGTGCACATGCATGTACTTCTTTGCTTCCCTTTATTTGTATTTGGGTCCCAGACCCTGTTTTTCAAATTGTGTCACAACTTGCTTGTCCACACCATCTTCCTGACTACCCGCATACCTCTTACTGCAGGCTGCGCGATTGTCCGCTCTGTGGCGGTTGCTGGGCTCGTTCATAGGACTCTGTTGCCTTCTCACAGCCTCCTCTGCTCTGCGGGGTATACCGCACTTTGATCGCGGGACTTTTCATCGCTGGGTTTTTTACCGCAAATTTATTTTCGAAAAAAAACTCATCTTTTTTTTGGGGGGGGTTAAAAAATGAAAAACATTTGTGTAAGGGAATAAAAAAATAAATAAAGAGAACGGGGGGCTTGGAGGGGCAACCCCTTCCAAAAAAAAAAAAAAATTGATGGGTTTTTTTTCGAAAAAATTTTGCGGTAAAAAACCCTGCGATGAAAAGTCCTGCAATTAAATAACGTAGAACCCTCTGCGGCGGCTCTGCAATGCTTCCCCCTCGCATGCTTCCTGGGACTCTGGGGCACCCAGCGGTCTTGTTCTTTCACAGGTCATGCGGTCCAGACATCCAGGACCACCTTTGGGTCCTCTTCTCTCCTCCTTGGCGTCCCGGTCAATATCTGTGTGTATGTTGTATCCTCCTGGTTCTCCCGGCTCCTCCATGGAGGGCTTGACATTATGTCAGGTCCTTTCTTGGTTTTTATTCGGATTCTTCCGATCAATGTCTCTGAACCGCTAGACTGGTAAAAGTGGTTCCAATGGTATTTCGCCATAGCTCCTCCTTGTCTCAGTACTAAAGGAGTGTGGGTGTGGGGACTCATTGGGAATCTTCCTTGTCTCATTATTACAAGAGTACTGGTGTGGTAACTTATTAGGAATCTCCCTTGTCTCAGTACTTTCTACATGAACTGGTTTCGCAAAGTACATAGTGTGACTGAAAAGTGGGGTTACTGTGGGGAGGGATTCTAGGATCATGGGATTGGTGGAAATACTGCATTCTCCCGATGTGGTTGTGACTGGTCGCAAAGGGGATTTCTCTCCCATGAGATCCTCCCGCTGAGTACCACCCCCAGTGAGACTATTGAGTAGCAGCCTCACCTCCGTGGCCTCATGGGAAGAGGCTCCCCCTTCGGAAGCAGTGACAACATTCTGGGGTTCGTCACAATACATATACATATACACACACACATAAATATATATATGTATATATATATATATATATACATATCGAGAGAGAGAGATAGAGGTGGGTTAGGAGTAAGCATGGTTGCGAAAAGGTGGGAAGGGGTTTGGGAGCAGGTGGGAGGAAAGTACATGGCAGATCTTACCATTAAAATAAAAAAAATTAAATTAAATTACTAAAATGAAAATATTGAACGCCCCATAGTGAAACTTACCACTTTGAAATGTTTTTAAAATATTTGGGACAAAACCACATGATACCCATATCCTAGGTAGTTAAACAGAAATGGCAAGTGATCCCTCTTCCAAGTCAGTGTATGCCATAAGAAATACACAGAGTAATTGACCATCTTGTAAAGCATCACATTCAAGCATTGATGCCATAGTATCTGTTATTGGTCAAAGGATTCACACCTCGGTGGAATGGATTTGTTTAATAAATTATTATAGCAATTAGCACCCATTCTGGGGGCTTCAACGAGTGATAACGGCCCGGGGTCCCAGGTTCTAGGCCCGAGCGAAGCCTTAACACTGAGCCCCAGTGCCATTCCAGCCAGTGAAGCCCTCAGAACGGGTGCTTATTGCTATTAGCACCACAGGTTTGAAATCTGGAAACCCAGGGTTCTAACAGTAATGAATTTTGTTTCAATGAACGAATCGCCTCGCAGTGTCTCGTTCATTCTAACAAATACTTACTGAAGATGGCGGCCGTGGAGCTGGAAGGCGGGGCTCTATGCAGAGCCACCATTCCATTTCGGCCATCTGGAAAACAGAGTGGAACTAATCAGGTAAGTGAGGCTTGGAGGTGCGAAGTGCCAAAGACCCGAGGAGAAGGAAGGGAAGATGGATGGGGGAAGATGGCAGGCATGGGAGGCAGCCACCAGGCTGCTCGAAACGCAGGCAGAGGTTGTGGTATTGGTTAACTCCCCTGCCCCGGGTGCTAATAATTATTTTAGTTAGATAATATATAGGATTAAATGGTCATTATAAGGCAGGTGAGAGTTGGGAAAGGCTCTTGGGAGTAGCAAGACAAAATAATAACAGGGAGTTTTGGTCCCTGGTATCTGGGAACATGAAGGAGCTTTACTTGGGTACTCTTGAGCTCCTGGAACAACATATCTTGGAAGTCACCTGATTAGATCCTTTTCATTCCCTATATTCCATCGCGGATGATAGGCATGGCAGCCACGCTCAGTGTATTTTGGGGAGCTTCAAACTATTGGACCAGTTCGCCCTGGAGGAGGTATACTCTGTTCTCTCGAGGCAAAGACCGCTTAAGTCTCCAGGGCTGGATGGGGTACAATGCCCTGATAGCTAGGGATTACCTACCCCCAAGTTGGTGTATGGGTATCATAGTTCCTATTTTCAATCTAAACCTTTTGCTGACCTATTTCTCAAAAGACTGGAGGCATGGGTCAAGGAAAATAATATCTTATCAGACACACAAAACGCTTTTAGGCAAGGCACTGGTACAGTCTTCCCAGGCTTACATTTGTATTGGATTCTCGCAAATTATGTTAGGATCTTGGGAGCTCCTGTTTACGTGACCTTCGTGATTCTGAGCTCAGCCTTTGGCCACATGAACAGGAACCTCCTATGGCTAACACTGCAGGATTTGGGGATACCGATATCTCTTCTGCAGGCAATTGTGTCCCTCCATGAAAATTCTGGGGTGAGGGTTCGTTTCGGCATGGGAGGAGAGTTAAGTGAGGAATTACAGATCGCTAAAGGGGTGTGCCAATGGTGTGTCCTGGCACCCATGTACATTGAAGAGTTTTTGCTTCACTTGAGGCTGATGTGCCAAGATGTATGCAGAGAAGATTCCCGGTACTCAGCTACGCAGATGAAGCAGTTTCAATAGCCACTACCCCCACGATCTTTACAGATGTTGGTTGATGACTATAGGGTCTATATGACAAACAGGGGCTTATAGGTAAATGTAAGCAAATGTCAGATAAAGTGCCTTTCTCTGAGATCAAAGTGTGTGCCGAGTATCCAATTGGATGGGCAGCAGATTGAGGTCTGTAAAGGATTTGATTACCTTGGTCTGAGATTTTACGACAAACTAAATTGGAGCAACCACTTATACAAACTGGGGACACAAATGCGGTAGACAACAGCTGGAATCTAGATTTGCTAAGAACCTGGGGCACTCTCTACCAGCCCAGATACTAACCATCGATAGAGGAAAGGCTGTTGCAGCAGGGTCCTACGGATGTGAGATACGGGGTAATCACTGCAGACTACAGAAGACATCTTTTTAAGGATGCTTTTGTCTGTCACCCAGTCGACGTTTAGTTACATTTCACACATGGATACAGGGCAGCCTTATACATCGGACTTGACTCATGCTAGACCAGTTCTATTCTGGCATACTATCTGGATGAAAGGGGGAATGAGCTAGCGAATGGGGGAATGACCTAGCAAGGATCTCATCCACAATCTAGAGATGCGTAGTAATTGGTGTCAAAATGGCTGGTTGGCGTATATCAAGTCTACACTTACTAGGCTGGGGTTGGATGTACTGTTTAAGGAACTTGTACATCTGTCAGATATTACAAAAAGAACTTTGAAATCTTGAATCGAATGGTTTCCAGCAGATGATAGGGAAATCAGTATGACAACTAGCACACAGGTAATGGAACTATTAACCGTTAAGCTCCTTCAAGGGTCTGCCTTGTTACCTGACCTTTGGCAGCCACCAATCCCACAGGTCTATGTTTACCAGAGCAAGGATGGTTGTTTTGCCCCTAGAAGCACAGACTTCTTGATGTAAGGGGGGAGGTAGTCATCCGTGTTTATGCCGGGCGACAGAAGATTTGATTCATTTTATATCGTTTTGCCCCATCTACGCGAATCTTAGGAAGTCCTGCTTGATAAGTATACTCAGGGACAGCGGTCTCTGATATTATAGACCCACCTTCACATTTTTAATGTTGTGCTCGAAGGTGAAAGTTGCATTTGCCCTGGGATCCTACCTTAACTGGGTGTAGTCGCGCAGATTAAGGGCAGGTAAGGCTGTGGAGAATCGACCACCTATTCTGACACTCAGACTTTTCTATGGTCTCTAAATTGTTTGTGACATTCCTAAAATATCTCTCAGGTCGCTCCGTGACCATTGCTTAGCTCAGTCATTCTTTCAGGCATTTCTCAGGTCTCCCCACAAGACCTGGGACTCTCACTCATTCTCTCACGCTCCTTTGAGGTTTCTCCAGGACCTGGGCTCCCCACATCGATTCTCTTGGATGTCTATGAGGTCTCTCCATGACCTAGAATTAAATAAGGTTTCTCTCAGGTCTCACCTCGACCTTGGTTTCTCTCAGCTTTCCCTCAGGTCATATCAAGACCCTGGATTCCCTCCAGTTGCTCTCCGGTCACACCACAGCCTCGGGTTCTCTTAGGTTTCTCTGAGGTCTCCCCATGACCTGGCATTCTCTAAGGTTTCTCTCAGGTGTCACCATAACATTGAATTCTCCCAGCATTCTCTCACGTCTCACCACAACTTTGGACTCTCTAAGATTTCTCTCAGGTGTCAACATGACGTTAGATTCTCTCAGCTATCCCTCATGTCTCAACAAAATCTTTTATTCTGTGAAGAGTGTCCCAGCATAATATGCTTGACGGCAATGGGTATTTCTCTGCCGGCATATTCAAGTCCTTTTCAGACAGACTATATTCTCAGCCCCCTGCCAGGGTTTCTTCTCCAGTTTATTCGAGGAAGTGCCTTTGTAGTCAGGCCTTCCCTCTGGTATCCAGTTTTGTGTGCAGGACCTGCCCCTGGGTCCTTTCTTCAATGCGTCACCATGTGCTCCGGGTGCATCTCTGGCATACCCTTGCCAGAGCAGTCTTTGCACAGCTGATAGAACACACAAGGTGGTGTCCGCCCTGGTATTACCCAAATTGACCTTTTCAAATTGAACTTTTGTCCTAATTGACCTAATAATAGTGGTCCTAATTGACCTTCTTACAATTGACCTTTACCTTTATTTTAGTTGTTTTATATATGTGTGGGGTGGGTTTGGGATAATAAATATTATAAGGGGATTGAGTTTTTTTTTTTTGGATTGGGCAGGGGGTTGCGGAGGGTTTCGCCCTGCATATATGTCCTAATTGACCTTTTAAAGGATCAACTCTCCCGCGATCAATTGTCATTAGGTCATTTCGTATACATCCTCCGCCCTCTGTGTCTAGGGAGTGGATGTAAGCAGATTTGCTTGCTCCCAGTCTTCCTCCTTTACTGGTGTTCCCTAAGCTAGTCCAGGATTGGTTATTTGATTGTGTTGTTTGTTTTACGTGGCCAGATCGGTTTGTTAACTTTATTTGAATTTTGGGATCCTTGATATCTCTCTGTGTGCATTTGTTGGGTTTTAATTGATGTTTGAATTGTTTAACCATCAGTGCAAGCCTTTAAATTGGGGCGGAACCTGCTGCGCCATTGAACATTTGTGAATGTGGGGCGAAGTGCTTCAGCAGCGTTCCGCAGTACTCAGCGAGTTCCCCCGAGGAACGTTTGCTGGTTCACTGAGTGCAAGGGTTCTGGTTATATCACTGAAGGTTACGTCTTTTGACAGGGTTTCTCGTGGTATATTGGCTTCCGCACTCTGCGTTCCAGGGACTTCCATACATTACCTCTACCTCGTTCGGCATCGACAAGCTGGTTAAAGTGAAACTGTGAAGTTTAGCTTCATAAGACCTGTTGCCAATATTCTGAGTGTGTATTATGGGTTCGGAAACATTTACAAAAGCCATCTTCTTTGTTGCTAAAGACTGACCTTTCCTTGTACAGATAAATCCTTTTGAAGTGAGGCATTACCAAGTCTCTGAGGAGAGGGTGAGTAAGAAATGTCATTCCTTCAGGGGTGTTGCTAGGTCTGGAAAAGATCCGGTCTATGCTAATGTCTGGACATCGGGACTCAGGGCTAGCTAGCCTTTTGGTTATAGCCCCTGAGCTTCTTTTCGGGGCTACAACCAAAAGACCTGTCACTATAGCCAACTCAGCCCCCCCCCCAGAAACACCTCTACTGGCGAGGCACATCAGGTATCAACCAAACCATCCCAGGTCTGCTGTGACTCGGCACTGACATACAAAAGGATGGGGAGTTTCTTGACCCCAAAAGGCACGATTTCTAACGGACAGTAGGTGAGGGGACGGTCCTACCAGGGTGTGGGAAACACAAAGGCCCTTACGATCATGTTCCTGTTTTAGGTGGTGAGGAGTTGGTCCTTGTAGGGTATCAGAGACCTAACATCCCTCTCCGTCACCTTCCAGTCCAGACTTGATGAGTTAACTTGCTGCATTTTTGAGAGTTTCGGTCTGGCGGTGTTCGATTGGAGCTCAGATGCCGACGGGGTCCCCCCAGCTCATCACAGGATTGTTGTGACGTATGCCGGAGGTGTCGCAGCAGGTTCTTGTAAGGGGTCAGGTAATCAGTGGGGCTAATTTGTTGCATAATTGGCATGGAGTAAGATATTGCTAAATGATAACAATGTGGCATATGTATACCTTTCAAATGGGCATTGAAATAAAGGTGCCTGCAGAAGAGCATAACACAATGGCGCAATATAGCAGACTTTCCCTTACTGCTTCTCTCGGCATGGTTACGCTGCGGTTGCAATGGGAATCTTGGCTATATGCTGTGGGGTTTGGTATTTCACTAGCTAGTGCATGGTGTGTGTTTTGCTGCATTGCATTATTGCCCTATGGAAGGCTGAGTAGCACTGCATCTGGAATATTTCCGGGGTGGCACTAGGCAGTCGCAAGTGAGTTTCCAGCCACCTAGTCTCGGGAGGATAGTTCAGGGGCAACATGCTCGCCTTGGAAGCAAGACGACACGGAGCAACACAGGTTCGATCCCCGGGTCCGGGCTTATTAACCTCTGGGTATTAAGCGCATTATAAATAACCTATCATATCATATCACCGGACTACAAGTTGCAGGCCTCGAATTTGTGCCCTGGCATAGCGCAACGTGGCATAACCTAACGCTGCCTAACAAAACCTAATAGGGCATGAAAATGCCTGAACAGGCACAACGTAGCACATGGCACAGACCTGACAATACTACAAGTGGTTAATCTCTCTGTCTCCCTCTTCCCTCCATTAGACAGTGAAAGCAGGATGCAGGGGCAAGAATGCAATTCCCCAACACTTCCATGCCGAGTGTGCAGTCTTTCTGGACATTACTAGTTCCAGAGCTCAATCTTTTTACTGTGATTAGTGGAAAGCTCTCTGGTCAACTATTGCTGACCTGTTTGAAGGCGGGAGGGAGAGATGGAGGGAGTGAGTGAGTGAGTGAGTGAGTGAGTGAGTGAGTGAGTGAGTGAGTGAGTGAGTGAGTGAGTGAGTGAGTGAGTGAGTGAGTGAGTGAAATCATGTGTATAGTAAAGAACTGCAAAATGAGTCACTTCTTGGCACTGATGAATTTGGGGTCCGTCAACATGTCAAGCTGTGTTTCCATGTATGTGGGTGGACCTCATTCCGAGTTTAGTGGTATCCCACCGGTATTTCAAGTGGGATGCCAGGTGTCAGCGATAGGGAGGCCTAGGTTGGAGACCAGGATGTCCTTTTTAAACTTCTTCCTACCCGATTTGGTGAGGAGAGCAGGATAGTCAATAGAGAAGCAGTTATAAAAGATAGGAGAGACAGAGAGCACCATAGAGTAGTTGAGAGAGGGGAGAGGTGGAGCGAGAGGGGGAGACACTAGAAGTGACAACTAGAGCAGTCAGACAGGACATGTGTGTTTTACACTTGTGTTCTTTGAATATGGGTTTTAGATAACTCCATAGACATCATCTTTTCATGTGTATTACACAGCACTTTCAGTGCAGTGACATGTTCTTGAGACTTCCCAAAGTCCTTCTCTGCCCCTCTTGCCCTGTTGAGCCAGTAAAGGGTTACCAGCAAGCTGACTGTAAGGGTCCAGGGTGAGGGCCTGACCCTGGGAAATGGGTGCTCGCCTTATATGGCATCTCCTCCTCCTCCTTCTCCCCCTCTCTGCACCCTGTGCCCTGGCCTGGTTTTCCTGCCTCTTGCGTTCTGGCGCAGCATGAGCAGCTGCATGTCTCATGTCGCGATGGCTAGTGGTAGCATGGTGTTGGAAAGTGTGTTTGGGGAAGGCACGTACCTTATGTAGCCCTCTTGAGTGGATTGGGTTCAGCTGTGGCTTCATTTGTGGTGCCTGTATGCATTTACCTCCACCTGGAAGCTGGAGGTACATTTGCTGTGTTATTGTCAGTATTAGCGCTGATTTCCAGCACTAATACTGCTGTTTCTGGAGTTGTGATGGAACGGTAATACTGCTTTGGTGTTTTGTTTGTATTTCTGCCGAATATTTTCCACTGGCTGTATTTGGGTCAGCTAATTCTGCCTGCTGTAACACAGTCAGCGGAATTATCGGGGACTCATAATTCGGCTAACTGTAATTGTGATGGTAAATCCATTACCGCCCCTTTAGAGTTTACTGCTGAACTCGTAATGAGGGCCATATTACAGAAAGTTTACACAGGTGCAAGTGTAATAAGCATTAGGGCAAACATGGCCCTACTGTAAAATACTTATTCGTTCAATACATATTTGCACCAGGGAAACTACTAGGATTAGGAGAAATTACCTTGTTGCAAGCATGCATTGAACGTATTTGAGCTTGATTTACAAAAGAGTTTTTAAAGGGAGAACACCATTGGAAAACACTTTGTAAATCCGGTGCTATGTTTTTTAGGCTAGGCAATTTTTCCTTAGTGTTAATTGGACTGGGGAAACTGTATTGAGTCCCTGTGACTCTAAATCTGTGTCTGCTGGACTGGCTCTACGATTTGCAGGGCCCTAGGCGAAAAAACTGCAACATCAGTGAAATCACAGAAAAAAATGGCGTCACAGAAGAAGTCGTTCATACTCGAGGGGAAGATGAGAAGTTACATTTAAACAAGTCGCCAAAAGTAAGAGAGAACACTTGTGCTGTCCATATGTGAATGCTCCCAGTTGGCTCTAGGGGATAGCTCAGGGGCAACGTGCTCGCATTGGAAGCAAGACAACACTGCTCGCATTGGAAGCAAGACAACACGGAACAACACAGGTTCGATCCCAGGGTCCGCGCTTAGAAACCTCTGGGTATTAAGCGCGTTATAAATAACCTATCGTATCATATTCTGGTTAGGTTTTGAGGCAGTGAGAGCCACCAAATTCCCACGACATCAAATGATAACACTAGCACAGGGCCAAGTCCAGGAAAAACAATCCCTTCAGTCTCCAGGACAGCAACTGCCTTTCTTGCTACATCCTTGGCAAATCATCATGACTCACTTGCCCACGCCTCCTCTCCCCTCCTCGCCCCCATATTTGATTTCAACACTTCTGTTCTGTATAGAGGACTTGAAAAGTAACTATCATAATAAAGTACTCGTACAAATCTGTAACTCTGTATAGAAGGACGTTAAGCTCCAAAAGCTAGAACTGTTGTATTATTTCACATCTTGAATGAAAGACAACGAATGCCAGAATGCATTTCAGCGGAACGCTAAAAGTAAATGGGTTTTGTGAATGTACTTTGAAGACTTGGGTTCAGAACAAAAGTAAATGTGTGAAAAGGTCAACCTGTCTGTTATTCACCGTCAGCTGCAAAGGCATGCCTCATAAATGAAGTGAGGCCAATGTGAACCTACAAAGGCAACGCGCTTTGGTGTGTCATAACACATGAAAGTAAGGAATAAGGATGGGGGTTAAAGGCAGAGGGAGAAAAGGCCGAAGATTATTTTTCCGAAATAACCTTCTGTCTTTTCTCCCTTGAACATTTCTGACTTGGCCCAGACCCCACCTACACTCTCACAAGACCCTCAGACCCATCCCCCTACTTACCTTGCTGCCGACTCGCTGTGACTCGGGAACCAGTGCCGCAGGGTCCTTTCCCTTTTTTTTTCTTTTTTTTTTTGGGACGGCTGCAGGGGGCACCCCTACAATGCCACCTCACAATATAGTGAGCATGGGTGTGGGGGACACCCCCGTAGGCCCCAGTATCGAATGCATGATTTCATCGTACTTTTCAGCTGTTTGGAGTTTTAGAACGGCCGAAATCCAGCCAAATCATGCATTTGGGCTTTTCAACTCCGTCATTTTGGCCGATTCCGAAAAATAAGGAGATAGTTATAACTTTTTGTGTGATATATGTCAATAGTCTTGAAAGAGGGCCTAGATTTTGGCAGCTAACTTCTGCTTTCTGTGTGCTGTTAGAATAAAAGGCTCCTTTTGCATTTCACATCACCAAAACATTATTAACTCTGCTCTAAAAAATGTTCAATAAATTAATGATCACTTATTAATATATTTCTCTTGCAATGCTCCAACCAAACAAAAGGGGACAAGAAGTCAAGTATTTTTATTTATTTATTTATTTATTTATTTGGGTCAAACTGACCTTTACAAAATTAGAGATGTTCAAAGATTTTTTTTTTAATCGAATATACAAATGCAATCAACTTGTACTCAAAACAACAACCACATTTCCCATAAACTTAGAAAGATAGAGTATGGTCTATACAGTCAGACGAGAGGAGAGCTTGCAAAAAAATAAAATAAAAAACATCCTACAAAGTCTCTTGTCTACTTTTTGTTGGTCACTGGCTCTGATTTCTCAGTCAGGCTTCCTTCTTGATGGAGTTCATGAGGTCCTTTCAGTCTGAATTGCTTCTTAGCCAGCTCTCTATGGTCTTACGAGAGATGTAACAGAGTTCTATGTCTTATGGACGAACCCGGCCCTTAACAGGACTTGGCTAACTGCTAATGTTAGGGACGTGTTATGACCTGAAATCAGCAGGTTCCAAAAGTTGTCCGAGAGCAGCCAGTCCTCTTTATACACAAATTTGGAGAAATATTTTCTTCTTAAGTCCCATGTGCCTTCGCACTAACGAAGTAGATGGCTCAAACTTTGATTGACTGGGTCTGCACAAATTTTGCATAGTTTAATTGCACTCTGTTTTTGCACTCTGATGTTCAGTATTTCTCCTGTATGGATAATACTGAGTCGGGCCCTTACGAAATTATTTCTCGATTCCTGATCTGGATGTTTCATTGATTACTTTGGTAACCAGCCCAGTTTTTTGTCCACTGCTAGAAAGCTGTTCCGTGGTTTAATTTGACGCATCTTCTCACCAGTTCTGATCCAATCCCTAGTTTTGATGTCTTTTTTTGCTTTCATAGGGTTGCCAATCAGTGTTTCGATAGAGGAGTCATCTTCTTTCAGAGTGCTTAAGACCATTTGTTCCAGGTGTTCTAATATATTCGATTAATGAGAACATAGTTGTTGGTTGATGTCTTTGTATAAAGAGTTTTTTTGTGGAACTACTATTGTCCTGTACAATGAGAGGAGCCTCCATGCTACCAGTGACTGTAAGGACTTTAGGTCTAGTTCAAATCTGAGGGCTGATGTGGGCAGGCTTAGTGGCAGGCCCAAGTTCCTCTTCCAGATTTGGGCTTCTACTTTCTGCCAATTTAGATACCACAGTACTGGTTTGGTCTCTAGACCGTACAAAATAATCGGAACTACTTTTGCAGTGTCGAATTACACTAAGGTCAAGTATTTATGAGGCCCCCGTGGGGTTTGTCTCCAGACAGTCACAGGTGGGGTGGGAGTGACTGCACTGCCTCATGGGGCAAGCAGAAAAAAGAAAAAAAGTCTGCCTTAAATGCACACAGCCCATGTTTAATACAGTTCATGTTACTCCGAATACAGGGGGAAGCTGGATGCTGCAGGCCTCATGAGTGCAGGGCTCTGGGCTGCAGCACAGCCTGCCCATGCCTAGAGCCGGCCCAGAGTTTCTGAATCTAGTCTTGATATTAGGGCACTATTTTAAGCTCTTCTGGACCTCTTGTGCTTTGCTTTAATGGATCTTGGAGGGAGAGTTGGCATGGTTGACTGCACTCCACTTTTCAGTGATATGAAAGTAGATCCTGCTCCGTGTAATGCTATCATCCAGTTGTAGTAAGACCTGTACGTTTTGGTTCCATAAAGGAGATGACAGAATTGGTCAGATGCTCTAGCATTATGAGAATTAATATTATTAGAGTATTTATTGAGCGCGGATCTAGTTTCGAGAAGCAGCAGAGTACTTTGATGCAATCTATCGACCATCTAATGTCTCAATACTTGCTTTTACTTGGATCACTTCCTGAGGATATACATTTGAACTTACACCCCACCAATGAGATCAGAGCAATCCAGGGCCAGTCCGCAGAAAAATAGTGTTGTTATTGCCACGATCTTGCGAAAGTAGAGTCATTGTTTCCCCTGTTGGCTACATGTCCAGCTTTGAAAGACCAGCGCACAAAACATTTTCGCTCACTATTCTCGGACTTTGCAGTCGCAGAGGTGGGAAACTCGTGGCCATCTCTGATATCCGGTCAAAAAATTGCTCATGTACCGGCAGTGGTGAAGTTCTTGATAGAGGTCCATCTGTAGAGTGGAATTTCTAAACATTTTTAAAGTTTTTTCTTGACACATAGTTGTAAACTGCATAAGTGGTTTTGTTCTTATGGAAAAATGTAATTTTGTTTTGCAAAAAAAATTGATCTTTCAATTTTAATGCAAATAAAATTAAAACAAAAATAAAAAAAAGACTTGCTTTTTATGCATCAACCAATTTGATGCCTTTCCATGGTCCACAATTGAATATATCCCCCATCATGGCATCTGCAACCCCCTATTGTTACTATATAGAGACCATACCATATTTATCTTTTATAACAAAAGCTTGTGTTTAACTCAAACACAAATGGGGCAAATTGTATAGTTAGAAGATGACCTCGCCTGTATCTTCCCTCAGCTCATAATAACTCTTCAAATGGACCTCAAAACTATAATCCTAAATAATCACACAGGGTTTCCAATAAAAGGGAAGATAAAAAGTTTTTTTTTAAAACACAACGTTGACAATTGATCATATTTGAGCAGTGTGTGCTTCATGACCTTCCTCACCTCTGCCTTCTAGCTAACATTTCCCCTCACCTCTAACCTGCCTCTGACCCTCACTTCCTCTGCCTCCACTCTAGCACTTCATTCATCATAGTCACATCCCAAGCACAGCTGGCCACACCACCTACCTGCACTTAAAAATGTCCAATGTTCATCTTCCTTACTCTATGTATGTGCACTTATGTATTGTCCCCGGTGACTGTTCCATTTAGTCCCCTCCACAACCTCCTCAGAATATCCCTCAAACTCACCCCGTTGTAAGAAGCTCACTGCTTCCCGTCAAGTCTGATTTCTTATGTATTCTACGTTCTTTTGTGATGAAAAAGAGCATTGTTCCTCCTCCCTATTAATAAATAAATAAAAGAAATATGATTCGTTTGGTGATAATTCCTGAAGAATTACCACCAAACCTCAATGCTGTTACCACCCCCTAGTGACCGGGCAAAATCGAAGTGATTACAAGTGGCAGAAAGTAAATCCCCATTTTTGTGGTCCATAGGTATCCGTAGGGATTTTGGAGGAATTACCAAGAGTGGCGATTCTGTCCCCACAATTGCTACAGATTTTTGGTCGCATGTGGTGGCCAGCGACGTTCTGCAGTTATCTCCGCCACAATATAGACAAACTCGATCATACAGCAGTCAGTAAAAGTGGTAGTAATTCCAGGATGGCTGCTTTTTTACTGCACCACCATACCCGTAATGAGGCCCACTGAATGAGACCATGTCCAGGGCATTATATTCGGCCATCTACTACACAACACTCTAGAAACAAGGGCCAAATATCTTCAAACCCAGGCAAAGTACGTTTAGTAAACATGTTTATTATTTTTTTACTAGTTACTTCTTTAATTAAGTTCTTGTACATTATATTAAGTACATCAAGTCAGGTACACTTAAGCTTAGGGCAACATGCACCAGCATCCTCTCACTCAGGGGTCTACATCTCCAACTGACTCTCACAGAACCAATCATACATCCACATTCTCTCAGGCTGCATTCTCTGTCACTCACTCCAACATTTCAAGCATTCAACTCAGGATCCAGGGGAAGACTAGGCACTACATATCCCCCCCATTAATAACAACAAATAGCACCTACAAGCAAAAGATACACACTCCAAACGCCACACCATCCAATGCGCGTGCTTCCTTTAACTGAAAAGGTTAGTAAACATATGTGTTTTATTAACTCCTTCACCCGCAGCATTCAAGCACTGACTAAATGCAGGACACGCGCAATATTAGCAAGGGCTGGGGGAATGAGGCCATCGATGTCTGGTGCAACAGAGAAGGATAGCACGGGAAGAGGACCACCAAATCCCACAACCGGCAGAGGTTAGAGCACAACGAAGAAAAAACTCAAATCATCGCCTGTACATTTTGGCACATCTCAACGCTCTGAAAGCCGAGCAATGATGTGGAAGGGTCACTCACATGGAGTTCAAGACTGGAAACCACATCCTTATAAAAGCATGTGGAGCCTTTGTGGGAACTCATGCTTTTTCTACGAACTACAGCAAACAATGTGTTATGACATGAGAACTAAGGATCAGAAAACATCAAACCTGTTGCTATTGGTAGGACACTACTGCCTAGCACTGTTAAACTTCCATTTGGATCTTGAATTCATTACCGACATGCTTTTTCCACGTTTCTGTGGCGGGGCTGCGGGTGATCACTCAATTCTATGTTCAATATTAAGCCTCTGAAAGCTTCTTATAATCCACCTCTGGCGCTCTATTTCCCCTTCTGCTCCCATCCATTAAGGTTCCTCAGCACACTCTTACTTGTAATGGGAATTCTGCTTCAAAGCACCTGGGAAAAACAAAAAAGCACATTGAGTAAAATATAAATGTGTGGCATATATACAAGGAATCGGGAGCATGGGATGACGTCACATGCCCAAGTAGTCTGCTTAGCTACAATCGGTATCAAAGATCTGAGCAGACAGATGGGTTATGTAGTGTGCTTTATGTTTTGCTCCATTGGTTACAGAGATTCTGGTGGTTGCAGGTTATTCATATTCCAACAAACATAAAACAAGAGGACTTAGGAGTTTGAACAACTTCAGGGTATACTTTGTTTGTAGGGCTGCAGGGAGGTTGTTTGAGAATTTTGGACCAAATACTTCGGGGGATGTCCCTCTGTGTTTCAGTCTTTCGAACCTGGGTGTAGTTAGGTTGTTAAACTGTGAGGATCCTAGCATGTAAGAGGTCAGATATTTAGAAGCAATGTTATGGAGGATTTGGAAAGTAAAAGAAGTCATTTTGTGTGCTATTCTCTTTGCAACCTGGAGCAAGTTGAGGTTTTTCAGGCCTGGTGAGATATGCTCCCAGGACTTGAGTGCCAAAATAAGGCTAGCAGCTTTATTTTGAATAAGCTGCTCAGCGCAACTTTCTGTAACATTTCCGAAAAGGGGACAATTCTCAGATTGTTTGCCTGACCTGATGAGTAGGTAGTATACCCTTGATGGGCCGGCCGTTTCAAAGGTCAGGGTAGCAATATCACAGAAGAGAATCACTGTTTTAGAGGCGTTAAGGTAGACATTATTATCTATGGTCCAATCCTTCATTCTCTGGAAGAGTTCAGCTATTTTCGAGTTTTTAACCAGGCTTCAGGTATCATCATCTTATAGTTGGAAATATTTTTGGAAGAGTTAATAATGTCTGCTGGAGGTTTACTTTAAACATTTAATAGCCAAGGGGATAAGACGGAGCCCTGGGGGACACCAATTTTAAAGGGAAAGTTGTTGCAGTGAAATCTTCCATTTTAACCCGCAGTATGTGATTGTCAAAGTAATTGGTGATCCACTCCAGTGTAGTACCACCCATTGGCATCTGAACTGTTGTATTAGTGTCTGTTGGTTGACTTGATCATAGGCAGTCTATAGCTCAAGGAGCATTACAGTTGTTGGTGTATTGTTGTGTCAAAGGCTTTAAGAATTTCCTCTTTCATGAAAAGGAGACTTGTTTCTACATTTATATTTGAGTGAAAGCCAGATTGGTTTTGATAAAGGTGGAGGTTCTCTTCACTATAAAGGACCAGGTTTGTGCTAGTTATCTTTTTCAGGATTTTACTACTGAAAGGAATGTTCGATATGGGTCTGTAGTTTTTGTATATCTTTGGGTTTGCACTTAACTTTTTAGGAGGGATGTTATGGTGACGGCATTGAGTGATGCCAGAATACTGGCTGATGTCAGTGATGTGTTACAATTTCGGTCAGTAGTTCCATTAGGTTAGCAATATTCCCCTTGTTCGCGGTGGCCGGGCATGGGTAAGATTGTTCAGATGAGGCATTTAGTTTCTCAGTGAAATTGATCAGTTTTTCCCGTTACACTGGAGTTGAATTCCGTGGGCAGGTGGCCCCGGTTTACGGGGGCTGCTTCATCTGATTGCTTCTGATTGATCAACATTGGCTTGACTTTTGCCAATTTTATCCCGAAAGGTCCTAGCAGTTGAGTTGGCCAGTTCCTCTGAGGGTTTAGGTTATTTACTAGTTTGTTGTGGGTTGGTTAGTTTATTGTGCATTATGAACACCTTTTTTAGTCTACTTTGTGCTGAAGAGATACTGTTTTCATTGTGCATTTTGGTCTTCCTTACAATGGTCCTATGGTAGCCCCCTGCCTGCTATGAACTTTGCATGGCAGTTTGCTATTAGGTTGCCTTTGATTTCCTCAATTCCTGTTCTAGTTTGCGGCCTGTCCTTTTAAGGAACACTAGTTTGTTATCAAACGATGCGTTGTTGCAGATCTTGGTTATGATGTTTATTCTGTTCTGTTACTTTGGTGCAATGATGATAGGTTTCTAAGCAATTTCTTGGTTCAGTTTTTCTAGTCAGAAGGAGGGGTTGTTTCCAGCATTACTGTCCTTTTTGGTGATGTGAAACATTCTTCAACATTTTGTTGTTTGACTTTGTATTAGAAGTACACAGCTCTTTTGATTGGCCCATTTAGTTTGATTACTTATGTAATGATTGTGGATTTCTCTTCTTTAATTAGTAGCAGGTGGTGATCAGACCATGAGATCCTCTCTGGACTCGCCACCTTTCTAATTGTGTTAGATCGCCATCTTGGAAAATGCTGCTTTCTCGTGTGCTATTCCTCGCTTTCGTGCTCCGCTTTTTATCCATGTGGGGAAGTGTGATGGGAGTTAGGCGTGTGTCATGATTCGTAATTACCTGACCTTGCCTTATCTGGTTGTTGGGGCATGTCAGGTATAAAGCTCTGGTGTTAGTCCATTGTCGCTCACGATGAACAGTCCATCACAAGTGTTTGTGTTGGGAAAGGGAGGGGGGGAGCGTCTAGGTATCCCACCTCGTAGGATGGAGAAAAGGTGTTGTAAAATGGGGGATACCGCATCTCATCTTTCATTGTCCCACTTCCACTCCCCGAGGATCCCCCATCCAAGTGATCCTCCCACACTGGTCCACCCCCAGGAACTGGATCCAATAACGATGGCCGTGTCCTGGCCACCTGGATGACAGATCCCCACGAACTAGCCAGGGAGACACATTCAGGTTTCTCACAATTGATACTAGTGATTTAAGACAGACAGGGCCTGGCCGTAGAGGCACCTGTGGCCTAGCATAGCCATCTTGGAATAGATTTGTACATTAACCCGGGAGCCAATGTAAATCTCTGCTGTGATTGGAGATGTGCTCTCTCCTCTGTATTCCTTTAATAATGTGCACTGTATCATTCTGGATCACCTGACATTTTTGAAGACATGAAGACATGACTTATTGGCTCCAATCAGCAGGGCGTTACAATAGTCAAGACGAGATAGGATGTAGCCCTCGCTATTATGGCACAGATGTTCCCCAAGAGAAAGGGCCGTTTGTTACATAGGAGCCGGAGATGATAGGCACATGTCTTGGCCATTTGTGTAACTTGAGTATCAGCACTTAGTGTGGGCTCTAGATAGACGTCACATGTTTTAACCTTATTGAGGATAAGGATCTCGTTGTTCAGCTTTGATAATGCGGATGCAATTTAGATCTTGCTTGGATGGATCTGAAAATCAAAGGTTCTGTTTTATTCCCGTTCAGACCGAGCCAGTTGTTTGTCATCCATCCTTCTACCAGGTAATATATATCTTCGGCATTGGCCCTGTCAGACTCGCATCTTCCACTAAGCTTGACGTCGAGTTGCGTGTCGTCGGCATAGTTTGTAAAGAAAATCCCTTTTTCCTCTAGTAGTGTACAAAGAGGTTTGATGTAAATATTAAAGAGGGTCGGAGACATGCATGCCTCTGGGGGACACCACAGCTGATGGGTTCTGGTGGTGACGAAGAGCCCCCCGAATAAATGCTGGATTGGCGATGGGACAGAAAACATTTAACCCAGGACATTGTGTCACTGCTGCAATTGCCCAGTCCTCACAAGGTGTTAATCAGGCGTTTGTGATCTAGAAGATCAAACGCTGCTGATAGGTCGAGTAAGATGGGAAGGCCAGTCTTCCCTTTGTCAAGGATGCTTAGCATGTGTGTATGCAAGCCAATAAGTGCAGTCTCAGTATGTACTGGTCTAAACCCTGGCCGACGGCTGTGAAGGAGCATGTTTGCCTCTATGAAGAGTTGGAACTGAGAGGTGGCCACTTCATCTAGAACCTTCAGAAGAAAGTTGAAGTTAGTAATAGGTCGTTGATTTAAGGCCACCTTTAGGTCTAGACCTGTTTTTTTTACCAAAGGGATGACTGAAACAGACTTGATGGCCACAGGTACATCAACGGTTGGGAGCAGTGTTCCACTACTTTTAATTTTGACTGTTAAAAGCTCCAGTGCTTTTTGCAACTATTTTCACCATTCCGGAACGGTTCTTTGTAAAGCTAAAACACACTTCTCCACTTTACCACCGGATGTCAGTTACAGCTAAACTGAAATCTATTTCAACTCAATTGGCTGTCAACCAGCATGACTGCAACCCTTGAAAAATGTGATGCATGTTGCTCCTTTCCTTCCTGCTCCGTCCCACGCTGGAGTCACAGTTCCACAACTTTTTTGGTACACCTCTATCACAGTTCACGAGCCAGGCCAGAGGCCTGGCCACCTCTGGCTCAGCTCTCCCCACGAAATTTGGTGGCTCGCCACCGTGTGTTCCTTTCACTACAATAACCCAAAACTCATATGCATCAACTGGATCCAGCAGAAACCTTTTGCAAGTGGTTGAGGGGAATTTACAGCAGAGAAAGTGAGCTGATTTGTAAACTAGAGAAGATTGCTG
Organism: Ambystoma mexicanum; assembly: GCF_040938575.1. Classification (NCBI taxonomy): domain Eukaryota; kingdom Metazoa; phylum Chordata; class Amphibia; order Caudata; family Ambystomatidae; genus Ambystoma; species Ambystoma mexicanum. The sequence continues at coordinate 77,164,569 of NC_090936.1, forward strand.
TGTCTCCAATTCTTGGCCAAAAGATTAGCAGTCAAGTCCTGTTTGCTTTTCCTATGACTTTTTAATCGCAAGCACGGTTCAGTGAACATTCCCACACAGCCGCATGACTCAGACAAATTTGTTTTTAGAGTGAGGCGTAATCTGGACAGAGCATGGGGAGACGGGAGATGAGTTTCCGCATGGATGTTCCGCTGAGCATCAGAAAAGTGTCCGGTTATTATTTTATTTCCTAGAGCTTTTGAAGGCATTAGAAATGCAATGTTCCCAGCAGCAGCCCCGGAGCCAAGAGCCTTTGTGGCGTGGTGTGATAGGGCAGGAGCTGATCCACAGGCGCGTCACCTCCATGAACCCCCATCAGCGTCATAGTGTTGAGACGGCATGCACCCTGCCGGCCTAATTACCACGTGACATCGGCACACAGAAGTTGCTTGTTGCAGGCTTGGAAATGAAGTGTTTTCTTTCCATAGGAACAGTTTGATCCGTTGCTGATGTGGTACTGCGCGCGCAGGCACGCCGCTGTTTACTTATTGTGGTGTTCTGTAAGGCGCCACAGGCAGACGCATTCCGCTTCAGAGATAAACACCTCCTCTGCCGCCTCCCTCACGCCACACATCATATGCATTGATACATCAAAACCAATTTCTTTTCTACAGCTCACTCACAGAATATTCAAAAGTTTTCTTTTGGTTAAAATGGTTAATGCCCCAGAAAAGGGCACAACAACTGAGCAGTACATCATTGGGCTCTCTTGTGATAAACCCATGCTAATTTTGGATTTAAACATAATGGTCAAATGTAAACAAGAGCCCTAGGTCATTGCTGTATCCATTCCTCGGTGCGCACCATGGAATCTCTACGTTCTAAATTGGAATGCCATAGCGCGGACCTGGGCAATGACGGTTGTCCTTGACAGTTGGTTAAACTGCCAATTCAACTCCTGCCTTTGCCTTGTGGAGTGAGAGTGTGTTTGGGGTCTTATATTTACCCTCACTTAAATAATCGTACTTAATCATACTACGCTGCCGTCTGTCTTCACTACACAATTGGAGACGAGGAGGAAGACCCCAAATTGCAGTACCTGGTGTCTGGGTCTGGAGAAGTGGTAGGAGACTTCACCCCTCTCAGTGACTCGCCAGCTCATCCCAGGCAACCATTTAGGCACAGAGGGGGGTCGGAGGCGTAGGCACCCAGCATACCGTCCTCTGTGCTTAATTGGTTCAGTGTCATGAGCGCTGTCTGTCCAGGAATCAGTAAAGGTACAGCAGTGGCAATTCGAAGTGAGGGCAACTAGCATACTGCAGATCAGTGCGGAGGAGGTGGCCTAATCCCGCTTCACCTCATGAAGCGCAGTCGGTGTAAAGCGACATGAGCTGCGGTAAAGCGGACAGACTCATCAGACAGCGACAGGGTCAGGAGCGGCAGCAGCATATCCTGGGGTGAGAGACAGAGCCGGCGCCTGACTTCCCAGACTGCCGGGGTTGTAATCCCCCAGTGTTACTGGGAAGTCAGGCACCAGTAAATCATTACGGGTCGCAGCTTTGGGTGAACATTCTCAGCTCAAATCGGTACGTGGCAGTGGGAGATACTCCTGTCTGAAGACAGCTGCGTAGCAGTGGACATCCTATCGGGAAGGTGATACCACCATGCAGAATCTCGAGCCACCACCCACGTTTTTGGCCACACCAGGGGAACCAGCAATTCCCTGGGAAGACTGGAGAGATTTATTTAAATTTTACTTTGTTGCTTCAGGAGGTGAAAGATATTCTGATAAGCGCACATTTTCAACATTAATGTGTTGCTTGGGGGCAGAAGCAGTGACAATAATAAAAAAAACTGCCTGATGTTGTGCTGGGGGGGGGGAGACGATGGGGGAAGATGGGATGGCGATGATCTGTATGGTGTGGCTAGGAAAAAGTACAGCTGCAGTTTGGCAAACAGATTTATATTGTGTTCTGTGAGAAACTCATGGTGACAACAAGTAAGCAGACACAAGTGATCACAAGGGTGTTTATTGAACAATGAAATGAGGTATCTAGGTTGGAAAAACGCCCATTCTAAACTTAACTCTAAGATGGGAGCAAATGTCAACCATCAAATGAAAATAAGGCAGTCCTAGTGGCGTTGTGTCAAAACAAAAAGGGCCTATACTAAGAAACCTATTGCCAAGCCTCACAACTAATACAAAAAGGGGTGTGTGATATTTCTAATGAAAAGAAAGACTTGTTCTCAAATAATATGTCAGGATGCGGTACTCTGGGTCTCCCTTCCCCACGTTTTGGACACGGGATAAGATGGGAGCTTGGAACACCCTAACACTTCAAAAAGAAATTGGGCCTCATTACAACTATGCCGGACTGGTAACTACGGTGCCGGTAAGCTAAATACCGTAGTGCGGGCCCTGGGCCCAGAAAGCCTTGTGGACAATGCAAAGGGTCTTGAACTTGATACTTGCAGCAACTGGGAGCCAGTGGAGATATTTCAGGGCTGGAGAGATACGATCCCTGGGCTTGAGTCTTGCAGTCCTGTTTTGGATTAGTTACAGAGGCTGGAGAGTAGAGGAAGGCAGATTGAGAAAGAGACTGTTACAGTAGTCCAGCCTAGAGAGAACCAGGGCTCTGAAGACAGTGAGCTCCTGGGGGAAAGTGAGAAAGGGAAGAGTCCCTTTGAGGAGGAGCAGCTGGTAGTGGGACTACCACTACTAGGAAAGAGAGAGTGGAGTCAAAGATGACACCAGTGTTGTTTGACTCACAGGAAGGCGAAGGAAGAGGGCCCAAGGTGGGCGGCAACAGTGAGAGAGGGAAAACAGGGCTAGGAGTCCAAATGAGAAGGATCTCCATCTTACTGACATTAAGGCAGAGATCGTTGGAGGCACACCAATCCTGAATGGCAGTTAGACAGTCGGTAATGAGCGATAGAGGAGAGGATTCTGAGGGCAGCCTGAAGGAAAGCAGAGTGTCATCCGCATAACACTGAAAGAAAGAGGAGAATGTAGAGATCAGGTGGGCCACAGGGGCTACATAGAGGTTGAAAAACCAGAGTGAGAGGATAGAGCAGAGATAAAGGGACCAAGTTGGACCTGGGAGGGGCAGTCCAAGCCACTCAAGGGCCTGATCCGTGAGGCCCAGGTTCTCATGGAGTTGATTGATCAGGATTGATCAGGATGGAATAGTTGACCATGTCGAAAGCAGAGGAAAGATCAAGGAGGATGAGGACAGAAGGAATGCTGGAATCAAGGTTAGAGAGCAGATCTTCACAGGTGTTCATGACAGCAGTTTCCATGCCTCTGGCAGCTCTGAAGCCAGACGGATGGTCATGGAGACAACCAACAGATTCCGTGTGGAGAGTATGCTGGGAGATTACAAGCTTTTCCAACTGTTTACCCAGGAAAGGGGTGATGGAGATTGGGCAATAGTTTGCCGGGTATGCAGGATCAGCGGACGGCTTCTTGAGGAGTGGGTGCATAAGGGAGTGCTTAACAGGAGAGTGGAACGTTCCAGTGGCAAAAGAGTGATTACAGAAATCGGTCATGGCTGGAGCAAGGGTGTCAATATGGTTCTTGATGGTTCTGGTGGAGCAGGAGAGCACCTGTTTGGATGACACTTTCATAGATCGGACGTGTCTAGGAACCTTGTCAGGTATTGTCAGAGTGAAAGAGGAGAAAGGAGGAAGAGAGGTAGAGATGGCCAAATGGGGGCCGACAGAGGAAGAGGGAGAGGAAGAGGAGGTGGAGGACAGGATATCCTGAGTTTTAGCAGAGAAGTGAGATGACAGAGCCATACAGAGGGTCTGGGAGGGAACAGGAGAGGTAAAGACTGCAACAGGATTGACCAGTTCCTTTCAGATTTTAAAGAGTTTGGCCGTATTGTTAGAGGCCACAGAGACACAGACTTGAATGTGTGTTCTCTTCTTGATGAGAGTTATTGCTTCGACTGGCAATTTGGTGCAACCAGTCTAGATATGTCTAAATGTGGCCTGGCAAGCTTTACTATATTGTTATCACGTGTCTACACCGGTCTATATTGTGCAGCCAGCTGGACATGTTTTCATTGTGACATAGCATTTTTAATAGCAATGCATTAATGTTCCTGTGCACTGTTAGTGACTTGCATCTATTGGATTGGTGTTACCCTACAAAACAATTGCAAACACTCTGGCTTTTTAGCCAATTTTTCTCAGAAAGTCTGCTGTATATTATATTAAAACACATATCTATATCTTTCTCTTAGTGCAGTGTGTGGCATATCCCTTCAGCAGCACGTTCGTACGTATTACGCAAGTGTGATAATCTAGGCCGGCCCAGAGTGTGGCGCGACCCTTGATTTGTTGCTGAGTGGGGGGGGGGCCCTCAGCATGGCTCGCAGGAAGGCCCCCACATTTTGTGTTACACCACTGGATTCAATTCCCTTGGTTTCTCAATGTTTGTATATCAAAGTCTTTCGATTGTACAGGGATTTTGCTTGACCCTCTGTCTGAACGCTTTGACCTATTTCGCGGGCCTTCCCACGATCTTCTAGTACTTGTAGTTTTTCTCATATCGGGGTCGACCAGAGTCTGGTGCCGCTTTCCCTCTTGCAGATGGTCTCCCCTTCACACTTTGAAAAGTTAATTCAAAGTTCATTAGCTTTGGTTCTAAACATGCCACTTTGCAATTCTCACTCATCACAGCCCGATTCTTTTCGGTTCTCCCCTCGACTCACTGGCCCCGTCGAAACGCTTGGCTTGTAGCTTCTCTGGAGTCAAGGCCGGTACCACGGGCGCGAGAGCTTCCCTTGCTCCTGCTTATCTGCACAGACTTGCCCTGTGTACCATTGACATCTGCTGTAGAACACTTGCGCTATTGTTCGCGGCCTTAGACTCTCTTCAGTGAAGATTCCGTGGGCCTGGGACGAAAAGGGCAAGGTTACTTTCAGCTTCGCCAACCTCTCGCTTCTTGCTGCCTTTGTCCTTCTTTTGAACTGCGCTTGGTAGCCGTCTCGTTGTGATGTCTGCTATGCTCGCCTTTCTCGCCTTGCTCGTACTGTGCTCTCTGGCTCCACCTTTTATCCCTGTGGGGAAAGTAAAGGGCGATCAGGCATGCTTGATTTGAGTCAATTTCCCTGACTTTGCCTGACCCTCGGGTTGGGGCATGTCATGTACACAGGTTTAACATTACAAGTCTGTTGTCTGTCACAATGTGAGGAAGTTCTCAGGGTGGAAAAGGAGGGTGGTAGAGTTCCTGAGTGTCCTATGAGGTAGGATGGAAGAAAGGTATTGTCACTTTTGTCCGTCAGGATATGATGGGGAAGGTTTGCGAAATGGACGAGAATGACCGGGATGGAGAACAGAACATAGGGGATTGTGGGAATGGTAGTACTCTGGGGATTACCCAATAACGTCAGAAGTGATCATACGGCATTGGTACATTTGTTTTCTACGAAGGACTCTGGGTTGGTGACTCCCATAATTACCAGATGGTTAGCTGCCTTGCAAAGTTTCAATTTCACTGTTGAGTACATCCATGAACGATGCAACTCTGTTGCAGACTGTTTGTCTAGAGCTCCCTTAGATCCATGTGTTCCTGAGGTCGATATATGTTATGACTGGATTGCGCAAGTTGAAAGGAGAGTGATCAATTTTTTTTTGAAAGAGGTTTGGTTGGACGTGGTTAGACCATGAGATGACGATAGCAACGGACAGCATTGAGCCGGGTTGGAAGTCGGATGAATCCATAAGCTCTCCATACTATAAATTCAGAGATCAAGTTCTGAATGGGGTATCACACGCAGCAAGAGGTTGGTACCTCCTATCGCCCTCTGCATACCAATTGCAAGACTTACCAGTGAATGGGACTTTTTAAAGGGTTATGCAGCGTTCTTAGGAAACATTACATACTCAAACAAACAAGCTCTTGTGCATGTTTTTCGGCACACATCAGGCTTCGACTAATGTACTCATAAGGGTGCTCAAGCCAGACCTACATTTGAAAATCAAAAACCCAGAGATTTCTGCAGCCTCTGGTGCACACACCTCTTGCAGCACCTAAAAGCACAATTAACTCTGCTCTCGTCACACCATAGCATGTGAATCTAAGCAGATACAAGTATCAGAAATACGATTACGGTGAGTAATGTATCCCATATATGTATACACACACACATAGACACACACACACACTCATGCCAAATCTGAAAAAAGAATAACAAAATATTTGCAATTTACTATCAGAACCTCTAATTTAATTCCATCTGGATACATTAAATGTTCCCGTTTTGTCAATAGTTAACGACTGCACAGATGTGCTCTGTGATATCGGCTTGAGAATCCCCTGGGAGACATGGGACAAACTTGACGGAAGATTCTGGCGATGAATTCTAAAAATACCAAATACTGTGCCTATTGGAATTGTACGCCATGAACTTGGCTTACACTCTGGACATGTACGCATTATCTGGAAAGCACTGTCTACCTTCAGAACAATGGAGCTTGGTGCCTGCCCACCACAATATGAGATCCTGAAAGCAGAAAACGAGAAACTACCTTTTTGGCGACTAACAATGTGGAGACAGAGATGCATTGATATCCTTGATCAAATAAGTGTAAGCATAGACACATTACGAAACCATCCAACTCAAGTTAAAACATTGCTTATGTCAGTGGATTGGTCGCAATCGGAAGCAGCCCGTGCAGCATCAAAGTCTCACACATTGACAACTACATTAACCTCCAAGGCCCTACCCAAATACCTAAGGAAAAGTGCAAATCCCTTTTACAGGAACCTCATTTTGCAGTTCAGACTTAACATCTTGAAAACAAAACCAAATTTGATAAAATAGGGTCTGACAAGAGATAACAAGAGCCGTCTATGTCTTCAAAAGGAAAAATCATTACAACACCTACTAAGGTTTTGCAAGAACTTGAAATCAGAAAGGGAAAACATCTTGCATAAAATCTTGTCTCCCATATGTGGCTTGGATTTGGACCTATGGTGAAAAGCACTATACGAAGACCCAAATCAAAGAACGATTGGAGCTTTGGGGATCTTTTTAGAAAACGATGCTAACATTTTTTTACAGCTGTGGATGACAAACAGAATAACTGAAAATGTTGGAGAAAAGGACCCCATAACCGCTTTCAGCCAAGCACATTCAAACATCTGCAACATAATGTAATCAGCATATTGGAGTGGACATGAAATTGACTTTCAGGAACCCAAATGAAAATAGGAATTGAATGCTTAGCATATGGAGGGGGGAAGGAAAAGGAAAAAGCAAAAAAGTTCGTATTTGTTTACACTAAATGCTTAATAATATATATATATATATATTAGATCATCATGTATTCAGTGGATAAGGAGGTCTTACACATTTTTCATTAAAAGTCTATAGATAAGGCACAGCAAGATAATATTATTTGCCCAGGATCACACACTATACTGAAGTGGTGAAGCCAGGATTACTGACCAGTCTGCCACTTCAGCACATGACCACATTTCTTCTGAAGTGTGTTTAGTAGGTATATGTATTAATGTTTTGCTTTCACGCATGCTCTATAAGGAGTAGAGAAATCATAATAAAACAGCTTGACAAATGTATAAATCCAAATAGAAATATGTTAAGCAAAAACAGTTTCATTGTACCTTTTTGACCCTGACGCCCCTCTTGAACAGAATACAAATATCAGAATGCAAAGTAATGAAGGTTTAAAAATCACTGTTAGGCTTAGCAAACATACTCTGAACACTGAAAGCCCCATAACAAACACAGTATAACTGTCTCTCATTTGCATTATGTATGATATTTGGCATTTGGGACAGTTTGTGTATTGCCCAAGTGCCATTGACAATAAACTTCTTTAGCAAAAATGCTAGTGAGTGTAGTCAATACAAAGATTGCACTGGCAGTTTGGGGTTGTATTAACTGTCTTAAAGTTTATACAAAATTTGATTGATGGATGAATCGATGTAGCCTTTTAAGGAATTGGAATTCATGACTTCTTAATGCTGGGAAAACATTTGTGGTTGTTTGGCTCTTTGTTCTTCTTTTCTTTCTTTCGTTTTTTCTTTTTCTAATTTTCTTTTTTCTTTTTTTCATTATATTTGGTATAATACATCTTGTGTGATGTGAGTGGTTTGATTATTCCTTTTGTTAGTTGATGACATTCTAATGTATATTGATTTGTTAATCTGGTTATATGTATTAAGTATTGTATTGTTATTTTTAATTGTAAAGTTGAATATTGTATTGCCTTGATAGTCCCTATTTTTAAAAAAGGGGATCAAACGAAACCCGAGGAACTACAGGCCAATAGCCCTCCTGGATTCCATTGGAAAGATTTTTCATCAATCTTATTAAGAGGCCTAAAAAAATGGGCTGTCAAAGCAGATATTCTGGACAACCGTCAAACGGCCTTCATGACGGGAGTGGGTACTTCTCTGAACCTCTTCTTGCTAAACCTATTAAAACTGAGAGCCTTAGAATCAACACGGACCATGTATTTAGGTTTTATAGACCTTGAACAGTCATTTGACACTGTCTGCAGGGATCGGCTCTGGGCAAAATTAAAAAAATGTCATTGTCCTGAGGACTTACTGGAAGCTATCCAAGTGCTCTATAATAGAATACTACAATAGAAATAATAATTTCCAAGAGAGGTGACACAACAGAGAAGATAGAGACGTCCAAAGGCATTAAGCAGGGATGTGCTTTAGCACCCTTCTTATTTGTCTTATATATGGAGGACATGCAAACGTCTCAAGCAACTATAAGAGCTTTTCCAACTAAACTGGGAAAATCAGAGTTAGCACGGGTCCTATACGTGGACGACGTGGTCTTCATTGATCAGACTGCAATAGGACTTCAAAGAAGAATTGAGGAATTCAAGAAGTACTTGGACAAAAATAAAATGAAAGTAAATATAGAGAAATCAAGAATCCTATTAATGCAATCGGCCATAGGTACCAAGAAAAAGACCCTTTATACCTGGTCATTAGAAAACACTTAAAGTTGTGGACAACATAATCTACGTGGGTGTTATGATAAATAAAAACATCAACGAGCAAGCCCAACACAATCTCATAAAGGAAAGACTTAATAAACTAACAAACCAGGGGAAAGCTCTGCACCGAAGATATGGAACATACTCCATGATCCCAATCATTACCTTCTTCAAAGAAAAGGTAAGACCCATTCTGACACATGGAGCGGAGACTCTCCTAAATTTAACATGTGACGCGTGGGGGAAACTAGAGGCCTACTTTTGGTGGAAAATCCTCAGACTCCCCAACTGTCTGACAATCGCAACAATCAGACACGAACTGTGCCTCCAATCCATGGTCTCGATAGTCCTCTAGAAATCATTTTCCCCCTACCGTAAATGTATAGTAGACAACCCTGCAGTACCCTTTGAGATCTTGGAATCTCCACTGAATGCAAAGGGAGACAAAACTCTAAGAGCATGGAAACAAAAATGCACGGAGCTACTTCTGTATGATAACATTAAAATGGAAACTCTTAAAGGAAATCCTGATAAAGCAAAAAGACGAGTGAAGGAAATGGACTGGCTGGAAACAGACATGTTAAAGGCTCAGCATAGACACTGCCACAACCTCATTTGGGAAAAGAAAGCATTGAATCACCTACCCCCATATATGAAAAGTTTCCCTCACCCCACTATCGTGAACTTCTAATGCGGTGTAGGCTCAACCTACTACCTTTGAGGGAAGTACAGCTCCTGAGGAAACGAATAGGGGAACAGGCCGCCCTATGCCGCTTCTGTAAAAATCTGAAAATTATACAGTCAACGAGGCATTTGGTCCTGTCCTGTACGAAACTTCAAAAAGCCAGAAGTAGGTATTTGAGGAAATCACCAACCCCATTGGACTACAATACATAGGAAGAGTGGTGGGAACAGATAATGACCGTTCATAAAATTGGTCAGACGCTGGATGTACTGAAACTGGTGGAATGGATCTTTACTAAAATAAAGGACGATGACGAACGCAATGAATCCAGCCTCGAACTTTGCAAAGACGGAGAGACTAATTAAACATGATGAGCAGTAAGAATTGATGACAGTGTTTGTTTGTTAAAGGTTATTGTCTTCTGTTTAACCAATAAAACAAAAAAACAAAAAAGATATATTGTATTCAAGTATATACAAATAAAAAAAGTTCTTTTGTAATTGTAATTGGCTATTTATAACACGCTCAATACCCTGAGGTTTCTAAGCACAGACACAGGGATCAAACCTGTGTTGCTCCGCATCGTCTTGCTTCCAAGGCGAGTACGTTGCCACTACGCTATCCTCCCAAAACATGATGAAAATGAGAAAGCAAAACAAAGAGGTGATGGCTGGAAAGTGTAGAATTAACCATAAACCTCTGGCGCTGCTCTGGGCAACCCTCCAGACCATCGTTCATCGCCTGCCAAGCCATTATGGTGAGGGGAAAAACCATACACAAATCAGGCTTGATTTCAGCCTGATTGGGCACCATCAGTAAGGAGTAGCTTGTGTCTCTAGGCCCAACGGGCACGGGACCTACATCTGGGCGCACCCGCCCCACTCTGGGTGACCAAGCAACACAAAGAGGTGATGTCTGGAGATGCTTGTGGTCCCGTGCAAAAGGGATGTGACCAGGCAGTTTGGGATGGACTGCCCCCTTTGGGGTGTGGCCAAGCCTGATTTTCATATGGTCTTTCCCCTTCTGTAATGGCTTGGCAGGCGAAGAGCAATGGTCTGGAGGGTTGCCCAGAGCAATGCCGGAGGTTAAGGGTCATTCTAAACCTTTCAGCCATCACCTCATGTTTTGCAATAATGGAAACGAGAAGCAGTTCAAATGTTTTTGTCTTGAGAAAAGGCACAGCCTTGGATATGTATCTGGAGCTTTATTTTGCCTTCCTGATGCCAGGTAGGCAATGCCCCCACCGTTCTTATCGCTAATCATTACAAAGAGGAGTTAGTGTTGTTCTGGGAGGATAGCTCAGTGGCAACGTGCTTGCCTTGGAAACAAGAGGACACGATGCAACACAGGTTCGAACCCTGGGTCGGCGCGTTATAAATACGCAACTAAGAGACATATTCTTGTATCAGTACCTCGATGCCCATGGGTTGTGTGAGTGCTTTAAAAGTGGAAATAAATGGTCAAGTGGGGGCCCAGCGAGTTGCTCACATGTGTCCTGTGATATCTGCTGAGGGGCTTCATTTTATTGCAGCCCTGATAAACCCAGAGGTTTCGCCCCAGAGACCCGAAGAAGAGCATGAAAACCCAGAGACTCTGGAAAAACCCAGAGGTTGGGCAGGTCTGCCACAGGCAGGCTACGCCCTACTGCCACTACCCCCGCACCCTTCAAAAGCCAGTGACTTAATCAAAGTGCTTTCACTATTCGCAGAGCTGCCACGTTACCCTGGGTCATGCGAAACAACTCGAGCCAGTCCTGGTTCTCCCCTTTGCATGCTGGAACTTGTATGCCCATATTTACAATAGGGACCACGAAACTACAAGTCCCAACATGCACTGGGAAAAAAACAGGACTGTCTCGAGGGGTTGCAGATGACACAGGGAAACTTGGTAGCTATGATTATTCACGCACTGGGAATGATTAATTAGCCACAGAAACAAACAATTGTTGGTAAAGTCGATAGCCCCTGCTTTGATTTACTGGGATAAACGTTTGTGTGGTGCTTATTTCCAGATTCCTGCTGTTTTTTTAGTTTTTTTTTAAAGAAACACAGATCGAAAATAGATCAGTGTCCGTCTGAATTTGTCAAAATAAATAGAAAGTGAAAGCGGGGAGCCTTAGGGAAAAGAAAGTGGTGTCCAGTCGTCGTTAATGTATCTGTTTCCTCTACATATAGTGGCACTGGCTTTCCCATTGCTTGCTGCCAAGCTCTGCCCTCACCTCCTTCCACCCATTCCTGCTTTAATAGCGCCAGGCTAGTATGCAAGTCTAAAGGCAAGCATACTCGTCCTTGGCACTTAAGGGGTTAACAGACGATTTGAATTTATGTTTATGTTTATGTTTATTGAGTTTATATAGCGCTTTAAGCCAAAGCGCTATACAGTATAACAGGTACAATAGTGAGAGAAGCATATTTACAAACATGAAATAAATCATTGGAACAATATGTAGAACAATTTACTTAAAGGAGGGGGGGAGTGGGGGAAGGGGAGTCGAGAGCGGGTAGGTGAAGGGGGTTACAATGTCTATTTTGAGGTCAGGGGAGTGGAAGGAAGGGGGGAGGGGAAGGGAAGGGGAAGTTTTCTGGTGACCTCCAACGCCACTAAGTGGTTTCAGTTACCAATTTTTAGGGGAAGGGGGAAGGAGGGGTTGGGGTTACAAGGGGATAGAGGTAGGGAAGGGGAGTCGGGGGGAGTGAAGAAGGGCTCTCGGGGAGGAGCGGAAGGATGAGTAGATGGGGGGTGGGGCAGATGGAGAGCGGGAGGGAGTTCCAGTGGAGGGAGGGGGGCCAAGAGTTGGAAGGAGCTGAAGCGTGAGGAGGCACAAGGGGCTGGGGGTACAGTGAGAAGGTAGAGATCTGCTGAGCAGAGAGAGCGGGGGGGAGTAAAATGAGAGGAGGGAAGAAAGATAGGGGGGGGCAGGTCATGGAGAGATTTGTAGACAAGGCAGAGGAATTGACATTTTAGTTGTGAGAGGAAGGGAAGCCAGCCGAGTTGAGAGGGAGAGAGGAAGAAATAGTCTTGAGGGCAGTGAAGACAGAGTATGGATAGAGGAGTGATAGATGGATTTTAGGGGAGTCAGGCGAGACAGGGACAGGGAGTGCAAAGAGGAGAGATGAGCAGTAGAAGAGGAGGGAGAAAATAAGGGAGGAGATTAGGAGTTTAGAAGCGTGGAAGGTGAGAGAAGAGTGGATCTTGTGGATGTGGAAGAGGTGGTTCCGACAGGCACGAGAGGTTAGAGAGATGTGGTTGGAGAAGGAGAGAGAGGTGTCGAAATGGAGGCTGAGATTGCGGGCGTGGGTCGAGATGGGGAGTTTTGAAGGTGGAAAGTGGATGAAAGGAGGGGTAAAGGGGAGAGAGTGTTAGGAGGGAAGAAAAGCACTTCAGTCTTGTCAGTATTGAGGGAAAGAAAGTGGGATGGCATCCAGTTTTTTGTGGCCGTGAGGCAGGAAGAAAGAGTGTGGTGGAGTTCTGAAGTGAAGGAAGAGAAGGAAAGAAAGAGTTGGGTGTCATCAGCGTAGAAGTGGTGGGAAATGCCGAAAGAAGAGAGGACTGTGGCGTGAAGGGAGGTATAGAGAAAGAAAAGAAAGGGTCCAAGTACAGATTCCTGGGGAACGCCATAGTTCAGGGGGAGGCTGGAGGAGGTGCGGCCGCCCCAGGAAACAGTGAAGGATCAATTGGAGAGGTAAGAGGAGTGCCAGGAGAGGACAGAGCCTTTGAAGCTGAAGGAGGGCAAAGTGCTAAGAAGTAAGGGGTGATCTACAGTGTCAAAAGCTGCAGAAAGGTCAAGTAGGATGAGAATAGACGATTGCTTAGCATAGCAAAAAGAGAGGAGAGAGTTGAGGACACAGGTGAGGGCATTCTCAGTGGAGTGTTTAGGGTGGAAACCAGATTGAGAGGTGGGGAGGAGGGAGTGGGATGAGACGACGGCAAAACGTAGAGAGTAGGATAGGCGCTCGAGGAGCTTTGAGATGAAGGGGAGAAGGGAGATTGGCCAGAAGTTGGAGGCAAGAAGAGGGTTAGCAGAAGGTTTCTTCAGGATAGGGATTATAGTAGCGTGTTTGAAAGCTGAAGGAAAGGTGGCAGAGGAGAGACAGATGTTGAAGAAGGTGGTTAGGTAGAGGATAAGGAGAGGGTACATTTTGGGGATGAGGGAAGTGGGGATGGGATCAGAGGGGGCAGCAGTAGGGTGAGTCTTGGACAGGAGATGGGAGACAGGCTGGGGTGATAGGAGAGAAGGTGGACAAGTTAGCAGAGCTGGAAGGGGGCAGGGAGGGGAGAAGGAAGGAGAGGAGAGGATGTTCTGACGAAGAGAGATGATTTTGGATGAGAAGAAGTTAGCAAAGTCAGAGGGAGAGAGGGGAGAGTTTGTGGAAGGGTCAGAAGTAGGAGGGGAAAGAAGGCGACAAAGGGTCTGGAAGAAACAGCAGGGGTGAGAGGCTTGTGAGTGGAGGAGGGTAGAACAGTAGATGAGAGGCAAGAGTCATAGAGAGAGTGATATGAGAAATAAGAGGATTGATAAGTCAGAGAAGGGGATTTGAGCCAGCGTCGTTCGAGGCGACGGAGGAGGCAGCACATGGACAGAAGGTGAGAGGACAGCCAGGGTTGGGAAGGTTTGTGACATAGGGAGAAGGAAGTAAGAGGATAGAGTTGGTCAAGACTGGAGGTTATAGAGGAGGACAGTGAGGAGAGGGTGTCGTCAGCTGAGATGGATGCGAAATCAGGGAGAGGGGGAAGGGAGGAAGAACAGGAGTCAAGGAAGAGAGAAGGGTTGAAAATGCTGAGGTCGCGACGAGAGAAGGAGGGAGAGGAGGGAGAGGAGGAGGATGATGAGGAGGGAGGAGGAGTGAGGGAGAAGGAGAGCAAGGCTTGGTCAGAGAAATAGTTGGGGAGAGACGATATAGGGGAGGAAGAAGAGAGAAAGATGAGATTGAGTGTGGAGCCAGAGGAGTGGGTGGGGGGTTAGGAAGGGTAGAGAGGAGGTAGGAGTCGAGTAATGATAGAAGAGGAGAAGAATTACATGTGGATGAGAGAGGGAGGCTGAAATCGCAGAGGAGTAGGGGAGGGAGAGATGAGAGAGAGAAGATGGTCCAGGTCTTCATAGAAGGAAGAGAGGGGGCCAGGAGGTCTATAAATAATTAAGAAGGAGATTGTGTGAGGATAAGTGAAGGATTTGAAGAGAAATTCAAAGGAAGAGAAGGTGGGGAGGGTTAAGGTAGGGTATGAGGAAAGACATTTAGGGTGAAAAATGAGGCTGACGCCGACTCCGTGACCAGAGGGGTGTGAAACGTGAGAGAAGGAGGAAGAGGGGGTGGAGAGAGACGCAGGGAGAGTGGAATTGAAGGGGGGATCCAAGTCTCGGTGATGCAGAGGAAGTGAAGATTGAGTCGGAAGAACAGATCAAGGGCCGCAGTGGCTTTATTGCAGATGGATTGGGCGTTCCAGAGGGCAATGTTGATGATACTGGAGGGGTTGGCAGTGGGAATGTGGATAAGATTAGAGCGAGAAGGGATTGTGCGGGGGGAAGGTGTGTGCTAGGGGGAGGTAGGAGGAGGGGTGGACATTAGGATGAGGGGAAGGTAGAGGAGGAGGAGGGAGAGGGAGATGGAGGGAGGCCGACGAAGGGAAAGACAGATAGAGTGCATGACAGGAAGGGGATAAGAGTAAGTGCTGGTGGCCACACAGCAGAGTGACCACAGTTGTAGTAGGTGTCAGGGGATGTTGCAGGTACAGTAAGGGGGGGAGAGGGGGAGATGACTGGTGGGGGGAGGTCTTAGAGAAGAAGGATGGGGAGTTGCAGTAGTCGAGAGGGACTCAAGGCAGTGGGGTGAGGGTGGCTGCGACATGGGTGGATAGATGAGGGTGGTAGGAACCTTTGGTGATCGGCAATCGGGTGTCGGAGAGGTGAGAACAGCAGGAACCGAGAATAGAGGTTGCAGCAGGAAGCGATCCAGGGCGGTTGGAGAGATCAGCAGAGCAGCAGAGCAGAGGAGGCCCGGGGTAGGAACAAGGAAGCAGGTCCGATGTCCGCAGGAGGAGGTGACAGAAGGTAGGCTTGAGGCGGTCAAGTCAAGGTGTGCTGGAGTGCAGGCCAAGGTGGTCAGAGCGAGGCGGGCTGGAGGGCAGGCCAGGGGAGCACTGCCGAAGAAGTAGGTCCGGTGTCCTCGGGAGGAGGAGGAGGAAGGAAAGTCACTTTTGTGGCAGCCCAGCGGTGTCGGAGTGGGCTGAAGGCAGTGAGCGCAGGGCTCCTGCAGATGGAGAGCACCGGAGGAAAGGGTGAGGTGGCCCAGCAGCACGCCCAGGAGGAGGAGACAGAGGAGGAGGCCACAAGAAGGAAGGTAAGTCACTTGTGCGGCAGCACAGCAGTGTCGGAGCGGGCTGGAGGCAGGGAGCGCATGGGCTCCTGCAGATGGTGAGCACCAGAGGAAAGGGTGAGGTGGGCCGGCCGCACGTCCAGGAGGAGGAGAAAGCGGAGGAGGAAAATGCTCCCAGCAGTAGGAAATAGCAGGTACGTCACTAGAGCAACAGCCCCTCAGGGTCAGAGCAGACTAGAGTGCAGGCTAGGGGAGCACTATCGGAGAAGTAGGTCCGGTGTCCTCAGGAGAAGGGAGGTAAGTCACTTGAGTGGAAGTCCCATAGTGTCAGAGCGGGCTGGAGGCAGGGAGCGCAAGGGCTCTTGCAGATGGTGAGCTCTGGTAAGTGGTAAGATGGTAAGTCACTAGAGCAGCAGCCCCTCAGGGTCAGAGCGGGCTGGAGTGCAGGCTAGGGGAGCACTGGTGGAGCTGACGAGGTGGCTCAACAACATGCACAGTCCTGGCAGGCGTGAGGCAAGGCGGTCGTCAGGCAATGGCTCCTGCAGATGGTGAGCTCAGGAGGTGAGGGTGAGGCGGCCCATCAGCGCACCCGGATCAGGTAGATGGCGAGGCCGACCTGGACATCACGGGAGGAAGAGGCAGCCTTCGGCCTGGAGGCAGAGCGCCAGGGCCGTCCGGGCTCGGCAAGGTGGCCGCCGGGGCTCTGCAAGGTGGCTGTCCTAGGTAGAGCTCAGGAGCAGAGAGTGAGGCGGCCCAACTGCTCGACCGTATCAGGTTGATGGTGTGGCGAGCCCAGATTTCGTGGGAGGAAGAGGCAGGCGAATGACTCTCAAACAGCGGCCTGGAGGCAGAGCGAGGGCTCCAGCAGATGGTGAGCTCCAGAGGGAAGGGTGAGGCGGCCCAGCAGGCGGGCGATTGAAGCCCCGACAGCGGCCCGGAGGCAGAGCACAAGGCCGCCAACAGCACCCAGACACCGGTGGCTCTGGTGAGGCGGCTCAGCAACGTGCACAGACCTGGCAGGTGGTGAGGCAAGGCGGCTGTCAGGCAAGGGCTCCCGAAGATGGTGAGCTCAGGAGGTGAGGGTGAGGTGGCCCATCAGCGCACCCGGATCAGGCAGATGGCGAGGCCGACCTGGACCTCACGGGAGGAAGAGGCAGCCTGTGGCCTGGAGGCAGAGCGCCAGGGCCGTCCGGGCTCTGCAAGGTGGCCGTCGGGCTCTGCAAGGTGGCTGTCCTAGGTACAACGGAGGCAGAAGCAGGTGACAGCTGCCAAGGGAGATCCAAAGCAGAGCGAAGAAGAGCTCCCGATGCACGAGAAATTACTCACCGGCAGTGCGCGGGTTCCGGAAGAGTGGGCAAGGTCGTCGAAAGGGATCAACGCCGAAAGTGCAATGCTGGAAGGCTGAAGGCTGGCAGAGTAGCTGGCGAGTATTGGTAGTCAGGCAGCTGGAGGAACTTGAGCAGGCAGGGAAGCCGGGTACGGAGCTGAGAGCGGCAGTCACGGCTGGGTGATAGTTAGAGACGGCGGGAGGCCGTAATGGCGCCCATTCAGTGGAGAGCCGCTAGATGAGTTTGGGTGAAAGGACATAGAGTTTCAAGAGGGAATTTGGTCCGGTGGTGCCAGGCAAGGTGATGAGGGAAAGCATTCTCGAAAAAGTTCAAGAAAATTGTTGTAGATATTGATCTTAGATGATATGAATCAGCCTGAGAGAGGAGACGCCAGATCAGGCGTCCGTGCTTCAGCACCCCCTGGTGTGGTGAGTTGTGGTGTGTGGTGTGGTGAATTTAAGATCTATAACTACACCCCGGGCGAGATCTTCTCAAGGGATAGTTCCTCACATTGTGTGCTGTATAAAGGCTATGCTTGGTGTACCCGCCAGTACGTCTGTGCAAAACTATTCCGTCATACATGGAAGGGACATCAAGTTGCAAGGGGTATGATTTTGTAAGATTGTGGCACAAGAGGATTCTGGAACGTGCAATAAACAGGATGGGTACACCGGACTCTCGGTGCGCTAGACCCGGTCTAGTGTCCCTCCTTTTGCCAGCTGCAAGGACTAGTATGGTAGTACTACCCCTATACTACAATTAAATATACTCGTCCAATGCGCTTGGCAACATAAATGACTGTTTATTCCGTTTTTCACAACAATCGGATGCCCATTTGATGCCGTAGCATGTGTTTATTCATTTCTCAGCATCAAGGGCTTGCAACTCCTGTTTGGCCATCTTAGCATTTTAAATGCAAACTAGTTGGGAGCGTGACAAGCCGATAGGTCATATACCCCAGCAAACCGTATTTTTAATCCTTATCTCTTCTCTGACTACTCCCTCGGCTCTCTCCAGTGGACCATAGACCCTGGGCCTTGCATCCACTCTCCTCTCTCTCCTACTAGCACCCCATAGCCGATGTCACGGTCTACCTCCTTGTCGTACAGCGCCCCCGCTATATCGCTATATCTCCCTCGCCGGGCCTGGGCATCTCTCCATATTGCTCCTGTAATTTGTTCTCATCATTCTGTAAACGTTACCTGTCATCACCCATCTGCTGCTTCTTACCCCTCATGCTGCTAACTCTATGCCTCTACCCACCCCCCATTTATGTTTTGTCACCCTGCTGTTAGAATTCCATCCCCGCTCTGTAGAGGAAGTCTCGGGAAGATAGCTCAGGGGGAACATGCTCGCCTTGGAAGCAAGACAACGCAGAGCAACACCGGTTTGATTCCCGGGTCCACGCTTAGAAACCTCTGGGTATTAAGCGCCTTGTAAATAACCCATCATATCATATCTTCTCGCTCTGCTGCTTTCTGAAGCCAGATCCAGGCTCAATAAATACCAATGATAATAACAGTGACATTCTCTTTATGATAGGTCAAACGTATTAGTCATGTTTCTTCTGAGCTACAAGTGTTTCTCGGAAAAGTTATTGTTATGATATGGCATTTATAACGCGCCTATACACAAGTGTTTCAAGACGCAAAACTTGGTAGATAGAGGAAGGTCTGTGCTGCTACAGTCAAACAATGCACCTAAATGCTGTGACGCGCATCACACTTTGGGATTACTTTATAGACGCCCTGTCACAAGATACCTGGAGATCAAACATATGCCAGACCTTTCCTTCCCAACACCCATGTCTTGGGTGTTTTCCACAGCTATGAAAATCTAATCGTTCAAAGAAAAGAATATGCATATAGTAACCTCAATCTTCAATCAGATTCAGTATGGCCTAACACGTCAGTGTCTCTGGGCGGGCTCAAGGAGGTCAAAATAAAAGTCCTCCAGAGCTCTTAGCAAGCCGGGATCCTGGTCTCGCCCAGAGCTTGACACAATACAACAAATGCAGGCATATGCATACGTTGCTTGGACTCAAAAAGAATGTCTGCCACAGTTCTCCTCCTTCTGGTCTGCATCTTTTTGTGGATGTCTCGGGAGGATAGCTCAGGGGCAACGTGATCGCCTTGGAAACAAGACGACGGGGAGCAACACAAGTTTGATCCCCGGGTCCGCGCTTAGAAACCTCTGGGTGTTAAGTGTATTATAAATAACCAATTATAATCATGGAGTGACGTGGGAAGGCCTCCCATGCAAGTCTCAGATCCAGAGTGGTTAGTGTCCGCTGTAGTTGCTATTTTCAGTATGAACGTCTGTCCAAGGTTCCATGTATTTGTCTGTGAAGATACAAAATTCAAAAGAATCTGAAATACCAAACAAGAGAGAATAGTAATTGACTTATATCAGTAGCTTTGTAGAATTGCAGAGCGTACTTTGGGGCAGCTTTTTGAAGTCAGACTACTATAAAGAACAATTATAACAAGATACATAAACTATATGCGGGATAGGATTAACATTGAAAAAGAAATGTCTCAGGCTATTAGACTCTCTGCGAGATAGCGAGTTGACATTCCAAGTGAAAATCACTTTACTCTTTCAAAAAATGTGTTAACTATCTTTCTTTATCTGATAAATCGATTCATTACATTTAAAAACAAATTGAATTCTTTTGACTGGATCAGATCAGCTTGCCACTGCATGCATATGCTTCCATCCTTGTAGATCACCCTCAGGTGGCTATAAACATAATCATGGGCCGGGAGGATAGCTTAGGGGCAATGCGCTCGCCTTGGAAGCAAGACAACGCAGAGCAACACAGGTTCGATCCCCGGTTCCGTGCTTAGAAACCTCTGAATAGAATATTAAGCACATTATAAATAACCAATTACACTAATCGATCCCCGGGTCCGTGGTTAGAAACCTCTGAATATTAAGCGCGTTATAAATAAGCAATTACAATAACATGTAGTAAAGTTCAAAATGGTTAACCAAAAATAAATAAACCTCAATTGCTTTAAAGAAGCACTGTTCTCCCTCTCTAAGAAATGTTAAAGGAAGACAAGCCGCCTTTACTACTGAAAATGGGCCCATAACGTATGCTAAGTGCATTGAGTTTTGATAGTGTCCTAAAAGGATATGCAAATTCTGTCAAGCAGTCTGTAGACAATCAATGGAGGTGTGAATGTACAGACAAGATGCTAATATTTACATATTGAAAGAATGTGTACTTAAGGACATTAATGTACCAATTACTGAGATTAAGTACAGTCCTGGAAAGGCAAGAACATATGTATACTGAATATTGTCTGTAAATTAAATGTACATTTTCATTTTTGTATGTTTCCATTGAAAGGTTATGGTTGTCTTGAATTTTATTATTTAAGATAATCATACAGTCGAACAATAGTACCACTAAATTCATTTGCATAGAAAGAGTGCAAGAAGGTTTCATCAAAGTTCTGTTGGACATTGCTTTTGGTTGTCAGCCGTTAGTGGAGGTGAGATGTGGCACTTTGGCTGAACGCTCTATTGTTTTGCATCTCATCAACCGCTCACTGCCCGTCTCCTAGAGGTGGAGCTGCTTTCTGGTTGCAGTCTCTGCATTTCCCAAAACAATATATTTTGCGCATGCATCCCGTGACCTACCTCTCTTACTCCGTATTGACATGAAGGGCTCCCCTTTCTTATGTAAACCAGTAAACACGCCTTCTGATGGCCCCATGCGCCTTAAAGGCCCCTCTACGTTGCAAAAGTCCCCCTTTGTGTAAAAGTGTTTGATTGAGTTCCTTGTGGTTCTTAAACATATTTGTATTGGAAATGATAACCCATGACTTTGTTTGGCATCCGTTTGCAAGGCAGTGCTCAGAAATGAATCCCGCGCGACGTTCCTGGTAGCATTACATAATGTATGAATTGCACGGCACATTTAATATTAATATGCTGCGCTTCGCTTGGAATTCATATTCATTTGTGTCTATTCCAGCTGTACCCCATAAAATTGGCCGGATTATTGATGGAAGCCCTGCCGATCGCTGCGGAAAGCTGAAAGTGGGAGACCGGATCCTAGCTGTGAACAGTCAGTCCATCGTTAGCATGCCCCATGCAGATATTGTGAAATTGATTAAGGATGCGGGCCTCATCGTAACGTTGCGTGTCGTGCCTCAGGAAGGTAAGTTGAGGGAAGAGCGGGACTGAAAAACAATCTCCAATGCATTTGGCTTTTCCGTTTTCAAGCATTACTTTGTGTACATTCATATGGATTATTACACATTCCAATCAGAGGATGCAGTGTGCAATGTGTCAGTATAAATTACAAACATGATCTCAAAGCAGTAGAACCTTATTTTATAACCATAGCAGGAAACAAGGTAAAATGTTGACTTTTACAGAGATCACTTTGAGGAATTCCACCCCAAAGGTAGAAACCAAATGTAGTAATTAGATCAGGGCTTGATGGACATGGTCATCAAAGTTCCCCAAAGGTGACTCAAACCCCAGGCATTGATGAGAACAGGACAGATTCCAGAGCTGTCCACCAGGCCTGGCCGCCCGCTATAGCTGCACCAGTCCCCTGAACTCCATGCAGTTGCCCTCTAAGAAGCAGCTGCTAATGGATGATAGAGAAGTCAATGCATCGGATGCTATTGGGGGGACCATTCATGAATTCTCCATGGGATACTATTAGTACACTCGCCCTCTAGGACAACTATAGAGCTGATCAATTGGCACATGTGTCCTACAGCTTCATAAACCTCTGTGTTGTTTGATATGAATACTAATCACAACATTTGGGGGAAAGTTTCCCATGCAAAATTTCTTCTATGCCTGCTTTGCTTTATGACCCGAGATAAGCCCTCCTTCTCTGGTCATGAAACATCTATTAGAGAGTGTTTTTGTCCTCTACTGAAGAAAAACGTAAGGGTCAAGGCCTGAAGTTCCAGGGCTCTTTCTCATAATGGACTCTCTTACCCCTTATCTGCAGTACGTGAGGTCCTCTCTACATTCTCTCTCCCCTATTAATGCATCTTCCTTTGACTGTGCATTTTCCAGCCTTCAATATGCACTTGTGGGTCACTTTGACCAACACTATCCTGTGCGCACATTCACAACTCCCAATCCTCGTCCTCTGCCCTGAATCATCTCTGAGATCAGGCCCTCAAAAACAAACATGTGTCGTGAGCTACGACATTGGCGCAAATCACAGGCTACTCCTAGCCTTCAAAAATTCCCCTACTCCCTCACCTCTGGACAGGACTCAGGCTTTTCCTCCTACTGCACAAACCCACTCTCCTCTCTTTGCAATCACCCCCACAGACTTGCACGCCAACACCTCCTAAACCAATATCCATCACCTCGTCCCTTTCTGCTAATGACTTTGCTCACTATATTTACTCTAAAATCTGTAACATGTGCCACTTTCCCAGCCCTCCCCGTTCTCCATCCCCATACCCAATCTGTCCACCACCACCCTCCTCTTCTTCTCTCAACTACTCTCCCCCACCTCTCTGTGAAAATGAGCACCCATCCGTTGCAGTGCTAACTTATCCTGCACTCCTATGACCCCGTTTCCTTCTCAAACAGTG
Source organism: Ambystoma mexicanum (assembly GCF_040938575.1). NCBI lineage: Eukaryota > Metazoa > Chordata > Amphibia > Caudata > Ambystomatidae > Ambystoma > Ambystoma mexicanum. Next base: position 77,187,454 of record NC_090936.1, read on the forward strand.
AAAGACTTAGTCTCAGTCATCTGCCCTTGTCTCTTTGAGCACTTTATCCTCCACTGCGCCACAGGACTCTTCCCTGCCGCCTTCAAATCTGAAACTGTCCTACCCCTTTTGAAGAGTGCTCTGCTTACCCAAACTTCCTGGCAAACTATCACCCAGGTCCCCCTTCCCTATTTGAAGGTCCTCCAACGGGGGGTCTTTAACCTGATCACTAAGTGCCTCGAAGATAAATGACCTTAGAGAGCCACACAATCTGGCTACCTTAGTAAACAGTTCACCGAGACTCCAGACATTCATGTCTCCAACTTTGTCTCCGATGCACATCACTCCAAAATCTCTTCGGTGCATCCTTTTGTCGCTTGTGACACTGCCGACCATCCCTCCTCTTCCTTACTCTCCAGGGCCTTGGGTTTCACAAATCTGCTCTCGCCTAGATTGCCTCCGACCTGCAAGGTTTATTCCTTTAAAATGTTCTGGAACTCACAAACCTCAGATTCCACTGCTCTCCTCGTCGGTTCCCCCAAAGGATCAGTTCTTGGACCTCACTGTTCACCCTCTATACCTCTGCCCTAGGAAGCCTTATGTACTCCTTTGACTTTTACTATCACTTGTTTGCGGTTGACAGCTAAATCTTTTTTTCCTTTCTTCTTTCACCCCAGTCAGCTCAGTATGGATTGCCTCTGACTCACTGCAAGCCCTCTCATATCTCCTTCCTGCCTGACCTTCTGGCTCCCTCACTCAAGGCTTCCAACCTTGTTATCATCTTTGATGGCGACCTCTGTCTGCAACACTTCACCACTCTGCTACTCGTATAAACCTTCTCACCCTTTGGTACATTCATCCTTTTCTTACGTATCATTCTACAAAAACTCTAATCTCTGCTCTCATGCTCAACACGCTTGACTACAGCTCAAGCCTACTCCTTGGTCTTCCTCTCTGTTCCTTCCTCCCCTAAACAAAGTCCTTAACTTTTCTACCTGCACACTCTACGACCTACCAAGATCCGCCCCCAATTCTACCCACTGATAACATGCTGTTTGGCTCTCCACGCAGAACCTCTCCTTTGCATATTGCTTCTCCTAGTCTACAAAGCGATCATTGGTGTTACTCCTCAGTAGCTGCCAGACTATAGCTCTCTCTGTTCTGTTTACCATCTTGTTCCATCAGCTCCTCATCTGCACTGTGAGACAGCCATGGTACCAAGAGAGATGACACAGACAACTGAACTGTAATCCAACAACTTGATTTATATTCAGGTTGATATAACGTCTAACTAACCCTATACTATTGCAGGATTTAGCAGCCTAACTTAAACTAAGGAAAGTCTGTGTCAGGAAGTGCAAAGGCGTATTAAACTCTATGCTGTCCTCACAACTACAAAAAACTAGTGGTGGAATGTTCTCAACCAAAATCTGTGTTCCAAAGCAAAAATGTTCAAAGAGTGTTCATTCAAATCTCCATGAAGTCAAAGTTCTCCAATCAAAGCAGAACACAGTTCCAAGATAGCTTCTTTTCAGCCACGACTGATACAACTTTGAAGTCACCTTTTATAGGCTCACAAATAGGGTTCTCCCATCCCCAACTTCAAGTACAGGATCACACAACACAGTTGTCTCGCAATTCCCTACCCCAAGGCAAAACCTCTCCAAATGTTACCTCTCAGTGTTCCCTTCCCCAAGAGTCACTCTTTCAGTAGTTGCTTCAGCGGTTCTTAGAAAAACATAGGGCCCACATGACTCCTCCTTTGATGATTATCACGCCTCTTCTCACTTGTGCCTTCTGGTCTAGGCGCAGTAATTGGACTGCACAGCCCACCCATCACAGGTCATGCAACCAGAAGCCAGCAGTCTTATTTGTAAATTAACTCTTGATAGTAGCAAAGTTAACATATGGAAACCCAATGGTTTATGCGCAGTTGTCAGACCACATGGTCCACTCATCAAAGGTCACGCAACCACAGGTATTCTCCAGCTGATGTTCAATGGCTTACAAATTTAAAGATTTCTTGAGGTGTTCCTTTTGGCAAGAAAATAGTAGGATACAGTTTTAATTACGTGGGCTAAACCAGCCCGTCTTGCCAAAGCTTATTAAAGTTTCACTGGAGGGGCTCACCAGCCCTGCTGCCAGATTCAAGCTCCTCTCCTAATTTATCCTTCAGACTTTCAAGTAGTGGCTCATTATTCAAGACTTATCATAATGTATTAAATGTATTGCTTCTGCTTAGCTCGGTATTCAATAAATGTTTAATTGCGGTTGTTCCATTGAAAACAGTGATTTCCTTCATTTCAGGGTTGAATGTATTGCTTCGACTTAGTTCGATATTCAATAAATGTTCAATTTCTGTTATTCTATTTAATTTAGTGATTTCCTTCACTTCGGCCTCTTCTTTATACTTTCTCAGTTTTTCGTTACAGTTCATTATCTTGGAGCGTTGCTCTGACACTCCTGTTACCCTTCAGTGTGCTTCTGCGGCTCTCGCGGCTTCCTCCATTCTCTCTCTAGAAGCAGGACACTCATGGCAGGGAGCTTGACTTGTTCGCGCATTCTGTCTCGGCTTTCTTGACTCCTGCGGCTTCCTTCTCTCTCTCAGGAAGCGAGACGTTCACAGCGGTGAGCCTTTCTTGCTCGCCACACTTTTTCTGTGCTCGTTCTGGCTTCGCCAGCACTGCGAGGCTCCCGGTATCGAGGAATATACAGTTCCTAGATCCTCTGGGTTTTCTGAGTGCTCTGGGTAACTTGCCAACATCTGGGCTCCTCCTAGACCACCACAGCTGCCTCCATATGCAAGTCTCCTGCTGAAACGTCTCGCGCTGCTGCTCACAGTGCTGCTTCTGCTCATACTTTTTATACACTCTCTGATTATTAAGGGTCTGCAGGTAGTGCAAATCACTCTCAATTGCCTGACCTTGCCTATCCTCATTAAAGGGACCTACCTGATGGGGCCTCCAATCCTCTCTTCCTCGTCCCAGTACCAAAGTGGGTTTTACAATAGATAATCTGCATTATTCCAATGTAGGTGTTGCAGGGATCAAAGGAATAAGACTGATAATAGCCAATAAAAGTCAGTGGAGGTTTATTCTGATTGTCACGAGGATAAGGTGGCTATTGTGTATTTTCCCAACAGACTTTATTCCTAATCCCTCTTTTCCTCTTTCCAGTATGTGTGGGTTGATAATATCTCCTATTTTTCTCAGGGTCAAGGGAATATGAGAAATAATATCCCATGACCGCCTCTGAGGCAGAATTTCCTTCCTCAAATGTGTGGAATATTGTGTCTCCAAACTCCAATCCCCAAGGACCCTCCACCCAGGTGATGCTCCTTCACTGGTCCACCCTCAGGGTTGTAATTCAAAAGTGATAGCCCTTCCATTGGCCTCCTGCATAGAGCACCCATGGGGAGTAAATATGCGGACACCCTCTGGTTTCTCACATCACTCAACCTCCCTGTCCTATGCTCCTGTGATATGATAGGTTATTTATAACGCGCTTAATACCCATAGGTTTCTAAGCGCGGAACCCGGGATCGAACCTGTGTTGCTTCGTGTCCCTTGCTTCCAAGGTGAGCACGTTGCCGCTGTGCGATACCCCCTCCTCTCTGCTTCCCTACTAGCTCAGTTTCATTGAGATCCTCTGCTCATCACATCACCCACTCCCCCCTTTCCCTTCCTAATCTCACCACTCCCTGTAGTGCTGCCTAATAATGTAATTATATATATGTGTACATTATTCCTATTTAGTTTAAAGCATTTCCGCACCAGGTAAATATCACCTTTGTAATGGAACTCTTTCTTATTTTTGTTTGTTTTGTGCTTGGTCTATGTTCCTCTTCGTTAAAACCAATATAATCTTGTTCGCCACTTGTTGTCATCTTTGCAGAATTGTACATGGGCACTTTCGGGGAATGCTTCCACCATCTATAAATGTGTTATTGTAAGTAATGTCTGATCAAAATTGACATCCCTGTTCTTCAAATAAATACTAATACAAATACAAATGAGAAGACACGAGTTGTCAGTGCTTGGAATAGTCCACTTGGTCAAGAAAAATCGACATAGTCTGGGAGAATCCAAATAGTATGAGAGGCGCCACATGGACTGAAAGAATTCACATGGTCTAGAAGAATCCTGTAACGCTCACCTGATTCCCGTAGAGGCGCCGGTCTTGACTGGGCGTATACCGTATCTTCAAAGGTGATGTGTAACACACGGCTGGCTCTTTGGGCTGGACCTCTGTGCACTGTATGTCTGACTCGAAGGGTAAGATGTCTGCAGATAGAAAATATGGGATTAAGGAACTGGGTTATTGAATGTCTCTCTCTTCTTCCCTTTCTCTTCTCCTGTAGAACCCCAAAGGTTAACGCTCTCACCTTAGGTAAGTGAACGCTGTGCTCTCAATCTGCCTCGGGGCAGGGTGCTGTAACCAGTTTCTTCACTGGATAAGGGGAGCAGGCCTCTTGACTTCAGAGGACTGCTGTCCGTCGTTTACTGCACGAACGGTAAGTTTTGAGTAATTCTAATGTCTTTAAAGTCTTTAGTAATGATGTCTCTTGTTTTGCAGGGTTCCGGCGATGGCGGATGACGGGCTGAAGTGAGTTGAAGATGGAGCCCGTGTGATGAATAGAAGCGCCTGGAAGCACGTAAGTAAGCGCTTGTTGCCTGCTTCACGATGCGCTCTAACTGTCTTTTTATTTTGCAGGTACAAGTTCGGAGCGGCTGCAGGGTGCCGGAATACCCACTGGGTTAGATGTGGAAAGGAGTAATGGCACGTGAGTATTAAAGTTCCCCAATGTCTTTAAACGCACCTTGTTTTGTCTTTCAGATGCGGGATGCAGCGCCGAAGGCCTCCGGAGCGTGCAAAGAGTTGGTAAGCTTTTGTCTTTCAGATGCCGGAATGCAGTGTGAAGACCTCCGGAGCGCACGAAGAGTAGGTAAGCCTTTGTCTTTCAGATGCCGGAATGCAGCGCGAGGCGTTGGTGACAGCCGATGGACCAGGTAAGTGAAGAGCTGTCACTGAAGACCGTAATGCTAACCTGTTCTTTCTTGTCTTTATAGGTGTTGCTGAAGACTGGATTCAGGATGGTAAGCCTTTTTCCTTAGGCCCAGGATCAGATGCAGAAGACACGATGAGCGTTCTGCTGCAGAGGATGCAGAATAACGCAAAGCAAGATTCATCCATCGGGTGTGGTTTAAATAGCCTCCTGTAGTGCTTAGGTGTCTCCTTCCACAGCCACGCCTAAGAAAAGAGTTCCTGCTTTCCAGAAGAGTTCCAGTGTTCTGAATCTAGGGAGTGGCTCCTGCCCCACCCAACAGGAAAAGTAGTTCCAAACAGAAGAGGATCAGAGGCTCAACTGGCAGGCAAGTAAGCAGCATGGTCTGCTGCAGGTAAGTCCACCCAAGCATTATGAGCCCGGCGCTTCCAGCGCTGGGACTGGGCATATTTATGAGCCTGGTGCCACTGGCGCCAGGACTGGGTCCAAAAGGTCCCAATTGGGACTGGTTGGCACTCGGAACCTGGGTTATGGATCTGCTTCCAAGGGAGTTGGGAAAACCCTGACCTTTTGGAAGCAGAGATTATGACTGAACCCCCCCTCAAGGCCCCTCCCAAACCGGGCTTCTCCGGGGGTTTTGGCTTGTCAGGAAATGTTCGGTGAAATCTTTTGATCAGGCGAGGAGCGTGGACATATTCAGCAGGTTCCCAGGATCTCTCTTGGGGGCCGTAGCCTTTCCAGTCAATTAGGTAAAATAGTTTAGATTTGGAGATCTTGGAGTCCAGAATGCTTTTGACTTCAAACTCGAGTTCTCCATCAACTAGGATAGGTTTTGGAGATTTAGTTAGTCGGGTTTAAGGTTGCACGGGTTTTAATAGAGAGACGTGGAAGACCGGATGTATCTTCATGTGCGGGGGCAAGACCAACTTGACCGCTACTGGGTTTACTATGGTAGTGATGGAATAGGGACCAAGGTATCTTGGGTTGAATGTGCGTGGCCCTTTTAGAGGTAGATATTTGGTGGATAACCAGACTTGATCCCCTACTTGATATTGAGGGGCTTCCTTCCGATGTTGATCTGCTCCTTTCTTGTATTGTTCTTTAGCCCTTTGAAGGTGAGAAACAGCTTCCTTAAAGGCTTGGGTGATTGTAGAATGCAGGTAGTCTACTGCTGGTGTTTCAAGATCTTGGAGGGGATCCAACTCCGAGGTTCGAGGGTGACTGCCGTACAAAAGAAAAAACGGGGTTTTCCCAGTTCCCGAATGGACAGAGTTATTGTAGGCATATTCGGCTATCCAAAGGATGTCTTTCCAAGTTTTTTCAGTTTGTTGCAGCATGCAGCGTAAATACTGTTCCAGAGTTTGATTGGTCCTCTCGGTTTGTCGGTCGGTCTGAGGGTGGTGACTGGTCGATAGTCTCACATCAATTTGAGCCGACCGACAGCAACTTCGCCAAAAATGAGAAATAAATTGACTACCTCGATCCGAAATTAGAACCGAAGGAAAACCGTGCAGTCGGACGATGTTTTCGAGAAATTCTCGGGCCAGAGTTGCTGCTGTTGGCAAGCCTTTGAGCGGAATGAAATGCGCCATCTTGGAGAATAAGTCCACGATTACTAGAATCGTATTGTATCCGGAGCATGGAGGTAGATCGGTGATGAAGTCCATAGAAAGCGTATGCCAAGGGCGAGGTGGGATGTCAATAGGGCGTAAGAGGCCTGCTGGTCTTTCCTTTTGACTCTTGTTTTGGGCGCATACTCCACAGGACATTATAAAGTCTCTGATATCTTTTTTCCAAGACGGCCACCAGAAGTAGCGCTTGATCTTTTCTGAGGTCTTGGCCATACCGGGATGTCCTTCCATTAAAGAATCGTGATAACAAGAGATTACTTTTTTCTGTAAATCTGTGCTGGGTAGGTATAGTCGTTCTTGGAAATACAATAAGTTGTCCTTTACTGCAAAGTCCTTTCCCTGCAGATGCCAATTCTGTATGTCTGCTGGAGTTACAAGTTGCCTGGCTTTATCCTTAACTTCCTCTATGGATTCTGTGGCGATTACACCCAGAATTCTTTGTTCGGGAATGATTGGTACAGGTTTAGGGTTGATCAAGTGTTCTTCCACTCCCATCCGAGAAAGGGCATCAGCTTTACCGTTCTTTGTACCAGGTCGATAGGTAATTATGAAGTCAAACTCGGCAAAGAATAATGCCCAACGGAGTTGTCTAGAGGATTGGGCTTTTGCGGTTTTCAAATATTGCAGGTTTCGGTGATCCGTAATCACAGTAACGGTGTGTCGGGCCCCCAGCAGATAATGCCGCCAAGCCTTAAAGGCAGACTTGATAGCCAGAAGTTCCTTGTCAGTAATCGTGTAATTGATTTCAGGAGGCGAGAATTTGCGGGACCAAAATGCCACGGGATGCAACTGATTGGTTACCGGGTCCTTTTGTGATAGAACTCCCCCCATGGCAAGGCTTGAAGCATCAGTTTCCACGATGTAGGGAAGTTCGGGGCGAGGGTGTTTTAAGATTGGTGCAGAGATAAATTTAGTCTTCAAATCCTGGAAAGCTTGTTCCGCCTCGGTAGACCATTCAAAACGTTTGTTTTTCTTTAACAAGGCAGTGATGGGCTGGACTATTCGAGAGAATTCGGGGATAAACCTGCGGTAAAAGTTAGCGAAGCCTAACATGCTTTGCACACCTTTTACGGAGGATGGTGATGGCCATTCGAGAACTGCATCGACCTTCTTTGAATCCATACGCACTCCGCCAGGTGATAATATGAATCCCAAGAATTCAACTTCAGTCACGTTGAAAACACATTTTTCCAACTTAGCGAAAAGTTTGTGTTGACGCAATCTTTCGAGGACCATTTTCACGTGTTTCCGATGTTCAGATTCCGATGAAGAATAAACGAGGATGTCGTCAATGTAAACAACAACACACACATCTATGAGCTCTCTGAGGACATCGTTCATAAAATATTGAAAGGCGGCCGGGGCATTGCAAAGTCCGAAGGGCATGACCTGATATTCAAATAGCCCATACTTGGTGCGGAAGGCCGTCTTCCATTCATCGCCCTCTTTTACTCGTACCAAGTGGTAAGCTCCTCTAAGATCCAGCTTTGTATATATGCATGCTTTTCTGACTTGGTCCAGGAGTTCAGGGATCAAAGGTAACGGATATCTATTCTTAACGGTGATCTGGTTCAGGGAGCGATAATCTATACAAGTTCTAAGGTCTCCTTCCTTTTTTGGAACGAAGAACAAAGCTGAAGAAGCAGGGGACTTGGAAGGACGAATAAACCCATTTGCCAGGTATTGATCCAGGTATTGTCGAAGGTGAAGGTTCTCAGGCTCGGTGAGGGCATAAATTCTACTACAAGGAGGAGTAGATCCAGGTATCAGGTCTATCTGGCAGTCATAAGACCTATGAGGAGGTAGAGAGTTAGCCTGATCCTTCCGGAAAACATCTTGGTATTCTAGGTATTCGGGAGGTAACTGGGGAGTCTCTGAAGAAATTGCTGCCAGTGCAACACCAGGTGGAGGGTGACAAGTAGAGACACATTCTGGAAACTGGACCGTTCTTGCTCGCCAATCGATCAGAGGATTGTGTTTCTCTAACCAAGGTATTCCTAGAATAATCTGAAACTGAGGGGCCTTGATCACATCGAACACGATCTTCTCATGGTGTCCATCTTGACTTACTAGCGTCACCTCTTGAGTGGTATGCGTTACTGGCCCGGAGGCTATCTCCGTACCATCCACCGTAGTAATGACGTCCTTTACAGCCTTGGGACAAAGAGTTAGATTCATCCTCAAAACCATTTCATGATCCACATAATTGCCGATGGCACCGCTGTCGACGTAAGCTTCAATTGCATGTAATCGATCCGGATTATCAGGGCTAATGAGGACCATAGGTATCACGAAATGCGAGGTCACGGAACTGGTTTTCACGCTCGGCAAGAGGACCTCTATTCTTGTCGGGCGAGGTCGTTTCCCTGCTCAGAGTTTGTAACTTTGGTAACTGCAGCTCCTACTGCCTTCTTGGCAGGTTTCACCGGACAGTCTCGAAGAAAGTGCCCTGAGTTTCCGCAATAGAGGCATAATTGCAACCCTTTTCTCCTTTCCCGCTCCTTTTGTGTTAGAGGACCTTTCAGACCCCCTATTTGCATGGGTTCCCCGGAGTCTACTCCTTTGGAAGGAGTTGGCGGTTTGGAAAATACTCGAGCATCAAACTTGGAACGATCGGCCTTCCTGTTCTGCAGTCTGTGATCTATTTAAACGACTAAGTCTATATAGTCCGAACAATCTTGTGGGGGATTCACTACTTGGGCTAACACATCTTTGAGCTCTCCACGTAGACCTCTATAAAACAGCGTAATCCTTTTGTCCTCAGGCCATTGAGTTTCCACTATCAGTCTGTTGAAAGACGCAATATAAGCCAAAAGGTCTTGATTACCTTGTCGCAACGAAAGAAGCTCATTGTCCAAGGCCTGCCCCTGTGAATGTCTTGCGAACAGTTTTTCCATACTGAGCTGAAAAGCTTGAAAATCATGGAGGACCGGATCATCTTGATTTACTAGAGGGATCTACCAGTCTGCCGCATTGCCACTAAGGTACGAAAGCATGAAAGCTACTTTAGCTTGATCAGTTGGAAAGGCTGCTGGCCGGCATAAGAAATGCAACCGGCACTGATTGATAAATACTGCAAACCTCTTTGGGTCACCAGAAAATCGTTCGGGCAGAGCCAGAGGTACATTCCCAGGTAGGTTGATCTGCACTGGATTCATAGAGGATGTAGAAGGAAGATTTCCCCCAGATGCGGGTAACGGGGTCTGTCCAGCTTGTGACTGTAGCAATTGTCTAGCGAGATCATCTGTTCGCTCCTTGGAAATAATCAGTTCCCTTCTTAGAGCGTTCGTTTCCTGACGGGCTGCATGCACTTCTGCCCTTAGTTCCCCAAGTAACTGGGCTAGCTGGTCGGTATCCGAGGTTTCCATAGCGCCTGGACGGGAGTTTTGTGGTAGGCTTTGCGTTCTGTAACGCTCACCTGATTCCCGTAGAGGCGCCGGTCTTGACTGGGCGTATACCGTATCTTCAAAGGTGATGTGTAACACACGGCTGGCTCTTTGAAGGTTAACGCTCTCACCTTAGGTAAGAGAACTCTGTGCTCTCCAGCTGCCTCGGGGCAGGGTGCTGTAACCAGTTTCTTCACTGGATAAGGGGAGCAGGCCTCTTGACTTCAGAGGACTGCTGTCCGTCGTTTACTGCACGAACGGTAAGTTTCGAGTAATTCTGATGTCTTTAAAGTCTTTAGTAATGATGTCTCTTGTTTTGCAGGGTTCCGGCGATGGCGGATGACGGGCTGAAGTGAGTTGAAGATGGAGCCCGTGTGATGAATAGAAGCGCCTGGAAGCACGTAAGTAAGCGCTTGTTGCCTGCTTCACGATGCGCTCTAACTGTCTTTTTATTTTGCAGGTACAAGTTCGGAGCGGCTGCAGGGTGCCGGAATACCCACTGGGTTAGATGTGGAAAGGAGTAATGGCACGTGAGTATTAAAGTTCCCCAATGTCTTTAAATGCACCTTGTTTTGTCTTTCAGATGCGGGATGCAGCGCCGAAGGCCTCCGGAGCGTGCGAAGAGTTGGTAAGCTTTTGTCTTTCAGATGCCGGAATGCAGTGTGAAGACCTCCGGAGCGCACAAAGAGTAGGTAAGCCTTTGTCTTTCAGATGCCGGAATGCAGCACGAGGCGTTGGTGACAGCCGATGGACCAGGTAAGTGAAGAGCTGTCACTGAAGACCGTAATGCTAACCTGTTCTTTCTTGTCTTTATAGGTGTTGCTGAAGACTGGATTCAGGATGGTAAGCCTTTTTCCTTAGGCCCAGGATCAGATGCAGAAGACACGATGAGCGTTCTGCTGCAGAGGATGCAGAATAACGCAAAGCAAGATTCATCCATCGGGTGTGGTTTAAATAGCCTCCTGTAGTGCTTAGATGTCTCCTTCCACAGCCACGCCTAAGAAAAGAGTTCCTGCTTTCCAGAAGAGTTCCAGTGTTCTGAATCTAGGGAGTGGCTCCTGCCCCACCCAACAGGAAAAGTAGTTCCAAACAGAAGAGGATCAGAGGCTCAACTGGCAGGCAAGTAAGCAGCATGGTCTGCTGCAGGTAAGTCCACCCAAGCATTATGAGCCCGGCGCTTCCAGCGCTGGGACTGGGCATATTTATGAGCCTGGTGCCACTGGCGCCAGGACTGGGTCCAAAAGGTCCCAATTGGAACCTGGGTTATGGATCTGCTTCCAAGGGAGTTGGGAAAACCCTGACCTTTTGGAAGCAGAGATCATGACAAATCCACATGGTCTAGTAGACTACACATGGTCTAGGAGACTACACATGGTCTTGGAGACTCCACATGGTCTAGGAGACTCCACATGTCTTGGAGACTCCACATGGTCTTGGAGTATCCACATGGTCTGGAAGAATCCACATAGTCTGGAAGAATCCACAGGGTCTGGGAGAATCCACACGGTCTGGGAGAATCCACACGGTCTGGAACAATTCACTTGGTCTGGGAGAATCCACACGGTCTGGGAGAATCCACATGGTCTGGTAGAATCCACATGGTCTGGAAGAATTCACATGGTCTAGAAGAATCCACTTAGTGTGGAAGAATCCACATGGGCTAGGAGACTACACATGGTCGAGAAGACTACACATGGTCTTGGAGACTCCACATGGTCTAGCAGACTACACATGGTCTTGAAGACTCCACATGGTCTAGGAGACTCCACATGGTCTAGGAGACTCCACATGTCTTGGAGACTCCACGTGGTCTTGGAGTATCCACATGGTCTGGAAGAATCCACATGGTCTGGGAGAATCCACACGGTCTGGAACAATTCACTTGGTCTGGGAGAATCCACACGGTCTGGGAGAATCCACACGGTCTGGGAGAATCCACACGGTCTGGGCGAATCCACACGGTCTGGGAGTATTCACAACATCTGGGAGAATCCACATGGTCTGGGAGAATCCAAACGGTCCAGGAGAATCCACATGCTCCGAGAGTATCCACACGGGCAGGGAGTATCCACACGGTCAGGGAGTATCCACATGGTCTGGATGAATTCACATGGTCTAGAAGAATCCACATGGTCTAGGAGACCACACATGGTCGAGAAGACTACACATGGTCTTGAAGACTCCACATGGTCTAGGAGACTACACATGGTCTTGGAGACTCAACATGGTCTAGGAGACTCCACATGTCTTGGAGACTCCACATGGTCTTGGAGTATCCACATGGTCTGGAAGAATCCACATAGTCTGGAAGAATCCACGTGGTCTGGGAGAATCCACACGGTCTGGGAGAATCCACACGGTCTGGAACAATTCACTTGGTCTGGGAGAATCCACACGGTCTGGGAGAATCCACATGGTCTGGAAGAATTCACATGGTCTAGAAGAATCCACTTAGTGTGGAAGAATCCACATGGTCTAGGAGACTACACATGGTCGAGAAGACTACACATGGTCTTGGAGACTCCACATGGTCTTGGAGACTCGACGTGGTCTTGGAGTATCCACATGGTCTGGAAGAATCCACACGGTCTGGGAGAATCCACACGGTCTGGAACAATTCACTTGGTCTGGGAGAATCCACACGGTCTGGGAGAATCCACATGGTCTGGAAGAATTCACATGGTCTGGAAGAATCCACTTAGTGTGGAAGAATCCACATGGTCAGGGAGTAACCACATGGTCTGGAAGACTCCACATGGTCTAGGAGACTCCACATGGTCTTGGAGACTCCACATGGTCTAGGAGACTCCACATGGTCTTGGAGATTCCACATGGTCTGGGGGTATCCACATGGTCTGGGAGAATCCACATGGTCTGGGAGAATCCACATGGTCTGGGAGAATCCAAACGGTCCAGGAGAATCCACACGGTCCGAGAGTATCCACACGGTCAGGGAGTATCCACACGGTCAGGGAGTATCCACATGGTCTGGAAGAATCCACATTGTCTTCCTGTGCTCACCTTTTCGAAGGACACAGGTTGCACCTTTGTTTGCCTGCCGAAAGTCTGTAATAAACTAGGTGCCATTAAACCTGCTCTTAAATCCCCTTCAGAGAAGAAATAATGTCTACATGTTGCCAGTAGTGAAGAGGGTGCTGGATAAGCAGTCACACTGTTGTAAAGTTCCTGATTTTAATCTATGGGCATCACCCACTAGACTGCATATTAGGCAATTTCCCAATTATGATATCCAAATATACACCAGCAGCTCATCGCCCTGAACCCTTACCTACTCATGACCACACTATTAATAAAGTTGCAAGGAGGTCGCACACTTGCAGAATTTGGTATAGTTGCTGAGCTTCCAGTAGGGTTTTTAGAGGCTCCCTGGCTATCCAAGAGTAGATTGGTGCAGCCATAGTGTCGCTAAGTCTTGGGAGGATAGCTCAGGGGCAACGTGTTCGCCTTGGAAGCAAGACGACACGGAGCACCACAGGTTCGATCTCCGGGTCGTGCTTACAAACCTCTGGGTATTAAGCACGTTATAAATAACCTATCAATTCATATCATAAAATGATGGCATGCATAGCCAGTGTGAGTAGAAGGGATGCTTGTCAAATATTATTGTTTCCCGAAAGGCAGGTATTAGTGGGCCCACGTGATGGCCATTAGGTGCTCATGTTTCAAGGTCAAGTGTTGTCTCAGCCAGCTAAAGGAGATTAAGGGGGGTACTGGAAGACTCCTGACAGTGGGACGTGCGGTGGTGAGGATCGCTAGCTGCCCAGCCTAGGCAGCTAGTAAGTCGCAAGAACAGACATCTGTGTGTGATGAAGCAGCTAACGAGAGAACAACCACAAACTTGACTGAAAGCGCTATGGGTCAGTGACATGTACAAAAACAACAAGAAGTTACAGCAATCAGAACATCAGGTGTTTATATAGCACTTCATGCAAGATTCTAAGCACTGTTTCTAAGTACTGTAATAATAGCTACTGTTATTACCAAAATGAATGATACCCATTTACCATCCTCGGAAGGATGAAGGCCTCAGTAGTCTCCGCCAGAGTACAAACATGCCAATGGCGGTTGTTCCCCAGGTGACAGGAAAGCGATTAACCCCTAAATGTGATCAATGTAATGAACAAACCTTATAATGAGTTGTATAAACAGATTAATCAGAGCTGCAGGAATAACATTTCTGGGCAAAAATGTTTGACAGATTTGTTTGGTTGATGAAATGCGATCATTGCTCGGGCCAAATGTTTCTTAATGGTACTTGATTTTTACACTGCTGACAAATCTAGAAAGGGTTAATAGAGGCGAGAGGGGGCTAGCATGGGCGTAGTCTTGAGAGTAATAGAAATGTGCACAGAGTTCCTCGGAGTGAATAAGAAGAGAAATGTGGTTTAAATGATATGATAGGTTATTTATAACGCGCGTAATACCCAGAGGATTCTAAGCACGGACCCGGGTATCGAACCTGTGGTACTCAGTGTCATCTTGCTTCCGAGGCGAGCATGTTGCCCCTGAGCTATCCTCCGGAGAAATTATTTGGGAATGGCAGAACATACATGCCAATTGGCGATATACAAAATCTTAATTAATGTAAACACGTAGTTTAATCTATCGCTATAGTCATGCTACTGTTTTAGAAGGTTTCTCTCTCAAGAGACAAAATGTGTAAATGTATCTACACACGCAGTTTGGTGAATGTAGTCGTGCTATAAAAAAAATAACTCAATAGATTCTAAGCACACCGTGCATGCTTGTTCCTCATCCAAGTATAGAAGAGGTAGAGCTCTTCAAGATGGCTGCCTCTCTGCAAAGCTTCCACACCCCCTTCCTCTTTTGAAGCTCCAAGAGATAGGCGTATACGGAATCTCAGGTGTGTCTGGGTCTACTTGTATTACCTGAGAATGAGAGCACGCATTCAATATCTCTTGCAAGTGCCTTGGAGATTCTTCTGGGCCTACTACTCTAAACGGTGAATGCTTCCATCTCCTGCTACAACGTGCAGAAAACATTTGGACCTCGCCAATCTGGCCCTCACTCCTGGTAACCATTTCTGAAACTCCCTCATTCCTGCAAGCAGTCGCTTGGGCACAGTCCCTCCTCTTTGGCCTCAGGACTAAGGCGGACCTTATAGTAGAGGCCTTGGCATGACCTCCTCTTTTCTTAGGGGTTGGTGCGCCTGTTGGGTTGAGTGAGACTCTGTTGACTACAGGGGATTTAGAACTGTAACTCCTGCAGCCTTCCCAGTCGGGATCACTATCGAAGGTGGCTGAAGGCCTGGAAACAGAACTTCATTTAAAGTGAAGATCTTGCCTAGATGCTGTGCCTCCGTTTGGTCCCTTTGGCTTTCTCAGATTCCACCACAGTCACTGCAGCCAGACTCTGGATTCTGGAGAGGAAACCACACCATCAAAGGAAACACCCCAGAAATGTAAAAACCTCGGTCTGGAGTCAGATCAGGAGTGCATCAAAGAATGGCACATACACTGGAGGAAGACAGCGCACTGGCAGAATCACTTTCCCTAGGAGACTTGCCTGGAGAAGGTCAAAGGGAACTTAAGCAGGACCTACTGCTTGAAAGACTTAGTTGGAGGAAGACTAATTGCACATCCAAAGGCAGAGGCAGTAGGCCAGAGGAAAGGGCAGAAGTCAGGGGAATAGATGATGCTGTGACTCAGGCAGAGGGCACAAGGCACACATGGAGAAAAAAAGAAGTAATGAGGGCATGGAGCATGACTAAACAAGACTGGCAGGGTCAGTATCTTGCAATCAAATCAAATAGAAGAGATCAATGCAGAGAAAACAGGAGCATTGGGACAAACTGGTGAGTGTCTTTGCACCTCTTCTGCGCTAGGATATTGTGTGGCTCTGCCGTGATTGACCCAGAAGTTGCACCATCATCTTGGATCAGGAGCATGTCTAGGTACTGAAAGTAAGCGTCCCCCGATAAGGTAGTCAACCCCCTTCAATGAGAGGCAATAAAGGACACATCCCAGGAGGGAATGAGACCACGACCAAGTGCGGTTGAAATTAAAAGGTTTTTATCTAAATTGATATAGGGCATGCAAAGGACTCTGCAAACTGTGAGAGCGCTCGGTCTGACAACAGCAAAGACAGGCAATTATATTACAAATACACGTCATGCATGAGCTAAGCTATAGGGGCCACAGAGTCTTAGGGATTGGATGGCGACGTCTAGCTACTATGTTAACTATATGCTCGGTGCTCCATGATTGGCAGGGGATCCACGTGGTGGCATCACAAAGTGAATAGGTCAGCTGGGCTCGTCGGGGTGGAGCTCCAGGGCACTGGCTGTCAACGGAGATTCACCACTTTGGTCCTAGAAACTTGCCCTTGTGGCCATTCCTCACACTCATCTATACCAAGTTGTTATGTAAAAACCTTTAACACATCAATCTAGTACTAGGGTAGGGACACAGGAAAACAGTAGGCAATACGAGGCTTCCTTCATACATCATCGTAAACTTGTCATTAAAAAAGGGTCCAGTCTCATGGGTCCAGGTGTCTTATCAGGGGGAATGGGTCAAACTTCCTTCATCATTTTCTCCTGTTAGATGTAGTAAATGATGGCTCTGGGGGATTTTTGTACAAGGACGAATAACTGTTTTCGTGGTCCGTTGAATTTGGGGTGAACTAAAATACCATTAGGTAAGTGGGGGCACATGGCTGGCACCTCAAAGGCGGTGGGATTAGGGACCGGGTGGCTCGTAATTACCTTGGCCTGGCCATGGCAGTACACAGTGGTTGTATGTCGGCCTCTGACATGGGGGAGGTAAATACTTGATGCGGGTCCAGCAGGAATGCAGGGAGGTGAAGCTGAGCTGTTCGAACACCAGCAAGCCCCGGCGGGCCTTGGCGAGTGGAGGGGGAGATGGCCTTGTAACTTTATGCAAGTCTCTATTCACTGGGCTGCACAAATACCATTAGAGAGGACGGATTGCTAGGGCTGGGGGCATTAGGTAAAGTACACATTTCTGCCGTTTCCATGTGCTCACATTACTAGGGTCATAAAATGGAAGTTTTTCATTGGCACATACATTACATAACGTTAGTGAGTCTGATGCTTGCAACTCATGAAGAAGGTGAACATACAAAAAGTGTGAGGTAGTACCAGGTTGGGTTATATATTCAGGAGCAAGGAAACAACATGCTAATCCAACATTTTGATTACAGTAAAAACTGGCTCAGTGCCCTAGGTGGCTCACATGCAGTACAACATTTTTTATCACATCATAAGCAAGCATTTTATACATTGCTTTTTTGTTACCCTTTTTACAATAGCAGCAAACATTGGTCGTTACAAGGCAGATTCTCGAGTGGCCATACGTTAGGCACCAGAACACAAAGGCGTCCTGGGGGAGGGTGGCTGCGGGGGGTCACCTCGCTTTTAATACGAGTAACTGACATTATACGTTTTAACACTTTTGAACACACATCTTCAGCAGCATGGATAAGACTGGGAGCCTCGAGTGTTTAACATTTCATGTTCAACACTTCATCTGGGGGAACTGGGCTCGGGGTCATGAGCACCATATATCACAAGTGCAGGGGTTAGGCGCAGGGTCGGGGTATACTTGATAGGGACGACTTTTGTTCTTTCCCAGACCCCAACTACGAGTCCGGTCACCTCTAGGGCAATGATGTACTGCGGAAGGTAAATAATACAGTGTTTGTTCTGTTACTTGTTCGCGTCTAGTTGCTTGTGAGAACGGGCCTTCAGGGGATCTGCAATGGGGTGGAGGCTGGGGGAAGTGCAGGACTCTCTGTGCGTGGTCAAGTGGGGGCTGAGCTGCAGCATTTGTAAGTAGGCTGTTCTACTGAGGCCTGGGTTCAGTATACTCAAAATAGAGTCTCAGTGTGTTACAAAAATGGTGTCTATGTTATGCTACAAGGCGAGCCGCGCAGCCTTACGTGTCTATCCACAGCCACCCTGCCTCCCGGGCCCAGGTGCATGGGGGGCTGCTGACGAGTCATGAGCCTCACGTAGGTGGGCAATGTGGGGGAGAGGGGTCCTAGAGACATGTCCTCCCATACAGTACTCCCAAGTATTACCGCCATCTTGAAATGGCCTCCTCACTCGCGGTCACAAGGCAGTGTGTGGACAGTGAAAGGGAGCAGCAAGGATAGAGCTGCCTGCCGGGGGAGCTTGTAATGGCCAAGGCCGCTCGCGATTCCTGTAACATCACCAGGACCACTGGAGCCAGGAGTAAACTCTCTGCACTTGAGCCTTGAGATAATTTGTGACAATTTTATCTTCGGGGTATGGCCTGAAAGACCAAATCTCAGGTCTAGAACACTTTAAGACTAATAGGGGCAATATTACAAAGGACCGTGGGTTTTTCCAGGGGTTTGCTACCATTTTCAATCTGCTTAAAACCTGTGAACCCTCAAGATTTTGCAGCATCTCATAAATATTGAAAAGCTAACAAGAGTATGTTGAATGAACAGAGTGCCATAGCCTCCCCTTGAACATATTCTAAAAGATTGCATGAGTGCCTCATTGCCATTAATCCTCCAAATTGATTAGGCGCAAAGCAATAGCCCTGAATTCCTAATCTCTTAACATGTAAGGCATAGAGTCGGCAGTGCTCCAAGTCACATTTCTTGGAGGTATTAACCTTTCCAACACCGGGGGTTGCTATGGATGTGATTGCAGTGTTTAGCCCATTTGTGGATGCTGAGGAAGAAACGAACTATAAGCAGCAAGCGCGCACTTGATACACAAGACTACCCTTATGCGGAACATCAGACACGCAGAATGCGATTTTGAACTATAAATACCACAGTGCCTTTGATGAAGACACCCATTTGGTTGGGAGAGGAGTCCATTTCCGTGCTGCATTTGGGAGCAGCTGAAAAACTAGACTGGTCTATTCTGAAGCGGTTGAAGATGGGACCTCACTTTGAGTAGTGCCATCTCCATAATAAGCTGCCCGTAACATATGGTACTGGAAGGCTTGCTGGAAAAATTCCCTCGTTGACACTACCCCCATTATACACACGTGGGAGATATGTACCAGAAGACACTGTTCACCCTAAACATTGTATAGACCAGACCAGAGTTGAAGCCTGTCTTGATCCTGAAGAAGGTCGTTGAATCATGGGCCCATCATGTAAGGGCCAATTATACGGCTGAAACATATGTAGATACAGCAAATAAGCTGAGGAGATATTTGGCATATACACACAAAGAATGGTCACTGGTGTAACAAAATTGTACAGTGTTAGACGTTCTTTTGACAGGAAATGTTTTTGTTTTGTTGAAATGGAGTAGTATTGGTATGGAATGGAAGAGTGTATGGTTGGTGACTGGATTTAAAAGGTGTCAAATATTGTAATCATTTCATGTGATTAATGAGTAAACAATAACCCAAGTATTATCTTGAAAAGAATAAATATATTTTTTGATATAAAGTTTATCTATTAGTTACACATTCAATTGCCTTAGCCCCAATACCAGGGTCCATTTTCATTTGTATCAGCGTGTAGCTCATTACATGAAGCCCTGCCATGAAACCAAGCTAGCATCTAGAAACTTGGAGCCTCTCAAATATTCCATTGGGACTTCTGCTGATATTGCACAGCATCAAACAGACCCTTTTACACATCAAATATGTCCCAGGAAAGGATGAGTCTGGGTGGAACTCAATACTTACTCAAGTAATGTCTACCTGTGAAAACCATATTTAAATTAAATTGGAAATGGTGCCAGTATAGACAATAGACCATAGTCTTAAACCATCTTCCTTAACCATTAAATGAGCATCGATTGATTTGGAGAATGTAAATAGAAAACACAACAACCACATCTTGGGTTTGCCAAAAGGTGTAGAGAGGAGAGAATGCCATATATTATTGTATGACATGAATTCCTTGCCTCCCCAAGCTGAAACCACGGTCCTGTAAATTCCCTCCCAAGACAATTCAAATGAGACGCGATCCATCTTCAAAAGCTGTTTAGGCACACATGGAATGATGATATGTCGAGATGCACATTAAATCCTCTTGTTATTGGCATTTGGGAAAACAATGTATTGATTGTCATTCTACCAGAGAGACAATAGAAGTAAGTAATTATTGAAAGCTCAAAACTTGTCTTGGGGGATTAGGTTACCCAGGTATTTCCTGAAAGCATAGCAATAAAAGGTTTGTGCAAACTTGAACGTTGCTATGTTGATATTCTTTGGCACAAACATGGAAGTGTGTACTCGTGTATTCTGTACATTAGTGGTCCCATCTTTGCAGTGATTTTGCAATCTGTATTTTGGTTATCTCTATATCTCGCTTACTTTAATGTAGCAGTAACCACCAGTAAGCTGCAAACATAGGGAGTCCGGACTGCTTATCTGAGGAACTCTGGACATTGGGGCAGGTGAAGCATGGATGAACTCCGGCGGATGGGTCTGCTGATCTTAGGCAATCGGAAAGGAAGCTGCAGCCAAGGGGAGAACCCCGGGTACCGTCCTAGGGCAGAGGTCCAGGGGGCCGAGGGTTCAGGTGGAAACCGTTAAGGAAAAGCCAACATTAAGACTTGGAGCCACAATGGTGACCGACACCGGCCCAGTAAGGCCGCAATGCCACAACAGCAATGGGAAAAAGATAGCTGACACCTTGACGACTCCAAGTCCTCTGGATGATGAAGGGGGGTTGGGGTAGGGACTCAGCCCAAACGGGAAACAGAGTCTCTGGGTGGATGGTAGCGAAGGTCCTTGGAGAGCAGAACTGAGGGATTACATTGGACGAGAGAGGAATCACAGGGATTGGTGGGAACCAAGTGTGGCACATTCAACCCAGGAGTGTAACAGAGAGTTTTATTCCCATGCAACCCCCATAGGAACAGGACACGGTTGGAGGCACCTCTTTCCAGGCGCCAGCGGATTAAGTCCCTGAAGGACCAATAATCAGAGAGCGAAAAAAAGAGAAGACAATAGAAAATGGATCAAGGAGCCCTATGTGTGCTTTGTGTTTCGGGTTTCATTACATACCATGCAATCACTACCTGAGTCCTGTGATCTCAGACTCACATAATCCTATAATATTCAGACCGACTGGTTAAAATAAAATGGAGTTTTTTATGTTGATTGCCTACTACTGATTCCAAACCAATGTTCTTAGAATGTGTCTCCTTGGTTTACTACAGGGTTCCCATTTCTGTACTTTGCCTCCCCTCTGCGCATCATACACCATGATGAGTAATTACTAGATAAAGGGAACATCCCTTAAATGCTAGTTAATGGGGCATCTAGCGAAGAGGAAGTAACTCTCAGATTAACTATGCCATGTGAAATCATTCCGTTACTCAAGTATATAAGGGAATGGAGAGCACAAAGGCATTACAAAGAATTGGATGGATGGGCTGGCTTCCTCTCTAAATAAGGGAAAGATATGGGACTAGTGGAGCTGTTTCATAACTTTCTTGGAGCTGCCACCTCTTCACGCAAGTCTCCCTTTAGGAGGCACTATGTCCACATTGGGCCTACAACAAAGAATCTGAGATACCAGTTATATCAAGGGCACCACTGTTGATGGCCCTAAATTCGAAGATAGAGGAATAGAGGACAGCGTTTAGCTGTGCTCCACTCGCCATTGGATTGGTGGAGGCACTGGTCATGCATACAAGTAGCCCAGCGTAAAAGTCCACCTTCCACCCAGAAGACTCAGTTATTGCTGCTCAGAATTCCCAGGTCACCCCCTGGCATTGCCCAGGAAGCACTGTACTGCCAGCATCCGCATCCCGAGGAACACCAATCAAGCAGTAGAAAAGCAGTCGGTCAATAAGGGCACTAGTAAAGCAGCCGGCCATTCGGTGGAGCCCTTGTCATCTGCCCCTTATTCGAGGACCTTGAGTGTCAATTGCCAGGGCATCATAAGCAAAAGGAGCAGAGATGTTCACGTGCCTATGACTTTTTTCCCCACTTTAGCTTTTCCCCTACTCTGCTGCCCTTTTCTATTCTCTTGCAGGCCAAGGTCTTCATTCCCCCAGCGGGATTACAGCGCACTACCACTATAGCCATAGGACTAAACAACTCTTTAGATATTCTCCATTTGACTTAAAATACCTGTTGGGCACCCACTGCAAGACCCACACAATTTGATGGCCTACAATATGTCATAATACTTCCGGTGCCAAGACTTGCACATTCTTCTGTAAGTTGGGTCGCTTTTCAGCCGCCTTCATCCTTGTTTTTGTTCATATTCACCATCAGTTCATTGTGGACCAAGCCGCCCTTGTCCCTTTAGCTTGGCAGTCCCAGTATTACTAGAATGGTGTTTGTTTTGTTTCAGACATTAAATAGCTTCTTGGACAACAGAAGCTCCAGTCTTCAAGGAGTCATTTGAACACTTCTCAAATCCATTGCACGGCTGTGCACTACAATTTATAATAGCTTATATTAGACTGCCCTCAAGTAAACTCTCCTTTAGCCACAGACACACCTTTGATCCTACTTCTAACTTTCTGCACTAATCATTAACGTTCCATGCTTCTTTGAGTTTCCCCACCCTATTCTTTTTACTTTACTAGTTTGTCTGACCCGGCTCATACTTTATTTTGGATTTTCTTTCTCTTCCCCACTGCTGCCTTCTGTTTTCCCTTTCTTCGCAGACTACGGTCTGGAAACCTCTGGCTGGAGCAGAGTGCACCTATTCTCTTAAAAGACTAGGGGCCTCATTACAGGTTTGGCAGTATTCCGCTGGTAAATCTGCCAGAATCCTGCCAAACGGATTTACTGTTACCGCCACTTGGTCTGGTGGAATGTCGGACAGATCACAAATAGCGGTATAGTGGTGTTAGTCCCCATTTATTGAGTCCATAGAACTCCATGAGGATTTCAGCGGAATAACCGGCAGCAGTGATTCCCCAGATATTGCTGATTTTTGGCACTAAGGTGGCGGAATTAGCTCCAGCATTTGGCTGGAGGTATTTCCTACCCCCTCTGCCAAAGCCATAATTGGGCGATGCAGTAATGTGGCTTTACTGCCGATTGTGGCCACACCAACTCGTAATGACTACCATGGTGGTGATTTGGCACAGTATAAAAACTTTGTAACATGACAGACGATTGTGAAATTAGACAGATTTACACCTCTACCCAGCCCTGTACAACATCCAACCCTCCCTTTCCAGAAACATATTGCAAAGAAAAGCTGCTGAGACTAATGACAGCTCATTCTGCTCCTCAAAGCCGAATCCTTTCTCACAAAAAAAGATGAAGGAACTGTTGTCCAACCTTGGTTTTGTCCCACCTGGACTTGCAGGTCTCACTGCCACAGCGTGCATCATTACAGGACATAAGAAATTCCACCACATCATGGCCCCTCCCAAAAAGCTTCGATGGCTTCCCATCCAAGACTGCACTGTCTTCAAGACAGCCTGCACTACTTACAAAGCCATGTGGGCCAATACCACATTCTACTTGGCAGAAAATCTCCCCCTCTCTAGAGGCCTGCCCAAGCAGAACCAGTTAGAGCATGCCCAGATTAGAAACTAAGAACTGCTAAGAGGATATAGCAAGACAACAAGCCTTCTCCCGCTATGCCTCGGCTTCAGAACAGTATCAGCCCAGACATAAGTTTGCCCCTCCCGACTGCACATCCCCAAAGCTGTCAAAGTTGATGTTAGAAACTCCAAAATACTTATTGCAAATGTGTGTTTGTGATCTACAAAGTGTTTGTAAAAGGAGAATATATCAAAACACATAGAAAATTCAAATAAGCTCAGTCGAGAAACATTGTTTGGTTATCTCACGCCTAAATTGAATGTTCCTATTACAGGATTTGCATTACTTCATTTGATGCTTCTTAGTTGTATAACTCTTTTACATTATTATATTGTATTCTGTTTCATGGTTCAGAGACCAAGAGCCTCATTATGAGCACAGCAGATTTACCACTGATTTACCGCAAAACTCTAATTGAGGTCCTAAATGTTAAAAAGAATGTTTTGATTCATAAGAAAAGAACATTTAATAGAAGTTGAAAACAATCAGGAGTTTTTAACTGTGATAAACCTGAATCTGTCTCCCTGTCTAGTCCCTGGGGATCTGTCACCCAGGTGGTCAGGACACGGCCATCGCTATTGGATCCAGTTCCTGGGGGTGGACCAGTGAGGGAGGATCAGTGTCCCCGAGGAGTGTAAGTGGGACACTGATGGATGAGATTCAGTATCCCCCTTCTTATGACACCTTTTCCCCAACCTACCACGTAGGATACACAAACACTTTACCCCCCTTTTCCTACGCGAACACGTTCGCATATTACAAAGGATGATGGACTAACACTCAATCCATTTACCTGACATGTTCCAACACCAGGGTCAGGCAGAGTCAGGCAATTGTCCAGAACCACACACACCTGATGGCCCTTTCCCTTCCCCCACAGGGATAAAAGGTGGAGCACAGGAGCGCAATACGAGCAAGGCAGACCTCACAAAGAGAGAGCTAAATCAGCACAGCAGTTCAAGAGGAGGAGAAAGACAGCGCATACTGAGAGGTTGACAAGAAGAGAAGGGACCTTGCCCTTTCCGACCAAGGCCGTTAAACCTCTGCAGAAGAAATCATAAAACCATGTACAATAGCCAGCGTGTGTTGCAGCAGATGTCATTGGTAGACGAGACCCTCCTCTGCTGATAACCAAGCCGGGGAGAGACGTTTGTCTCCGTGGTACCAGCCTTGGCTCCAAAGAGAAAGAAAGCCAAGCAGTTCATCACAGCCGGAGAGTCGAGGGGAGAGTCGATAAGAAAACGAACTGTGTTGAACTAAAAGTAGCAAACGGCTAATTGAAATGTGAAAGGTTAAAAGAGATATTTATGCTAGCTAAGAGGGGGGAAATCTGCAACGGAGGAGTCCAGCACCACGTGGGTGCTCAATTAGGAAATTCTGGGCGATTACCCGATTGTTGGAACTATCATAACCAGAAGGCCTCGGGAAAGACGAGAAGGGAGTGAAAGTGGTCATACAGTGGTCTTGCAAAATCCTCTGTACAGTACAAGTCTTTGACCGACAGATGATTGTGAAACTAAGGGAAATTAATCATGCACCGTAAGAGTTGAATGAAAAAGACATGATTGACAAGATTGGCAAGAGTGAACCCAGACGAGGGAAGCTGATAAAGAGGGGACGAAGTCTAAAGTCCTGCAATACAGTGTGTTGACAAGAGTGAACCCGGCCGAGGGATGTCCACAGTGAACTGTACAAAAAGACATTAAGATTTGTGAATGTCACAAAGAAGATTGTGTTGAAAGCCATAGTGAATCCAGCAGAGGAAGGCTAACAACTGAAAAGGGTCCACGCCCGCAAGAGGGCGAATCAGGGCATCACCCAATGTATATGTGAAAAGGAACTTTTTGTTTGTTATTTGAATACATACAGACCACGGCGGCAAGATACTTTTTGGGTCAAAAAGAGACTTAACCCCGGAAACCCTGATTGCTGAAAGCGGAACTGTTCGCTCGTGCTGGGAAAGCTTGAGCATGTGCTATGCTCCAAAGTCCTACCTTGTCCCGTGCTGAAAACGTTGGGAAGGGAGAGACTCAAAGTATCGCTTCCTGACTTATTATTTGTGAACACTTCCTACTTTCTTAAAAACATTATCCCACACTTCTTTGTATTTAGCGAAAGGGTTGACAATAGGTTTTTCAGTATAGGCCCTTTTATTTAATAACACCACCACTAGGGCTGCCTTATTATTATTTGATGGTCGTAGCTTGCTCCCATCTTAGATTTAGGTTTAGATTAGGCATTTTGTCCAACCTACCTATACAGTGTAATAAACACCCTTGAACTTCGATCACTTGTGTATGTCTTTACTGTTGCCACCATTAGTTCCTTACATTACCCTTTCGCCAGTCTTAGATTTTGGAAGCTATACAAACATGCATAACATTTACAACTGTTTTAAATGTAATTATGAACATAAAGCATAACACCAGCCAGAGATTACAATAGGACAGAAAGCGTGCATTGCCTACAGAATGTTTGCCCTTTTTAAAATGCCATGCCCGATGGCTCACCGCCTCCTGTGTTTTATGCTGCAGACCTGAACAGCCCCGCCTCTGCGCCAAGTTCGGAGAAACAGAGTCCCATGGCCCAGCAGCACAGCCCGATGGCCCAGCAGAGTCCCGTGGCGCAGAACAGCCCCGTGCAACAGCCACTACCACCACAGCCACTCCAGCTCCAAGGGCATGAAAGCAGGTACAAACATGGCCGCTCAAGATGGCCCCCACAGGCAGACCATGCAAAAGTGCCAGCTGCAGTCTAGTCATTTGAACTTTCCTATATGGAGGCACAGTAGGATAGAACTTCCGGTATTGGTGCTCTTTGTCTTCATGATATGTTTGCAATCACTGTGCTTATTCAATGGTCATGTCTGTTTTCTTTTAGAATTTTGCCGTGTTTACCAAAAATGCTGTGTTTCATGTATTTCCCTGTGTAAGTAATTTTTCCTCCTCTGGGACTTTGTTATGTTTTTAAAAAAATGGAAAGCTTATGTGTCACCGCCAGGACAGCCACCCGGCGCTGAAGAGTTGAGTCACACAGCACAGTCTCATGGGCCTGTACACTAGTACTTAATCAACAGAAGCAATCGGTAACAACTTCATGTTGGAGTTGATAGAAAAACCTCCATAAACGCTTGCAAATAAAATAATGGATTCCTTTGATAATATTGTGTTTTTATATAGCGCTTCATGCTGCATTCCTCTGCTTCTTAGTGCTGTAATAATAGGTGTTATTACTACCCCGTGTAATTTTACTCACTCTACTGACATTGGGCCTCATTACGACCCTGGCGGAAATCGCGGTGCTAAATGCACCGCGGAGCACGGCGGAAAGCTGCCGATAGCGCCATGGAGGTTGGCGGATTTTCCGCCCCATGGCGACCTTGGCGGGGCGGTAAATCCCCATTCCCCATTTTACCCTTCCCCATTCCCATTTTTGCCCCATAGGGTATAATGGGAGTGGGGAAGGCGTTAATTGCGCCACCGTAAAATACGGTGGCGTAATTAACAACAAGGTCCCGTAGCGCCATGGATTTCTCCGCCCGGAAAAACCAGGCGGAAAACGTTCCATGGCGCTACGGGAACTCGTAGTAGGGCGGACGGGTCCGCCGCGAATAACGCTGGCGTAAACCCACTCCGCCAGGGTCGTAATGAGGCCCATTGGAAGGTAGAAGAGGTGAGTTATCCCTGCCAGGATTCCAGCTTGTAAGCTGCAGGCCAGTCACACGTGTCGGGCGAGTAGTGAACTTACTGAGCTATCACCACCCATAAGTCACCACTGCTACCCTGTGCGCCCTGTGCAATTGCACGGCAGATAAGATGCCTCCAACGCTTACCTCCAATCATGAAACATCGGGTAACTTTCCAAACCTCAGTCCTTCCAAGTGGCTCGGTGTTACGGGTCTGGCTGTAAAAGCAAAAACAGGCCTGTTTTTACCGACCATACCTTTGGGTATTTACTTGATGAGGTTCTAAGCAAATATCGGAACCCCGAGATAAAATTATGGGTTGAAATACTGTATTATAAAAAAGGAGGTCTTGCCCTATTATTTTACACCAGCCTGACAAGTGGAAGTATTTTGATTTTTGCCCTCTGCCTTCTTTTCGAGGGCATTTTTGCACAGCATTCTTACTGAGCTTGCGCTCCTTACAACCCTCCTGGTTTCCTGATCTCCAGGCAATACCTGTGTGCTGTGGCAGCAGGGGAGTTGCGGGGCCAATGCCTCTAGGAGTTACTCTGGCATGCCCAGTTGCCCCCGCTTTCACCAGCCCAGTGTGGGTGTCCCTGCTTGGTTCCATGTACTAATGTCCCCGCAAAAATGTCTCCTGACAAAAAAGTCTCTGGTTTTTAAAGAGACATTATTACATTGAACATGCAGGGGATACCCCAGCAGCCCCCAAATTATAATTCCCCACAACCCGTCCCCATGCATAATGCGACCATACATAATGTCACCAATGGCTTTTCAATGGAACCCTAGGTGTAGCAGGTAATAATGTCCCCATCCATAATGTCACCATATATAATGTCGCCAATGGCTTTTCCATGGAACCCTAGGTGTAGCGGGTAATAATGTCCCCGTACATAATGTCACCATATATAATGTCGCCAATGGCTTTTCCATGGAACCCTAGGTGTAGCGGGTAATAATGTCCCCATCCATAATGTCACCATATATAATATCGCCAATGGCTTTTCCCGGCAACATTATGTATGGGGACATTATTACCTGATACCCCGTTGTGGTTTGCCTCTGCCTCACTTGTGCTTCTATGCGCTATATAGTGCTTCCTCCTGTTCCCTTGGGAGGACACAGTCGAGCAAGGAGATATGCAGTGTAGTGCCATCTCCCCAACTATCAAGAATCGTCTGACCCATATATGAGCCTACTTCACTAAGTACACAAACATAAAATAGACCAAGGAAGCACTTAGACTGGAATTATAAGGCAAACAGATTCATTGCAAATAGCTTTGGTCAGCTCTACAATCCTTAAACTCTCCACGTCTACCAGACCATGATATTCCTTCATGGTACAAGTGCTGCTCCCCTTTGGGTCACTGGGGGAGACCTACAGACTGGGGGCATGATTATGAGTTTGGCAGCATTACGACCAAGCCGTTACCACATGTCGGAACAATCCGGTAACCAGACGGGTCTGTATGAATCGAAGTCATGCAAAGCCTTCAGTTAGTCACCATTTTGGAGTCCCATAGGACTCCATGGGGATCCGGTCACATGCCTTCATTACCGCAAGTGGTAGTGCTTTTTTATGGCACTAATTGCTTCCACACAAAAGCAATGGCAAACATGAGTTCCAAGCGTGAAACCTTACGTTTGGTGGAGTGGTGAAACGTCCGGAACTCTTGGGGCTCATTATGAGTCTGCCAGTAATTCCAGCGGGATACCGGGGAACTACTGTATGGCCAATATCCCGGAGTTACTTGGATATTACGGGCAGCAGAGACGCCAGAAACTCCCCATTTCATGGAGTCCCATAGGACTCCGTGGGATGGTGTTGACCGAATCACCGACACCGTTAGTAACAGACCCAGTGATTCAGGCATTTATCTGCCGGTAGGGGCCTGCCGGTATGTCATAGCCCTTAGCGGTAAACTTGGAGTTGGCCGGTCTGGTATACATTGTTACCGGCACCTTATTTCCGGACCACCCAACTCGTAATGAGGGCCAATATGTTTGCTACCGCCAAACTTCTAATCATGCCCATCGTGGGGAACAAACGCAGGCTTCAACTGTAAGGATGCTTCCTATCGCGAGGGGAGAGGTCAGGAAGAGGAAACCATCTACTCCGTTGCGAGCAAAGCTACATTCAGATCGATGTGAGCGAACGGACTGGCATTGAGAGGCGCATATTGAATATTGAATTCACTGATCCGCCTTTCTTCTCCAAGTCCATGGAAACTAAAGTGCCCTTGGTCAGTAGGATGGGCCCTATCAGTGGCTGTATTGTCCAGTCCTTGGGTCTCCTGTCCCTTTCTAGGTGCCAACATCCCTCCAAAGGCTGAGTCCAGCCTGTCCTTTTTGTTCCCCTCTGCCTCTCCCTGTGCAGTCCCTTGCTGTAATCTGTTCAGAAAGCATTGCGTGGGTCGCCTTCTAGCAGGGGGGAGCGCCCAACAAGGGGGGATTCCTCTTTCAGGTTTGTGCTTTGGCACTCATCTGGGAACTCCGGTATTGCATTCATTCATCCCCAACCGTTTCTTTTAAACCAAAATTACTTGGAAAAAAACTCATTGAAATATTTGGGGGGGTAAGGGATTACAAGGGGTGATGAGGGGTTTGGGGTAGGCTTTATAATATAGGGAAGGAGTGGTTTGGCAGGACACCACCACCGCCCAAATATAATAAAATCTAATTTGGATGAGTTGTTTTTAAATAATTTCAGCAATAAATAATTATTTTGAAAAAACTCATGTCGGTGTAGGAAAATAGAACTGGGAACTCCCTGTCTACTCTTACTAGAACCAACATTCTCAATGCTTTTGGCTAAATAAGACTCCTAATTCCCAGAAGCCTCCCCTCGTCAGGGCCACCAAACCCTTCTTCTGGAGGTCCACTATCCCTCGACCAGGGCCACCAGACTTTCCAGGCTGTCGTCATTACAGAAAGTAAATGGGGAAAATAGTGTGCCATGAGCTTGTAAACAGTTCTGACCCTCCTTCTGAGTCACAGATTCCTATGCGCAGGCTATATGTTTAACACACATGTAGTTGGTACAATGGCACATGTGTGTAACTTCCAAAGAGTGAGTACAGGCCTCCTACAGTATTTCTGTTTTTTTTATTTAGTTATTTGTGGTTAAACTATTCACCTTCAAAAGCATGCAGTTAATTAGAAGTGTACATTAAAATATACTGCAATGATAAATATTCACAATAGTTAGACAGTCTGTCCACAAATTCATCCGATTACTTTTTTTAAAGACCATTTCTCATTAAACTCCCTTGAGGGTAATGTCATCTAAATGTACTTCTACAGTTGATGAATTGTATTCAACAATATTATGTATCTTCCTGCAACTAAATACGACCCAAGCTCACCCGAAACAATTGAGGTCAGGTAATAACCCTGCTTGCTCTAATTCTCAGTATATTGGTCTATCAATACTGGGCACTCGGTTAAAAGGTGGCGTGTGAATTCTAATGTACTATAGCAATCTACAAGTTCTTTTGTCAGAAGGGGATTCTGTGCCAAGGACCAATTACCATCAAAGAGGGCAAAATGTTGTACCAGAGTTGCATAACGAATTGCTGCAATCGTTTGTCTCTAGTGACCGAATCACCCCGGTACTACGTGAACTACATTGGTTTCCTCTCCAGGCCACCATACTGTTCAAGATTGCATGTATTATCTACAAAGCAGTCACGATTAGCACTCCAGCGTACCTGGCGGTTAAACTCCACATATCTGGTGGCACACACATGCTTCTTATGCCAAAAATCACCAACCGGTTTGAATCACAACTCGTCCGCAAAGAGAGAACCCCCCAATCCTTCTCTTGTCACTCACCCACCCTCTGGAACTCGAATCTGGTGTCTGCTTGGAATGTCCTTTACAATTCTCCAATTTCGCAAATCTCTCAAAACATGGCTTTTTCAACAAAACCTGACCTAGGACTAATTCCAATGGACGCACAAATGAACACACAGACCCCAATTTACAGTACTGCGCTACTGTTAAAATGCCAGCCCAAATGCTGACTACCCGCACTCAGGACTAGATCTGTGCTTTCAACAATAAAATACGAAAATAGTGACAAGTAGGTAATTTGCCAGTGCAAGGTAACTACATTGTAGTTTTGAATATTCCTTCATGCTATTAAGCCTGGCAAGGTGTTCAAACTTGCCAGTCTGATCCCATATGTATGCCTTCTCGGCAATCTACTTCTTAAATGCCCAGTAATCCATGTCTGCATTCATATTCCAGCAATAGTGGCATGGAAGTTATGGCAGGAGCACATTTTTTACAGGTCTTAGTAGATGCATGGTTTCTTAAAGCCGCGCCCATATAGTGGCAGCTTAACAATGCTCCCAAGTAGACAAGCTGGAGGCTCTAGGGACCTGCTCCCCCTTCTTTCCCCCCTCGGTTGCCTGTAGATTCCTTACCGCTGCATTTACCGCTCTGCCCAATCCCGTGTTCCGGGGCATTCACCTCCAGCTCTGAATAATAGCGCCCCCCAACTCCATTGGTTAAAGCCCTCACCCCCCCCCGCAACAGGGGATCCAAGGTGAATTGCGCCGGACCCAGTTGCGGTAGCGCTAATTGCATTGGGTGGTATCCCGGCACAATTAGCGCTGGGATACCGCCTAACTCATGATGAGGCCCTTTGATTGTAA
Organism: Ambystoma mexicanum; assembly: GCF_040938575.1. NCBI lineage: Eukaryota > Metazoa > Chordata > Amphibia > Caudata > Ambystomatidae > Ambystoma > Ambystoma mexicanum. Next base: position 77,219,338 of record NC_090936.1, read on the forward strand.
AGCACTCTGTTGCTTCCTGAAGCTCAGTCCGTGCTCAATATATACCCTAATAATAATAATAATAATACTACTAATAAACCTACCAGAGCCAAGGCATCACATCCATGAGGGAGAGAGAAAGAGAGTGAGAGAGAACGAGACAGGCGGAGAGAGGCAAAGAGAGAGAAAGGAAAAGAGTGCACTCCCGCTGAGCCAAAGGCCCAGCTACTGCTAGCGACAGTCAATGGCTTCTCTGCAAAAGTCCTTCTATTGGTTATATTCTGGTGGCGTATAGCTGCTGCCAACCACCGAGCATGAATAATGTGGGCAGGAGGGAGATTATGAGTCTCGTGTGTGTGTCTAATGACCATTTCTTTTTCCGGTACACAACCTTATAGGCGACTCTAAAGTGCCATGAACTTGCTCATTCATAAAAATGGGGTGTTTATTGTCGAAACAGCGATGGCACTAAGGGCCTAAACAAGCACTGGAAATGCCAACAGCTTTGGGTTTTTTGTAGGCATGGAATAGGCATTTGCCAGACGCTGCACAATGGTACTGATCGCTATGAATGGCAACAGCTGGAAAGTGGTGCATTTACCTGGGCATATGATAGCAGTGCCTGGCAATTGCCCATCTAATCCCTGACAAGGAAGGATAGCTCAGGGGAAACATGCTCGCCTTGGAAGCAAGACGACACAGAGCAACACAGGTTCGATCCACGGTCCGCGCTTAGAAACCTCTGGGTATTAAGCGCGTTATAAATAACCAATCATATCATATCATTATACACACGCCAAAACTGTTGGCTTAGGCAATGCTTGTGTTTGGCAGGTCTTCAGTGGAAGGAACAGATGTGAATTAAGTGGCTGAAGGCAAACTTGGTGATATGATATGATAAGGCATTTATAACGCGCCTATACACAAGTATTTCAAGGCGTGAGATGTGGTGAACACATTTTTAGTATGCGAGCAGTGTGTTTACAGCTGCAATGAAGCCATTACCTCTCAGCAAACTGCTTAAAAAAGCACGGGCGCGCCAAAGTTGTACATTACTGCTTGATATAGGGAGTTCAAAGAGGGAAGAGGAGCAGGTAGTGGATGGGAATGGCCATAGGGAATAGCATGGCCAAGGGCAGCTAGCGGGTGTGTAAACAGCCAAACAACACCCACAAGCTGTGTGTCTCACCTCCTAGCTGTACTCCAATGCTATAGTCTAAGCACCACCTAACAGCCAAAACTAAAAACGAGTTGATAAGTTAGTAAGACAACCATCATAGGATTTCTGAGATTAGTAAAAGTGGATCTTGAATAATTTCATTCAAAACTCTGTCCAGCTTTCGAGAAATGCAGATGTGTAGGACCTAGAACAAAGACTTGTGTACAAATAAACCACTGTAGAATGTGTATGGACCCACTGAGCTAGGATGATCATGTTGAATACCCTTGCTTCCACGGTACACATATCTATTATTGGTGCTTAACCCCCCGATCCGTTATATTAAGAATGGAGCTTTTAAGATGCAGCTTAAGCACAAATCTCTTAACTCCATGCAAGCGCCACCCCCCCCGTTCCCTTGCTCCCCACCATACCTCTTTCCACAGTCACCCTTGCTTCTCACAGACATTTTCAATGCTTAAACTAAAGCCACATCTATTGGCTTTGCCAATGCATGTTATAACATTTAGTGCCTGGTCCATGTGAGCTTGATCATTGTTACACAGCATGATATGCATGTGTCAAAGGTTTAGGCCTTATAGCAAGCCAGAATAGTACATAACCACCAGATGCAAATTGGAGTGATCTTGTGAATGTAAGAAAAGTACAAACCCCCTGGACTGAAGTGGCTTGAGGATGGAACTAAAACCAGGGTCTCAGTGAGATTTGGGAAGAAATTCCATTGGAATTACCGGCACGCTCGTTTACCGTGAACGCCACTTGGACCTACAAAAAATTACTACAGGATTCCGAGCAGTGGCAAGGCAGTGTTAGTCGCCATTCATGGGGTCCATAGTACTCCGTGGGGGATTCGCATGTGGAAATGTCACCTGTTCTTTGTGTGTTAAAGTGGAGGATGTACCTCCAGCACTTGGCTGGAGATAAATCATCCACTTTAATTCCATCTCAGAATTCAACAGTGTGGCAAAACTGGCAGAAATTCCAGTACCACAAAAATCTTGGCAGTAGCAGAATTATGGTCAACATTTTACCGCACCGCCAAGCTCGAAACGAGGCCCCAAATGTGTACTGCATAATGGTACGAAAAGAATCTAGCACTTTTAGACTCCCTATTCCTGTTAAAGAAAAGGTGTTCCTGATCGCCTACATGGACGTGTCTGGGAGGGCGTCAAGGAATAGGGAGGGCATCAGAAACCTCACCTTCCCCGGTAACAAGCATTAACGAACAATACTAACACCGCCACCTTGTCGGAACAATAAACCAAGCTCTATCTCACCAGTAGTTTAAAACAGAATACCGGAACTCCAAGGTCCTTCAGACCAACGGCAGGTGTGGAGGACAAAATTACTAAAGCCAGCTAACTTGAAACCGGGCCAAAGTCTTGCAACATGGATATGATTTGATAAGTGATTTATATCAGGCGTAATAATAAGACCAAGAGGTATCTAAGCGCAGACCGGGGGATCGAACTGTGTTGCTCCGTGTCGTCTTGCTTCCAAGCCAATCATGTTGCCCCTGAGCTATCCTCCCAGATCCAGATAGCTCTCCCCTGGTTCCTGAAAACTGTACTTTCCACTGTGTAGGAGCCTCTTTGCACTTAGGAACCATAACTAGGTATCAGTCAGTGCTTGAGAGTCAGTATACAAACAGCTACATCTTCGGGTTCTTCTTGAAGAAGCGGTCACAACTAGTTTGACAGGCTGAACTTTCCTCATCTACAGGTTGAAGGTAAATTGCCTGCGTAACTGTTGAGCACCATTTGCTGTCACAAAGGCAAGCAGAATCAGGAACAGAAGAGCGCTGGTTTTAGTAAATCCAGGTTTGTTGAAGAGGGGTCCAAGGCTTGGGTTAATAATCACAGTAAGTTCCAACCAGGCAAATTGTCTCAGATTCCAATAACAAGTCTCTCATTCCGGAGTCCCATTCCAGTTGAATGTGTCAAGTCTCAGTCACTCACGGTCCGGGCATTTAAGTGTCCCTGCAATTGGTCTCTTTGGATGGGATCTGCTGCTTCTTGGGGGTTCTTGTGAGACCCTTCCACCTGGGTTTCAGGGACTGAATGTGTTAGTGTGTTGGGCCTAGGCGGCCGCAAGAGGAAAGGCTGGGTGAGTTCTGCTATGCCACGCTCCAGAGCTTCCACCAGGGGCCAGATCTCTTAAGCTGCTCTGCAGAAGGCATACACAAATCCACCAGCCAGAGAAGACATCACTAATGTCCATGGATCTGAGGGCCTGGAATAAAAAGTGTGACCGTCCACTTATGCTGGGAGGATAAACATGCTAGAGCACTGGGGCTGCATGGCATAGACATACCTGGTGACAAAGGACAGATTCTGAGAGGAGGGGGCATCAAATGGGGCTAAACCTAGTCCACCACTCCATTCATGACCACACGAAGCTGTACTGTTACTAGGGATGCAATGTTCCTACCTGAACATGGCTTTAGCTTAAAGGCGAGGGGATCAAAACCACTGAGACGATGAAACGTGATGTGTGACATGGCCACTAGGCCGTCCAATCTACCCTTGGCCACCTGCCTGCACAAATCTGATGCAAATAGCTTTGGGGACCTGAATACTGCATCCGGCTGGATGAATAAAGTCCTTCCTGCTCCCCTCCATCAGGCCTGAGTCTGGAATGATAACAGAGAGCCTCCCTATCCCTGAATCCAGGCTGCCATTGCGAAGGATAACAGAGGGCAGGGGGGGAAGGAAGCGCTCCAGAAGATAGATCTGGCTTGCTCTGCCAAGCATCCTTGATGACATGGGGGTGGCAATACCATCTTGGAGGCAGGAAGAGAACGTTCCACAGTCCTGCACCTCTCCGAATTCAGGCACCACCCTGCCTGTGCTTGGGTTGCATCCCCACAAAACCTGGAGGTTGGAATTTGGCTTGAGCAGCAGCTGATGCCATCCTGCTCCTCAAAATGAAAGGGCATAAACTTGCCAGACAGCTAATTAAGGGATGCAAACTGGGCCCATGGTTGGTGTCCTGACATTAGTGAATACGCGCGAGGAACTCTTGTGGCCAGAGATCCCACCGAAGCAGAAGCACATCTGAGAGAGGGTGCACATCCTTTTTAGCAAGGTATCGAAGACGTGTCCCCTTTCACAGCATCAAAAAGATCTGCTTTAATCTGATGGATCCCAGGAGTGACTTGTTACTTTTAGGAAACTGAATGTGATTCCACAGCAGAGGCTTCTTCGCCAACAGAAAGAGAAAGGAAGAGAAGCCTGTACCCCTTTATTTCCTACATTAGTAGGATGTGATATGATAGGTTATATATAGCACGCTTAACACCCAGAGGTTTCTAAGCGCGGACCCGGGGACCGAACCTGTGTTGCTCGGTGTCGTCTTGCTTCCAAGGTGAGCACGTTGCTCCTGAGCTATCCACCCGAGACCAGCAATGCAGCTGATTTCCTCACCAGCACTATACATTCTCAATTCAGGGATCTCATCTGCTCAGTTCATGGGGTAGGGGAATCCCGAAAGCAACTGCCTCCCTGGGCTGGGACGTGGTTTCAAGGAGGTTACCTTCTTCCATGGAACTAATGTCCCGGTGTCTCCCTCTGGCATAGACCAGAACAGGGCTCAGGGCTTGGAGAACAAGACTAACGAGACATCACTGAATTAGAGGGCTGAGCAGTTGGCTCCCATGTGTGTCTTACCTGGCAGAGAGAATGCGTAAATGCCCGCTTTGGGTACTGGAAGTAGGTCACCATCAAAGATGCCATCCACTGCGGTGGGACAGTCAGAACCTGCCAACGTCTTTTATGCGTTCTCAAAATTGCCTCATCGATTTGGTCATATAAGAGCACATGGCTCTCCAAAGCACCCACCTCCATAGCACTCAATCCATCAGGGTTGGAAGGACAACAGGCCAAGACAGACAAGCAATTGCAGGTTGTACACAAATAACAGGTGAGTGATGAATTCAATAATACATGTCATTAGCTGAAGTTGTACATGGTATGCTGCTGAGATCAGACCGGCATCTCAGTTACCAGCCACATCTGATGTTGTCAAAAGCAAGAGCGGATCTGAAACCTGTTAAGATCTTTTTTCAGAGCAGTGTCCGCTCAGCAATCTGCAGCATTCACTGATGATGCCCTCAGGTGATACTGATGTACATCATCTGACATTGATGTATGATATGATATGTATGATGTACATCATCATAATGACACCATGTCAGCTATTTTATCGAGTTAAAGATCTTGTAGAGAAATGGCTACAAGTGCCGGGCCCAGGCATACAAGATATATTGGATAAAGTCACCCTCGAACAGTTTATCGAGCTCCTTCCCCCTCCAATGCAAAGGTGGGTCTGACAACATCACCGGCCCACCTTAGCAGAAGCAGTGGACATAGCTTCCGCCTACCAAAAGGCCGGAGGGGGGAACAAACCCTTTGAGACAGGCCCCTCCAACCGTAGCATGTTACCCCTTAATGAATCACCTATATCCAAAGGACCTAGAGCTACTTTGCCAAGGTGGAGACCAGCGGAGGAACGCCCTCTCCGACAGGAGGAGAAAGAGACCAGCCCCGAAGGCCGTTCACCCACGTTGGCTATAGGATTCTGTCAACCGCAATGCTATGACTGTGGCGAATGGGGCTATATAACCCGCTTTTGCCCCCGAAGAAGAGGTACAGAGCCAATGGAAATTGGGTTTATGAAAGCGGAACCAGGTCCCCGGTTCAAGGGACCATATACTATGGACATCAGGGTGGATGGGATCCCAGCCCGAGCATTACTCGACAGCGGAAGCAGACAGACCACCGTACTGCCAACCGTAAGTGATTCACCTTACCTATCTAATATACAAGTACCCATACGCTGTATACACGGGGACGAAAAGGCTTACCCCATGAAAACCGTAAGACTAGAAGTAGGCCCTAACATTACAGAGATGCGAGCTGCCATTCTACCTTCCTTACCCGCCCCGGTTGTCATTGGAACCAACCTACCCCACTTCCACCAGGCCCTTAATGCCCTGGACCACAACTGGTGGGGCGAAGCACCTTTTGCCCAAGAACCAATACAACCAAGTACTCAGAACCATAAAAAAAACGGTACTGAAAAAAGGGAAGGCCGTCTTGCTCGGTGTGAATCCATGTATGTCACCCAACGGATAGCCTGGAACCCTGAGGATCATTAGGAATCCATCCGGGGAGAGACCTTAACAGACCCCACCCTAAAAATAGCCTGGGAAAGAGCCAACCCAGAGAAGGATCCAGACCTAACCAAGGGACCGGGTTTCACCCCTAGACAGGCTCTAATATATCGAGTCTTCCAAACTGAGGAAGGCGTTCGAAAGGAGCAATTACTTCTACCGAAGGCCCATCATATGATTATCCTCCAACTGGCACACAACCACCCGTGCGGGGGTCATATGGCCTCCTTAAAGACCAAGCAAAATATCTTTAAAAGATTCTATTGGCCAGGAATCTATGGAGCTAAGTTTTGCAAGGAATGCAAGACCTGCCAGCTGACAAGCAGAGAAAAACCAGCTAAGGCTCCTTTACAACGTATGCCGTTGATTACCATACCCTTCCAGCGCATCGGTATGGATCTGGTAGGACCACTGGAACCGGCAAGTAGGGGTACCAGTACTTGTTGGTTATCGTGGATTATGCCACCAGGTACCCAGAGGCCTTTCCCCTAAAGGGGACATCAGCCAAACAGATTTGCTATCAGCTAATCCCTTTTTTCACAGGTGGGCCTGCCTACCGAGATCCTTACCGATCAAGGAACGAACTTCATGTCAACCATCATGCGACAGGTCTGGGAAAGGTTACAGATCAAACAGTTACGTACCTCATTCTATCATCCCCAGACGGATGGATTGGTGGAAAGGTATAACAAAACCATAAAGAAAATGCTGAAAAGGGTGGTAGGACCTGAAGGTAAGGACTGGGACAGAGTCATACCTCTGATCCTAATGGTGATGAGGGATACGCCCCAATCCTCCACTGGGTTCTCACCTTTTGAGTTAATATTCGGGAGACAGCCTCAAACAATTCTGGATCTGGTCAAAGAAGATTGGGAAAACAACCAAGAAACCTCTTTAACCGAATACGCCGAAGAACTACGGGAACACCTATCCACCCTGAGAACAATGGCTGAAACCAATCTAGGACTGGCACAAGACAACCAAGAGAGGGCATATAATAAAGGGAGCCATCTAAGGAAGTTAGAACCATGGGACAGGGTACTAGTCTTGTTACCCACCAGCACCAAAAAACTGTTAGCCCGGTGGAGAGGGCCGTATGTGGTGAAGGACGTAGTGGGACCGGTTAACTATCGGATACTTCAAACTGACCGAACCCCTTCAGATAAAATATATCATATCAACCTCTTGAAAAAAATTGACAGAATCCACCCTGGTAGACATCCTGGCAGCCTATGGGATAAGGGAGAAACCACCATACAGACAACTGGAAGCAGTGCAATGGGGTGCAACCCTGATGGACCTAATGAGGAACGAGATCCAGGAAACCCTCAAACCCCATATAGAATCCTTCTCCCCACTACCTGGCAGAACCGATATTATAGAGCACCGGATCGAGACCCAACCCGGACAAACGGTCTGACTCCGACCTTACAGGGTCCCAGAGGCCCGAAGACAGGTCATAAGGAGGGAAATAAAAGAAATGATCCGTTTGGACATCATAGAACCATCTACAGTGCTTGGTGTTCACCCATCGTACTTGTGCCCAAACCGGACGGAGCAATCCGGTTTTGCATGGATTATAGACAGCTCAACGCAATCTCACAATACGAAGCCTACCCCATGGCTAGAATGGATGAACTGCTAGAAAGGCTAGGTTCTGCCGTTACCTTAGCACCTTAAACCTCACCAAGGGGTACTGGCAAATCCTGCTCCGGAAGTCGAATAAGGAGAAGACCGCCTTCTCAACTCCTCAGGGGCTCTTCCAGTACAAGGTTTTACCCTTTGGGTTACATGGGGCCCCGGCCACCTTTCAAAATTTAATGGATGTTTTTCTGCAACCACACAACAACTACGCCGCTGCATACCTCAATGATATTGTGGTATACAGTGCGTCGTGAAGAGAGCATCTGGTTCATCCCCAAGAAGTGGTTTGCACTCTAACCCAGACCGGTCTTCACATTAATCCAAAGAAAACGGTCCTGGGGTCCCAGGAAACTAAATACCTGGGTCATACCGTGGGTGGTGGTGTTATCAGGCCCCAGGTATCCAAAATCGAAGCAATTCAAAACATTCCGGTTCCAACCACCAGGAAGCAAATATGGGTGTTCTTGGGATTTATTGGGACGATTCATACCCAACCTCTCAAACCTGGCCGTACCTTTGACCGATGCCTTGAAGAACGCTGGTTCTCCAAACCTATCCGACGACCCTGCAGCTCTTTTGGCATTCAAGGAACTAAACCACAGCATATCCACTCATCCGGTGTTAATGTGTCCTGATTTCCGGAAACACTTCTACTTACAAACTGACGCCTCAGGCCTGGGGTTGGGTGCTGTCCTGTCACAGGAAATTGAGGGCTTCCTACGACCTGTGGATTTTGTGAGCTGGAAACTTCTCCCGCATGAGATCGTGTACTCAATGATCTAAAAGGAGTGCCTGGCCATTAAGTGGGCGGTGCACACCTCGCGTTATTTGCTCGGGAGGAGATTCACGCTGTATACCGACCACGCTCCTTTGCAGTGGCTGGCTAGGCACAAGGATACCAACCAGCGTGTGCTGCGTTGGTTCTTGTCCCTAAAGCCCTTCGATTTTGTCACCCTGCATAGGCCTGCCAGCTTTCAGTTGGTGGCTGACTACCTGTCCAGGTGCTCGATCCAGCCCGACCGGCCTGGATCTGTGGTGGGGGTATGGGAGGATGGAGGTATGGAGAGGGGCGCCGAGGGTGCCGACGGTGCAGGGCCGGGCTTGCAGCGGGGTGCCTTGGGTGCGCCGGTGCAAGCGGCGCCTGCACCGCCGCAGCCAGGATTTGTGCGAGACTCTGGGGAAGAGGCGCGGGTGGGCCGTCAGGTGCTGAGGACACCTGCTCGGCCTCCATCACCGGGGCCGCCTGCACTGCCGCAGCATCGGCCCCTCTCCGACTGGCCGGGGCGCTGACACTGCGGTCGAGCAGAACAGGCCCACAGACAAATGGGCTGCGGGCCGGCCCATTTCCCTCTGGCGTTGGGCGGTGGCCGAGCTCGGGTACTCGAGCACCAGGCACGGGCCAGCCGCTCAGCGTCAGAGGGGTTAAGAGTACCCCGCAATACACCGCCAGGGGACTCAATCAACACCCCCCTCTCCTTACCTGTAACGATGACGGGCCCTGGGCATCTCGCACGACGGGCAGACCCCAGAACGCCATACACAGGGGGCAGAGCCTGCAGGAGGCTCACACGCTGTGCTGCCCACGTGTGCAACGGCAGCAACCAAGGGACTGGAGGCTTGAAGGGAGGTCTGGGTTCAACCAACAGGAGAAAGGGAACAGGAAGGGGGAAGACAGCTCTATATCTAGAGGGAGGGCTCCCTGTGTCTCATCCAATCAGAGGGAGGGGGAAGGCACTGATCCCTGATTGGCCCTCTTACCAGCCTAGGAGTGGGTATAAAATGGACTGGCCTAATGGCATTTCGGTTGCTCTTTGCAGGGAGAAGGAGAGGAGTGTGGAAGCGACTGGTGGGCCTATCCGGGTCCAAGTGAGTAGGAGAATCCTCATAAGGAACTTATTCAACAGGCTTTAACCCACAGTGAAGTAACTGTACAAAAGCCAGGAACCTATCTTTATTGTTTAAACCCTGAACATTAACCGTGAATGAAATAAAGTTCCCTCAAGCATCAATACCGGCTCCTGTCCTCATTGTCACAGTGATTAACGTTCTTTCTTTTTTTTTTGCTTTGGTTTATCCCGGGTATCTTTTATCTTAATGGCTTCTCTTGTCTTCTTTTCATAGTATTCTCTCTCTAATCTACTCTATTCAGTGCTTTTTGAACACAAACCGATTCTCTCCTCTTCTCAGGGTGTTCTTACCCACTTTTCAATAATCTCTTGCTCAAGGTTTCTCCTACTCTCTTTCCACGTTTGTGACAGTTCAAATTGCTCAACTTGGTATTTAGAATTTTGTCCCTTCCACTGGGACGAGTTCCTTTCACTTCGTAGTATCCTCTCTCTAATATCTTCGGCTCTGTATCTCTTCAACAACTAACTATTCTCCCCTCTTCCCAAGGTAATCGTATCCAGAGTTTAACAGTCTCTTTCTCAGGTTTACTTATAATCCTCTTTTCCTTAGTGTTACAGTTCAGGTTTGTCAACTTTGCATTTTGGACTCAGTCAATTTCACTGGGAGGAGTTTCTCTGATTACATAACAAGTTCCACTTGGCCTCCCAGTCCTCCCGGTCTCGCAGTTACCTTGACTATCACAGGAGAACGTCTCTGCGGCCTGCAGTCACTCAGGACATTCTCTCAGGACATTCTCTCTCTTTTGGTTTCTCTGTCAACTTTCACTCGCCGGCATCTGAGTTTTGCTCTAAGTTCGCCTTCACTGAACGGCCGCCTGTCAGGGATTACCCCATACACAGTTACTGTGCATGTGATGACGGACGAGAAAGCGGCTGCGGGAGATGTAATGAGGAGGATTAGGGAAGGAGAATATCTTTCAGTGCGTAATTATGTGTGTGTGTGTTTCAGGTGCCTGTGTGTAAGAATGTTTTCGGAGTTGGGAACGGGAGGGCGTGCCGTGAGTTTGGGATGGCAGGAGTGTCCCTCGCTGGACCTGCAAAAGGCTGTGGTGGCAGTAGAGGTGGAAAAGAACGGGGGTTGCAGGGTTTTCCCAACATGGGTGCTGAAGAGCCGAAACAAGGCTCAGGGAACTGGGCTTTGGTGAAAACGGCCTGTGGGGAATCATCATAGATCCTGCGACACTGCCTTACCCATTCATTCATGTTTAGCTTATGTAGCAAGGGTGCATTCTCTAGCCTTAGAATTTGCTGAACTGCAAACAACGATGCAGAGTTCAGTGGATTGTAAAATCTGCTGGTTTTCCGCTAACGGAAACAACCCTATTTGAAGGTGGCACTAGACCGGCTTTACATCGGGAATCCACCAGGAAGAAAGCTGGAGGTAACTCGACTGGTCTCCGCGCATGGCAACGGCAGAACACCGTGTAATTGTGATGCTCCTACATGCACAGAGGCCAACCATGGAAGATTTACATTATTATGTTTTTTATATTTCTTTTCTTTTCATACATTTATTGTTGGGGTATTTATTGAGCACAATCCCAGCTTTGGGAATCAAGGGAGGGATGTATATCAGCGGTGGTAGGAAAAGGAAAGGCCAGCATTCGCAAGGATACAGAACCCGATAATGAGACTTGTGGTCTGGTTCAAAGCAGAGTACATCTCCTTGAAGAACCAGTCTGAAGTGGCCAGCAGCATGCCTGTGGGGCAGAACTTGATGCAGACTCTCATACTGTGACAAGCTGGAGCTTATCGCTGGAACCCGCCAGCGAGGTGCCGATGAAAGGCTGCTGTGGGAATTGAGCGGTGTGTTCATATCTGTCCGTCAAGAAGTACTGGGCCTTTTTTACCATGGCGATTATCTGCCAGCATGGTGTCGATCCTACCCTGACCATGGATGCTGGTGCGATATTTGTGACTCGATCTTAGGTTGATAAATTCATTTTTTAACCATGTCATCAAAATCAGGCCCTTTTCTTATTAACTTATAGAATTACTTTTTCACTGACTCCCCTGTCTGCTACAGCTATTGCTTTACCAATCTTCAGCACAGCTCTCTCGATCTCCATGTTTCTCTCCTGACCTCTCATTTACCCCTGTCCCCTATGTTGTCTTGGGAGGATAGCTCAGCGGCAACGTGCTCACCTTGGAAGCAAGACGACACGGAGCACCACAGGTTCGATCCCTGGGTCCGCGCTTAGAAACCTCTGGGTATTATGCATGTTATAAATAACCTATCATATCATGTCACACTCCCTCTTTCTCCCTTTCACTCTAGCTCCCTTTGGGTTATCTCGCACGCTTTCTTAATTCTCTCTCTTAATTCAATATTGAGGTAATTTCATGAGGTATTTACAAGTATCGCTAAATTGTATTGCACTTGTCTACATATGAGTGTGAGTTTCTGACAGAGTGAGAGGCGATCCAGGTATCTTGGAGCATTCTCTCCCACTTCTGGGGTTTCTTCCTAGATCTTTTGTTTATTTCCAAACTTTGCAAAAGTTATCGATCCTCCAGGAGAACCCTCTGAAGTAGCAGGGTCTTGTTTCCTAGGATTTGGGTCAGAAATAAGGTGGTGGATCTTGCTGTCTGCTCGAGTAGAATACCACCTGCCCCTACATCACCCATGCACTCTTTCTTCCTTTGTCTATTTGCCTCATTCGGTTTCACATTCCTCTTACCTCCCACGTACGACATGTTCCACCCTCACAAGCACGCCCCACTCTCCCTCCTCTGCCATCTCTCCTCCTCTCATTTACTCTTCCTCCTCCTCTCACTCTCTTTCCTTTCTCTGTTATTCTCCCTCTGCTTTACATTCTCGTTCTCCCAGTACAGTTCGCTTCCATTCAATGTTGCTTTATTAGTCTGACTCCTGGAGATACAAGTGCTGACTATCTCGCAGACGAACAATCATACTTTTCAAGTCGTTATAGGTGGGATCTGACGTTTTTGATGGTCCTGAGGGTTTCCAGGTATTTTGTTGCCTTTTCTACTGTCTCTGGGTTTTCTCCTGTGTAAGGGTGCAGAAGTAGACGCAGGACACAAAGGTAGCATGCTTGTTGACACACACCTTTATTTAATAGAGAACGAGCCCTACCTGTCCCTATAACTAAGAGGGAAATCCCTGCCCCAAACAAAACTAAGGATGGCGTTAGAATGTGTGTCAAAAACAAATAGTCCACTGTCCTACGTCCCAAACCTATTTCCGTCCCTTACACTTCAAAAGAAGACTATAAAGTAGGCTACATCCTGACTCCAAAATGGTGTCTCCCTCCTTCTGGATGATTCTAAAGCATTTTGTGAATGATGGGGGGATTTCGTACTTCCCCTGGCCATCACTAGGCTTCTCTGTTTTGTTCCACACAGACGGGGAGGAGGTCTCTCTTCCCCAGCCCTTCTCGGGCGATTTCCTTATAGTTCCAGAAACAAGATTGGGAAGGCGTCTCCCTTCCCCCAAGCCTTTCTTAGGCTCCTTTTCAGTAGTATCAATATTGTCTGGCTTTCTACCAAAGGATATATCTTCCTTCCTCTGGTCTTCTCATAACTTGTGCCAAAGGATCTCTTTCTCTTCCGCTGGTCTTCTCTTGACTTTGGTTAGGAAATCTTTCTCTCTTCCTTGGCTCTTCCTCTGTCTTTTGCCAAAGGATACCTGTCCCACCCCTTGGACTTCTCTTCTTATTATGTGGGTCCCACACCCCCTTCTCAGTTTTGTAATGTTTCTGCCTTAAGCCATTTTCGCTACCCTTGCAGGCGTCATCTTCCATGTTCAACTCTCTCAGATTCTCAATATTCGGGTCCCAGACCCCCTTCTTAGATTAATAGTATCTTTTAATCAGGCCCAGTTCATTATCCTACCAGGCCTCTCTTGTGGCCTCTCTGGGGTGTTCTCTCACCCAATATGTCCTTGTTTGCTCTCTATGCTTGGTCCCACTGGGACGAGGAAGGTGGTTCTGCGTTTCCTCCCAAACACGGCCTCTATGGTCTCACAATGCCCTTCCGGACCCCTTCGCTTAACTTCCAATTTGGCACACAAGGGTTCGGTCCTCTACAACACCAGTAAGCTTCTCCGGCTTTCTCTGGGCTCTCGCAGTCTGCTCTCGGCTTTCGGTAGCTATGCCATGCTTGTTCCTCCCAGCACGTTGGGTCCCCCCTGGACCACTCAGCTGGCTGTCTTCCTGCCACCAAACGTCTGGTTCCCCAGCCTTCGGGCAAGACTTGGCTCTTCTCTGCCTTCTCGTACCCCGCCTTCCTCTCCAGGCATTTGGGTCTGCAGCACGTCCTCTCTGCGCATCTTCGCTCGCCAGCTCAATGCTCCTCTGGGGCCGGACTGACACTGAGGAGAGTCCGTCGTCAGTTTTTATTGCAGATTGACTCTTGAGTTTCGGATATCTAGCACATTTGTCTTGGTTTTACGTAGGGCTCTTCACTGCCCTGCTCTTCCTCGTTTCAGTACTTTTGGAGTTATGCATGCTCACTCTTCCCCATCACAGTATCGTCTACCTGATAGATAGGACTGCTATGTATGAGGTAACTAGCAGAAGAAAAAGGAAACAGAGAAGGCAGGGTTGTTGGGTGACAAATGCCTGGTGACATGGTGGTTAACATACCGCGTTCTCCCTCGATAGTCTTCATCTATCCCACAGTGGGGGTCTCCTCCCATGGTATCCGCCAGCTGAGTACCACGCCAGGGGGACTATTGGGTAGTGGCCTCACCTCACTGGCCCTAAGAGAAGGGTCCCCCTCCAGGGGAGAAGTGATGCCATCAAGGGATTCATCACACCTGGCAGGATTTTGATGTTCTGCTAGTCTTTGAACTTTGTAAAGCCGCTGATGGTTTTGTGAAGTTCTTCGTAGAAGGTTTTGTCTTCTCATATTTTAGACAGTGCAAGAGGCAAGGGGCAAGGGGTCTTGTTTTCCAACAGCCCTTGCTCACACTGTTGGCAGACTGCCTGCGCTGGCCATTGGCTTGCGTTTGGTCATTTCATTCCCATGCTTGGTGTTTTTTTACTCTAACAAGATAGTCTGAGAGGTTTTATCATCTGTTTCGAATTGCCACATTTAATTTTCTTGTGTCAGTTTTCCACTGCGCTATGTATCCTTCTTTCATGTTTCCTGTGAGTAGGTGTAGTTCCCTTGATTTCCGGTTTCTCCGATTTCTCTGGGGTTCCGGGTTTCTGATACTGGACTGTTTCCAGCTTTTGGGTTTTGTGGTCTTTGGTCTGGAAGCATTTTTTGTTGCTTTTTTCAGTTTCTCTCTCGCTCATTGTCTCACACTCTCTCTTGCTCTATCTCTTTCTCTCATTGTCTGCCTGTCTCTTGGTCGCTCATTCTCACTCTCTTTCTCTGATTGCAACTCTAGTTGTCAGTCTCTTACATTGTCTCTCTAATTGATATTCCCTCTTTCATTGTCTCGCTCTTGCTTTCTATCAATGTCTCGTTCACTCTCGTTCTGTGTCTCTCATTCGCTCTCTGTCTCCCTGCCTCACTCCTCTTGGTCTCCAAGCTGCACATTTGGTGGATAGGAGGAGAGTACATATTTATTGTTCCTTGTAGCTCCCAATCACCATAGCGGGGTATTGACCCTAAAATGAGCATGGCTGATGGTGGTATTGGTATTTTAGTTCAGAAAGATTGTTTTCGATCTCTTACTTGCAGGAAGTGGCTCTATAGCAGAGGGGGGGAAACAAAAAGGCTTGCCCACCATATCTACTATTTGAGAGGGTCCTTCAAAAAAGGTTTAGGTGGCCTTTATGTCTCTAATAAAAAGATGATTTTCTTTGGGACCCTAACCCCGGCAACGCTACCCTTCAAATAGCCACCGCTCATGGGTACGACGCACACCCTGTCGGAACAGGTGAAGAATCGAGGTATTATTTCTGACACCAAGCTCACTACAGCCACAAATACAGTCACTATTTATTTATTCAAATATTTATAAAGCACTACTAACCCAGAGGCCTAAGAGCGCTAGCCCAAAAATCGCATTTCCAGCTCCTCATTCTTAGAAGAATTGTCTCGGGAATGACATAGACAACTGAGATGGCCAGAGCCCTTGTCATATCTCTCCAAGAGACTGTCAATAGTATCTGTCTAGGACTAAACAAAAAAACAACAAAACCAGCTGCAAACTACCCACAATAAAACAGCTAGACTTATTTTAGCGCCTTAACCCCGGGACCAAATCTCGCCAGGCCTGAAAAACCTCAACATGCTCCCCTAGAACCTCCTCCCCAAAACCCTGAAAAAAGAACATGCCCTCAAGAGTTTCAAAAGCAATGTGAAGATCTGGCTTCATGGAGCGAAAATCTAACTCCAATAAATAAATAACCTTCCATCCGCCCGAATTCCTGGAATTGGCTCTACTGCCCCACACTTAGAGCATTTAGCCATTACCTGATACACTTGAACTGGCTAGACGTGTTCATTGACGTGTTGCTACGTTCACTGCTTTTACGTTTCTTGTAATGGTAAGACGTGTAGGGCCTGATTCACAGAAGTGCAGTGCCATTGGAAAACATTCTCTGAATCAGGCCCCTATTCTTCTCCACCTCTTTGGATGATGTGCACTTTTGGTTGAATTCAACCAATGACATACATGCATAGGTCTATGTGGGGGTGGCTGGGAAGGGGAAGGGGTGCAGGCTGGGGAGCAGGGAGGAGCCGATTATCGGAAAAAAATGGGTTGAATTACATTCAACAAAAAGTGCACAATCAAAGTTCAAGCGAGCAAAAAAGAATACACGTAGAACTGCTATAATAATAATTAGGCAACAAACCCTGATGGGCGGGGCCTTTACTGGGCCAGTTAATTCCCAGGCCAGTTAAAAACACGAGCGAAGAGAGAGCTTTAACATTAACCCAGGAATTACCTGACCCGAGAAAGCACCCGGCCAGAAGGTTTTATTGCTACAAGCATCCCGGGATGTTTACTGAGATGCTAATAGTTGTTTTTTTTAAAGTTGAGAAACGGCACGGTAGGTCGCCATGTATTAAGGAGAAGGGAACGACAGGTAGTCCTTTCTCCCTTTCCACGGTGGTCATTGCTGCGACGGAGATGCAGCGGGAACACCTGAGTGTTCCCGGGACCGGCGAGAGACAAAGGAGCGCAAGGTAAGTGGGGTGGGTGGCAATGTGGAAATTGGAGTTGGAGGGGAAAGGGTGCGCCAGGCCGGAGGAAGCACTTACCTGAATTCCTGGCGGAGAAGATGGCAGCATTCCGCTTCCGAGGAGGATGGGAGCGGGAGCTTTACCATGAAGTAAAGACCTTGTTCAAAGCCTTCTGATTGACTGAGTGCTAACAATGTGCACGCAGCAGACTCTGTAACCAATGGGGTCTTAGCAAAAGCATCATCCCCACTAGTAACCCAACTGTCAACTCAGATCGCTGAGACCGACTGTAATTTAGCAGTCTACTTGAGCTTGTAACCTCATCCCATGCTCCCGATTCCTTGTACATATGTCAGGCAGGATAAGGCAAAACGTGGATAGATAGATGCTCATATGTTTCTCCATTTGTGCTTAAACTTGATTCTGAACAACAAACAGTTCAAAAAGCCTGGCTCAGGAGGATAGCTCAGAGGCAGCGTGCTTGCCTTGGAAGCAAGACGACACGGAGCACTACAGGTTCGATCCCCTGGTCCGCACTTAGAAACCTCTGGGTATTAAGCCCTCTATAAATAACCTATCATAACATTTCATATCAGAGAGAAAAGGCCACTTTTTAAAGGTTTCGTCTGCCCTACTACTCACAAGCATGCAAATCTAGTGATGTTGTGTACTGGCCTTCTTCAAAAATCGAACAATCCTGTTTGCTGTACCACAATATTGAACATTTCTCCTGACTTCCTCCCACCCTACCTCACCAGACTCCCTAGAGCTTACTTCATGAGCAAATAGGCATGGCCAAAATGTATTCAACTACAAATTCATCGGACCGCCACGACTGAGAACATCCGAGTCACATCAACTTATTCTACAAAACTGTTCATATTTAAAAGATCAGTTGCATTCAGATTGTTACTGGCATATACCTCAACAGATACTAAATAGTTTTTTTTATTTTAGTTATAGGTCAGAAGTCAAAGCACGGCAAGATGTAAAGCCAGACATCCGGCAACCTCCATTCACGGACTACAGGCAGCCATCGGCAGACTACCGACAACCTCCAGTGGACTACAGACATCCACCTGTGGTGGACTACCAGCAGCCCCCGCCTCTGGACTACCGGCAACCCCCGCTCATAGACTACCGGCAGCACTCCCCCGACACGCGGCAATACCCGCTCCCCGATTACAGGCAGTTCCAGGTAGGAGCGCAGAACATTTGTTCCATCTGATGAAATGTCTCTATGGTATGGAGCCCAAGAATGATGCCATTATTTCCTCTGTATGTATTATAGGAGGTGTCTTATCAAACATGATCGGTTTTCAAGTCATGCGCATAATATATGTTTAAAACTATAGGACTGCTAGAGGTCGTCTGAGGTACTTGGATAAGAAATTGCTTCAAAAATCACTAAGAATTAGAGCTTCATTTGGAGTCTGGATTGCTCAGTGCATTCATCTGTGGGTAATCACGGACCAATTTGAATTAAGCACCCAGTGTGACTCAAGAGGAAAATGTGATGCAGGATAACTAGCCCGTGAATTAACCCATTAATGGCACTGTGCACTGGTCACAAAGACTGCGGAAAACTGCATTCGATGTTGTTCCTCGCAATTCAGAATGCAATCGGAAATGTCTGCATTTGGTGAGAACATTTTCAGCTGGTGAATTTGGAATGTGGAGTAGATTGACTATTTTCGCCAAAATGGCATGAGCAAATGAAGATAATGAGCTATCCTGGGTCGGGGGTTCTACTCTCGAGGAATCTTTTAAAATATTGAATTCAAACTGTGCATTTTACACCACAAATTTCAGAAAGATTTGGTACAAAATGTCATCCACTTTCCCATTGGGTCTGCCAGAAAGCCCATGAAAAATGGCAATAGGTGCCCAACCACCAGCAGTACAAAGGAACATGAATGCGGCCTGTAGCCAAAGAAAAATCATGAGGACGGTCTCCATCTCAACGCTATATGCCAGCATTGCCCTGCAAAACATGTTTTACAGGGCAATGCGGCATATATTGTTAGTGTTCCAGCAGTATGAGCACTCCCACCTCTCCCTGCCTCAGGCCCTGGGTGGTGTCAGCATTCTTACCCCAACTCCAGCCTCAGACAAGACAGGGCAGGGGTTAAAACGTCCGCAGTCAATGGAACACAATGAAGGCTGGGACACCACGTCACTGGTGCTGAGGTCTCCCTGTCATTTTGCACACTGGTGTCTATGCATCACAGTCAAGGTTGTTTTGCAGTGGTCAGGCCTTGGGCCATTTACAGCACAGCGCAGTGGTGCCAGGAAGCAACAGTCTTAACATTTGCAAATAATCGAAATATTGTTATGTTTCAGATGCAAATTCTCTGCACTGCAACTCCTTTTGCATTACACAATGTGTGAAATACCCTGCTCCATAAGGCAAATTGTTGCCGAGTTTTGCACGTCCCAGAAAAGGAAGGCGGCGCATTGTTGAGCCACCCTATTGTACCCCAGCTACCAACTGGGTGACAACAATAAACTTAAACAATGGATGAAGCGCTGACTTAGCTTTTCCTCTTCACGAGGTTCATCAAATGAACACTATTGTGCACAGAGTCAAATGTCAGCAACATATTTATCAATGAACATTTGACTGCTGTGGTCCTAAGGGTTAGGAAATGTGTGCCACAGGTCACACAGGAGGTGGGGGGGGGGTAGCCACAGAGGTTCCTGAAGGGCAACCCTTTTCACCAAATGAAGATATATCAAATGAGTCAATAGACATTTACTTCTTCATGTATACACTTCTTCCTGCTTTTACTTCGTCTGCGCCTTGACATCATCAAGGTGACAATGGATATAGTTAAGGCTGGATATAAGATTTGGGTTAGAGTCAAGGGTTGGGTAGAGAGGAGGATATCAGTTAAAAAATAAGAGGGGCACCAGGGGTTACTCCCTGGGACTATGAATTGAATGTTAGAAGTGAAAGAATGAACAAGTAAATGTAAGAAGTGGTAAAAGTGGTAAAGTGAATGTATGGCGAAGTGCATGCAGAGGAAGTGAAGACATATACCCTAATCTGTCTTCCTGTTTTGGTGAAGTTATTCAATACCATCAATAATCCTGCCTGGTCATGATAGCGGCTCAAATAGTGATGACACACAAAAGAGTACAAATGATCCTTCGCATTATACCCTAGCTCGCTTCTAAGAGGTTGAGAAAGGTGTATGGTAAAGTCCTGGAGGAGGGCTTGAACGACTGGCTAACTAAGAAAGGCACCATAAACCACATTCAAGTGCGCCTCCATAAAGTTTGAGAACTGTTAAACAGACCCCTTTAGATTATCCCTCTTAATACAGAAATATTCTGGGCAGTAAAAATGCCTTTGCATTCATTGCCAGCTTAAAAACGACCTCCGACAATGTCAACATTAGGCTTTTATGGGACGCTTTGGCAGCTCTAGGAATCCAACTTCAACTTCTAGCAATTATAAAATCTTTCTTTTCGGATAACTGGGCGGTAGTTAGTTGGGGATTGGGAGAACGCCCTTCCCCATTAATGCGTTGCGTGCTGCCCCCCACTACTCTTAGATTCAATATTAATTAACAACAAAGCCTTGCACTTGCTACCTTTTGGCTGTAAATTCTCCCCAACAAAATAAGATGAAGTTGAGCATCCTACTATATGTAGATGTTGCCATGCTTTTCATCAACTTCTCCGAATGACTGAAGGAAGTCTCTTGAATAACTGTGCACCTTATGCAAGGATAAGAAACTTTGGATTATTACCGAAAAGACTAAGGATATGATCTGCTACTTGTAAAGACGCTGTCATATTATTTGATTACATATATATATATTTATTTTAATTATAATAGAAAATGCAGTTGGCACAGACAACACAAAGAGCGAAGTAGTTTTCAAACAAATTACGGGTGCCATCCTTGCCTTCCCAAAAAGTTATGGGGGTTTGGCAATAGCAGAATCCTTGCAAGTCTACAAAGAGCTTGATCTAAATCAGCAATTATTTGTGGCACTGAAATCTGGGGACATCAAGTTAATTTCATCCTGACCATAGCAGAAAAGTTGTGTTTTAAGACACTAATACACCTTCCTCGTGGTTGCGTTTACGTGGGATAGAGAATAAAGCATTGCTAAAACCAATAATATTAGGGGTAAGATAATGGTGTAATCCCCATCTTTTAAACTATAAACTTGCAGTGTGAGGTGTTTTAAAATAGGACTCCTTGAGACCTTGACGGTGCTTCGCTCATGTTCTAAAGGCTTTGAAATAAAATGAACAGTCCGTTTTGGGTTTACCCTGAAAGAAATAGACAGATCAGCATTTACTATTGTAATAGCAGCCTTTAAGGATTGGATGCTAAATAACTAATTCCATGAAGCCAAAGACTAGCTGTTGGTAACAAAATATTTTGAACATGAATTAATTTCAGACCATGAATCGTTCTTGAACAAGATTTCACATTTTTTGTGCTAACATACTGTACTGTTGATTTCTGCCCCCTCATGGCCTTCTACAAATTCTAAGAGCTGTCCGATGTGTAACTACTACTCAAAAGAGGAGAACATCCATTTTGTGCTCTTCTGTCAGTTACCTAAAGATCTAAGATGCATTTGTTTAGTAACTTTGGTCAAAGCTCTTGTTGTTAAATCAGCTAACGATGCTTTATATCTGTGTAAATCAACTCACCGAGAATGTTGCACAGTTGCAGTTTTTAGATGTATGAGCAGGGGGTGAAAATTAGAAGTAGATATATGAAATAAATGGTTATGGTGGAGTGTGCAGGAGTGTGTTTCCTGTTACCTGCTGGACAGTCTGTTTGCCATTGTTGCTAACCTGAAGGAGGAGCAAACCTTTAAGAACCTCATAGCTACACGGAGCGTAGCGGAGTGTGCAGGAGTGTTTTTCCTGTTACCTGCTGGACAGTCTGTTTGCCATTGCTGCTAACCTGAAGGAGGAGCTAACCTTTAAGAACCCCATAGCTACGCAGAGCGTAGCGGAGTGTGCAGGAGTGTGTTTCCTGTTACCTGCTGGACAGTCTGTTTGCCATTGCTGCTAACATGAAGGAGGAGCTAACCTTTAAGAACCTCATAGCTACGCGGAGCGTAGCGGAGTGTGCAGGAGTGTGTTTCCTGTGTTCCGTGTGGGCTCTGTGGGCTCTGTGGCTGCAGTAAGCGTTTTCTTTTTTTCAACTCTGGGAGAGCCCTTGTGAGTCCTTGTGAGACACATTGTGAATTACAGTGAATTACACACTCTTAGCCCCCAAAATGAGAACTTGAAATCAGTCAAAAACCTGCGCTCAATTGAAACGCGGGCTAGCAAAAGCCGCGACAGACGATTCCACAGCGTTATTATTTTCAAACAATCGAACGAGTGACTTACCTGAGAACGCGGCTCGTATGGAAATGAAAACGTCCTCTGACGTTAATCTCGCCGTGACTCAGCGTACGGCTCCTGCTGCCCCTCCTCCTGCTGCCCCTTGCATGCACCAAAACTCGAGAGCGGCCGCTGTATTACAGGGATGCAGGCAGACAGTCGCGAACAGCAACGAGGAAGGCGACGAATCTAGAGAAGGTGAAAGCGAGAGTGAAGGGGAGGGGGAGGAGGTGGAAGCGGGTGGCGGCGAAACTGTGCATGCACTCGAACAAACGGGCCGCGAGCCCCCCAGGGTGATGGAAGCTGAAGCGGAAGAACAGTGTGACCCAGGGTATTCAGTACGTCCTTCTGATCTCACTTGCTCGGCAATGATACATAGCTCTCAGATGTCCGGAAATCTCTTGTCTGCCCCTGCCTCTCCTAGGCAGACAAAAATGACAGAGAATCCAGCCCGTTATGATAATAATACGCTGGACATTGTGTTGGATCTCTGTAAAAATCATGCAGCCCCAGAAATTCCAACTAATCAAACTTAGAAATCGACTCTATACTAAAATAAAGGGGCCGTGGCACAATATGAAGAACCAACAAATGGTGATGTGAACACCAGCACCAGAAATAATGTAAAGTGCTCGATTAGTTGTTTAGAGAGTGATAAATCTTCCGCAGAGAACCAGGTCTTGGGCAACCCAAATGTAATGAATGCATTACCAACGACAGGCATTTCATTGCAATCACGCAATATGGAAAAGTTACCTCGGCCTGGCTCCTCACTAAAACTGTTGGCATGGCTAAAGGTCGCTGAGATGCATAAACCAGACCCAGGAAGTAAATGAAACATGAATATACGAGATGATGAACAGCCTGTAAAGGAAAGACTGGTGTCGCCAAGAGATCCATTAAGATTAAATTCAATGAATAATGAAACAGACAATATCTGGGCCCATACAGAAGCTTGGAAAATGAGAATAGAGGCTCAAAATAACTTACAGCCTCCACGTCGTAGAGATTCTCTTGCGATTGCAGACCAAGTGCTAAAAGATTTTGCCAAGCTAAATTCTAAAATAACATAACCAAAGAGAGACTTGCCACTGAGCACTTGTGGAAGAACAACACCATACTCTGACTGGTCGGAGTACAAGAGTATTCGTGAGATGTTGACCCTAGAAACAACGACTTCATCATTTGAGACCAGAAACAATGAGATACTGGCATCGCAAAAGAGATCGAGATGCGCTGAAAGTGCTGAAAAGGAAGCGAGTGGTCTAATCAAACGATTCAAAAGTAGAAACAAAACAAGTTTAACTGAAAATAACATGACAGAGGAAGACTACACGCCTAAAAAATCACATGAAGTGCTGGAGCGCATGTCCTCATCGGAGTCAGATGATAGTGACAGCTCGCCCGAGATCAGAAATAGGAACCCGCAGGGGCCAAATGCTCGACGGCGAAGTGATTCAGGCTCTGCACAAGGAACATCTACCCTTGTAGAGAAAACAATTTCAAAACTAAGCCCAATTCTGATGTCTGCTACCACGATAGCTGTTGCTCCTTTACTAAAGCTATATGAAAATCTAAATGAGAATCTTCGAGATCAAACAACTTTGGTTGCACTTCTCAATTCGAAAATTACAAAATTAGAGGTTGATCTGTTGGAAAAGACGTCACAGATTACTCCGACAAGAAGGGGCAACGATATATCATTAACAGCATTGAAGGAATCACTAAGGAACAACTCTGAAGATAAGAGACTCTTAGCTGAAGTGACAAAACAAGCACTCCTTATATTACAAAAAGAACGAGAACCCTCTAGAGAAACTGACTCAAAATCATCGCACTCTAGAAACTGCCCAAACACAGAAACCGTCATTAACTCAGATGTGACCGGTCAATCTTATAGCTGAAAAAATAATAAACCGCAGGTTGAAGAAACGACTGAGATCCATAAGAAAAATTTACATCAAAACTGTTGCTATGATAAAGAATTGGCAATCAGCCTGGACGATAAGATGAGTATGACAGAAGTGGGAGAGAAAGATGATGGAGTTCGGAAAGAGAGTCTGGTAGAGCCTTGTTCCCCGACTAAGCTGCGAGTGATTGAGGAGTCCCCAGATGTCCTGATAGTTTTGGAAGACAAAGAAATAAATCAACAACCGTCACACGATTTGACCTCTGTTCAAAAGATGAGTGATTCTGGAATGGTGTTACAAGAGAACAAATTACCGCCTCAAGCGCCAAAGAACAGAGACGGTGAGTGGTTTGACATATTTGAAAAACCGAAAGGGCACCCAGGGCGCGAAAACACAAATAAAGAACCTGCCGTGGAAACAAAACAAGGCAAATGCAAAAAAAAGTCTAAAAACTTACAACAACAAAAGAACAAAAATTCTAGAAACACCGCAAACTTCTTCAGAAACATTAAAGCTCTCAATATCACAGTAAACAACACAGAGCAAGTGAATAGGAAAAACAAGGAAAGTTAAGCTGAGTCTGATGTCAAGAATCAAAATGAATCAAACTTAAAGCCAGGTGAAGAGTCAAAAGAGAATAGCGACCCAATAGTGGTTGAAGTTGAAGAAGACTCTCCCGAGGAATTTCTAAACTTATCAATTTATAGCAGTCCGATGGATGAGAAAATAGATATGGAAAACTCGGATGCTGAAAAGAACTCGAGCGATGATAAATCGAGCCAATCTAAAAATATGGACGAGCTGAATCCATCACAATGCCCCGCACAAAAGGGTGTCCAAGATGGAGAAGAGATTAGAATCGAAAAAAGAGTAATATCTTGGCCTACGACACCGACAAAAGTCCATCCTCAAAAGTTGAATAAAAATGCATCGGTGGCAGAATCGCAAAGATTTCAAACTCTTGAAGAGAAACGTGAGAAAATCGCAGAGCAAATGAACTCCAAGTCGAGCATTAATAAAGGAACTCTCATAAGTGTAACTCCAGGGAGAAATAATGCCAACAAAGGAAATCAAAATGAACTAAATGACATGAGAAGCACAAACGAGGTGAACAGTGAAAAGTCAAAAAGGTTCGATAAACAAGAGAGGCAACCACCCTTACTAAATACGAACGCTCTTAACACTCCCCAGTCTTATAGAGTCTTGGTTGAAAGAATTGAGCACAGGAAAAAAGATGCACCGCTTAACAGATATACCATACTACAGCTATTCCAAACAATTCCTGCGCTGAGAACACTGAAAAGTGTGTGGATTGAGCGAGTAGAAATTATCGCCGACATGTACCAAAAGTTTGTTCTGCTACACATTGGTGACAAGAAGGACGCACAAACTATAATGATGTGTGAAAGACAGCTGATCGATGTGGGGTACCAAGTATACGAGGTGGATAATGCCTTGGAGAATAAGGAGACCTCCAGAAACAAGGATCCAAAACCTTCAATCAAAAAGGGAAATGTCCCCACGACAATTAAGCTCCCATTGGGGAAAATGAGTCCGGACGCACAAGCTGATGATAAAATCCCGATAGTGGAGACTGAATCCACCTCTCTGTTCTCAATTGAAGACATAAAGCAAAAAAAATCAAAATAACAGTGGAGACTGTACCATCCAAGAACAAATGTGCGGGAACAACTGAAGAATCTCAAAATACAGATGATGAGAGAAACGATTGGTTATGGATAGCTAAATCACTAAACGCCTCGAATCTGAGCTAATGCCAAGGCCAACCCCATAAAGTCGTGCTTGCCTCCTGGAATATGAGAGGATTCTCCCATTTATTGAGGTCGATTCCAGAAGCTTTAGTGACAGCCGACTTAATATGCTTACAAGAAACCTGGCTGACGAAAAGTCCATGCGTCGAAGGATTTTACGTCTCTATAAATCCAGCAATTCAAGGCAAAAAAGGTTGTCCGATGTATGGCCAACTGACCCTTGTGAAAAGAAATTGTGGGCTAAGAATTAAATCATCAGAAATAATTTCGCCCCATTTACAGATGACATACTTGGAAACAGTAGAACCAACATTGCTGTCGCCGATAACTCTTTATTTACTAAATATATACTGGAACACAACTATAGGAACTCATCAAAAATTCAAGGACGAAATACTTGAGACGATTGATAACCTCTTAATACTAGATCAGAATGCTCGAATTATACTATGTGGAGATTTCAATATGAAATTGATTGAAGGAGAAAATTCAAGAGCATCAGCAAACCACGGTGAGAAGAGCAAAAGTGATGGCTGGCTTGAAGAAATGGAAACCAGAAATCTTGTAATGTTGAATGGCACGATAAAGGGAGACATCCCGCCAAAAACGACCTGGCAAAGAGTCTCGCAAAAGTCCATTTTAGATTACATCTTCGTCTCTGAAAACATAATGCAAGAAATCAAATCATTCAGAGTGTCAAAGTCTAAAAAAGTGACCATAACGTGCTGTCAATGGAATGAAGAAAGCAAAATCTAATACAGCGCAAACAATGGAACCATCAAATAGCAGTGGAACCTGGTCACAATAGACTACGCTTGAGAAATGACAATATTGTGGCAATCACTGATATCCTAAGATCAAAACATAATGACCTCTCAAAGGATTCAATAGAATACCATCATTTGTTTGAAATCTACAAAACTAACAATAGGAATTCACAAAACAGACCAAGCCACCTAAAACACCAATACGATCCGGAGGTGGCACAAAAAAAGAGAACTAAGAAAAATAGAGGAATCCGTGCATTGAAGGAACCTGAATGCAAGAGTGGAATAAAGAAAGAAAAGAACAGATATTACAACTGGTGTAAAGCACGTAGATCACTAATGGAGCAGAGAGATGCTGAGACAATGCTATCAGCGCTAAACCATAAAAACTGCAGAGGGTTCTGGACATTAATAAATGAGTCAACACACCCTGAAAAGGCAGTCCTTACGAACATGGTAACAGAAAATGAGTGGGAAATTAATTTTACAAAGTTAGTAAAAAAAAAGAAAAACACTTGCTACTCGAGTCCCCAACTAAGTCAACCATGGGATTGAAAGATCGATCAAGAGGATATTCGAACATGCATTAAAAAAAGCAGTGCATCTCGAGCAGCGGGACCAGATGGCCTCTCTAAAGCCGATCTAAAAAACAACATTGAAGAGTGGTCTGAATTCTGCGATATCCTGTTCCAACATATAATTAAAGAAAGACGTATTCCATCAACTTGGAAATCAGGAATCATAGTTCCTATCTTTAAGAAGGGTATTCGCAAGAATCCCGCAAGTTATCGGCCAATAGCCCTACTCGATGTGGTAGGGAAGGTTTTTGCAAGCTTGCTACCTACCCAACTGACAACATGGATCCATCAACAGGAAATTTACGATGAGCGCCAATCCGGATTTATAAAAGGAGTGGGCTGCAGCCTTAACCTTCTCATCCTGAATTTGCTGAAGGTGGAAGCAATCAGGACAGGACAAAAAGTGTATTTAGCATTTATAGATATGGCTAATGCATTTGACGGCGTAGATCGTGAAACGCTGTGGAAAAAAATTAAAGGATAGAGGCTGCAACAGCAGCTAAATTGAAGCCATCAAAGAATTATATTCAGGAACCCACATCAAAGTTTCGATTGGACAGTTCAGGAAATTTAACAAACGCGATTACAACGGAAAGAGGTGTGAAGCAAGGTTGTCCACTTGGAGCAACGCTCTTTAACTTCTATATATCAGAAGTTGGGGATGCATTAACAAGTGTAAAGTCTTTTCCACCAAAGGTGAACGGTCACCATCTTAATCATATACTATACGCTGATGATATGGTCATTTTAGACCTTACTCCTATAGGCTTACAACGAAAACTCACAGCTCTAAAAGCCTTCACAGAAGAACTAGGTCTTGAAATTAATGTAACAAAATCCAAAATTTTAGTCCTCGAAAACAAAAGAGGAAGGAGGTCAAGCATGCTCAAGTCTAGCTGGGCACTTGGATCAAAGAAACTAAACAAGGTTCCTTATACAAGATACTTGGGAACAGTGATTAATTCCAGTATAAACGATGAACCCATGAAGAGGAAATTAACATCACAGGGTATCATTATACAGAAAAAATATGGAAAATTCTCCTTTGTCCCAGTCAGAAAATTCTATCAAAGTAAAGTTATACCAGTACTAATTTACAGAGCTGAAAATATGTTCGGATGTGATTCTAAGATCTGGGCTAGATGTGAAGGTTATTTTTGGAAGAAAGTCCTCCAGATTCCACAAAGCACTCCAACCGCTTGTGTCCTGTATGAAATCAGGATGTCTACATTAAATGCCAGAATTATGTGGAATAAACTAGCTTTATTCCGGAAAACTAACAAAGATGCAAATTTGGCACCTTTTAAAATGTTAGTCGATAAAAAACTATTACGGAAAACAGTCCTGTTGGATTGGAGACAACAAAGTAAGGATATCCTATACCAGCTGGGTACCGATGGAGAGACACCATGGAACACCCAGATGCAGTCAAGAGAAAGTTGCTGGAGCTTGACTGGATAGAGGCTGGCGAGCGAAGATAAATGCACAAATCTATGACAAACACTCCAACAGAAGCCAGAAGTGTACATTCTCTTTCAAAATATCTGACCATCGCACCATGCAGACGTTTAAGAAGACTTTACCTAAAATTACGTCTCAATATATTTGAAATTAAGGAAATTCTTAGAAATTGGCCGATGATTCCTTTAAGAAATACAATCTGCAGATTCTGCTTAAATGGCGACGAAGATCTAAAACATATAGTCCTTTTCTGCAGTAAATTGTGCGAACAACAAGAGAAATGCCTAAGGAAGGAGATAGACAAACATTTGACGTACTGTGAAGAGGAATGGTGGTGCCAACTACACAACTGCGAGAACAAATCATTAATGATAGCAACAATGAAATTTCTAGAACAGATACAGTTGATGCTTGAGTTGGTGCCTTCTAACGTGATCAGTGAATGAGAATTGTTGATCAGAAAACAAGCCGCATATTTGATTGTTCTCCTCTACCAGGCAGAATCTCTTTCTTTTGTTTTTATTATTGTTTTCTCATGAGTATAAGACAATGTAATTTTAGTGTAGGTATATTGTGAGTATATTGTGAGTATTGTGTTTTCTTTTTTTCTGTTTTGGCATTTCAAAAGTTTGTATAAACTATATGAAATGAAAAAAAATGGTTTTATATGTAATAAATGTAGATAATAAATGTTGATGTATATAGATCTTAGTAATTGGATGGGTGCTCTTTTGGTATTAAAGCATTGCATTGATTGTATGCTTCTTTCCTTACAAATGAAGATTTTTACTTGTTAATATTTTAAAGGTCCTTAATTCATTTGTTATCATTATTTATGGTTCCTGATCCTGGAGTTAATATTGTATTGGGAATATTTTGTACCGATTATAACTATAATGTCAAAATAAAGTGTAAAAAAAAATGCACGAAAGCTTTTACAACCTACTCATCTTGATTCCTGATCTCTGGATTGCACAAATTGCGAACAGTTAAATTCCACCTGCGGACCTCCGTTGACATCCGGCGTAGCTTGGATGAACTTGGATGAACTTAAAGGCACAGCCTCGAAATGCCCACAAGAAAATATAATGTGCTAACAGCTGTAACAGTATCCACACATTGGACCATCAATGGGCTCACATCTGAGTAATCCCTTATTACTATTATCACACATTAATGGAATCAGATTAATCAATTTTATAGTTTTTTTTTGTAATATCTAAAATACTGATTCTGTTTGTTTGCCATCATATCAGAATCTTGAAATAGAACTTGTGGGTCAGTATAAACTGCTCTATGAGGACTCTACGGCACCGGAGCAGTTTATACTGACCCGCGAGGCCTTTTGGCAGAACACTATTTCTATGTCGACCAGGCGATTGAGTACACTACAAGCAACCCTCCTAGACGACACACTATCCAGTACTTGCCTTTTCTAGCCCTGATGAAAGTGGTCCCAATTTTTCAATACCACTGAAACCGGTAGGCTTCTTTTCGACCCGACAAACGAGTGACAATTCACAAAAACTCGATGGAAGGTCAGATAGTGATCCTCTTCAAGAAAAAAACTTGAGGACCAAGATTGAACTCTACACCCTGAATCAAGTCCAAAGAATATCTTTAAGACTTGCCATAGTGTACAGAAGGATTTCCTGAGTAACTGCGGTACTCTAATCAACTGTTTCTCCTAAACGGAACAACACATTTTTAAAAAAAAGTTTTTGCAGTCCAGAGAAATGGAATAAAGTTTGAAATATTTCATCTGCAACGCATTTTTAAGTCCTATTTCAAGATTCTGATATGAGGGCAAACAAACAGAATCAGTATTGTAGATAATACAAAAAATATATAAAATTGATTAATCATAGTCCATTAATGTGTGATAAAAAGTGCTACCAGCTGTGACAGGTCAGAAGGAGGATGCACTCTAAGACATTTAAAGCATATATTTATTAAAGGAAAATGATAATGCCCACCTCTCCCTACTTCTATGGGGTGTTACCTACCTCACAAAACTAACTAAGGGGCTTGTCGGTCGTCTGTCAGTTTCCTAAAAGAATCTGTCCACAGTCCAAACTAACCCTATCTGACGCTACCGCTATTTTAACAATTAAAGACAGGAGAATGACTCAGTTCTTCTTGATTTTGCTTCTCGCAAACGTCTGTTCAATAGGTGATATGTAGTCTCTTTTGACTTCTTTAATCAGTTCTTACAGTTCTTTCAATGCTGTATTATGTTTTTGCTTCTTCTACAATGAGGCCCTTTTCACCTTATATGATTTCTTTTCTCTGGTTAAGGGTTTCCATTTGTTTGTTACTCACTTCTTTACTTTTTCTACAAAGAGTTATTCTCCTCTTTTCCCCGGGTAAGGTTATCCAACCTTTATGGCTCTCCGGATTCTCTTCCTTCCTACGTAATTCACATGCTTTGTTCTCTTTATTGTCTCAGTCTTTGGACATATATATCAGTTCTTCTTTCTCCTCAGGTTTTCCTCTTTTAGCTTTCTTTAGATTAGACTTTCTTTAACTTGATTAAGACAAATACGAGTACTCCCATATAGATACTCATTCACTTCTCATACTTTCAATATTATACTTTCATTATCTTGACTGGGACGAGTAGGAGTAGTCCCATAACGATTCTTATTCAATTCTCTGGTCTCTTTCTCTTGGCTGGGATGAGTATGAGCAGTCACATTAAGATTCATGTTCATTTCCCTTATTTCTCTGGCTTTTAATATTATGTTCTCATTATCTTGACTGGGACGAGTGTGAGTAGTCCCATACGATTCTTATTCACTTCTTTGACTATTCTGCCTTTCAATGTTATATTCTTATTATTTTCACTGGGACAAGTAGGAGTAGTCCCATAACGATACTCCATCTCCCTTCCTGGTCACCCGTTTTCCCCCGTTATCCGTCACTCTTAGAGATAACGTGACCAAGGTTTCTTTTTGTTCAGGGCAGGTTCTCTTCTTCACATGTCCGGCTTCCTTTATTCCTTCAATGCGTCGTACTCTGTATCTTCCTTTAGGATGGTCGACCGGTGTTTCAGATACTGGGACGTTATGCGGTTCTGGCCATGTAGTAGTTTCAGCATAGTTTCTGGGACCGCCAGTCCACCACGGAATCCTTGTGGTCACGCCACCACTGTTTGTTTCCCTCTCTCTCCAACTTACAGGATGCTGCGCGTCCAGTTCGCAAGTCTCGGTACGCAATCAGTTTTGCAACTCGCAGGCTTTCTCAAATTCACAGTCTACTGCCCTCCCGGGTACTACGTAGCTGTGGGACTTCCACGGTGTACCTCTGCATCTCTCTCCTTGGGTCAGAGACGCGGAGGAACACCATGGAGGTTGGGTCTTCACATTGCTCAATCTTCCTCATCTCAGTTAAATGGGATTTTCCATTTAAAGTAACACTCACAGTTTCTTACTGACAATAACAAATACTTGTTCTCTATTCATATAAATCCTTGCGGGTCATGTCTAAAAAGGTCATGTTGGGGTGTTCTTTAATAAGTTCCTCACAGAAACAGAAATCCTTGTCCCCACAGGGGCAGTCTCTCCCAGTGAGGTCACACATGCCTCAACCCCTAGGGAGGGTGTTGTGAAGCGGGCTCACCTCCTCACAGGGGGGTTGGCTACCCCTGGGGCAAAAGGGCCGAATTCCCACAATGTGTCACACAGCTCAGGCTTGCCTTGCACTTTAACCACAACATCCCTAAAGCAAAATGCGTAAATACAGGCAATTCGGTGTGATAGCCCCATGCCTATTGAGCAGGCAATGCATTTATAGTCACACTAAGCATGCCCTCATGCTGTTCAGGGCGTTTGCTAAATCTGCTGCTGTTCCAAACCCTGCTTGCCAGGTCTCCCACCACCACCCTCAAAAAGAAATTCAAGAGGTTAACTAAAACATATGATGCAGCCTCAAGCTCCATCTTCACATGTTTGCCTTTTTTGCCTCACCATCTATGAGCAGGGGATGTAATGCACCCAATCCGTGCCCTTGCAATGGTGCCACAATGTAACAAGGTGAACGACTGATCTCCAATTGCCACAACCATGTCACCTAGCAAGTTAGTCACTGTCCTTCCAGCACCAAGAGCAATTTAGTATCCAGCAAACTATTTCAAAATAAATAATCGTATACATTGTAAGATAAACTTCCCTTGAACATAAATTTCTCTAATGGTATGTACAATGTGATGAATCACAGAGTTCCATCACTTCTCCCAAGGGGGGTGGAGGGGGCCTTACCTGTGAGGATAGGGAGGTGAGCCTGTGACACCATACCCTCCGTAGGGGTAGAGGCAAGCAGGACTTCAATGGGAGAGACTCCCCCTGTGGGGACAAGGACTCCCGTTCTTATGAGGAACTCCCTAAGCAAAATATCACTAACGCTTTCTCGTTAACATCCTGTGAAGAAAGAGATGAACAACATACTACAATTTGTTATTGTCATACAAATGCACTATTGGTATCTGTGAAGGAAAACGTGTATGCTAGTGGGATGAAGAAATACACTGGAGGAATACATGTACGAGTCAGACAGAGAAGAAGGACTTTGACAGTATGCTGAGGAAGTCCCACGGCAGCGTCATAAAACTGGGAGACATAGACCTTGAGAAGGAGAGAACCTGGGTGTTTCAAATCAGCCGGCCGAGGTATGCAGAAAGGAACTTGGGCCGCGCAGCGTCCGATGCAGGAAAAGAAGTTTAAGTGCAGTTCCCAACTCACAGCATGCGGAGAGAGAAGAGATGCAAGAGACCAAGGAGAATACCAGGTGTCCTGAGCCTGAACAAGAAACCAGTTGTGACGGGACCACAGGCAGAGAGCAGTGGTCTTGAAGGTCTATTAGCTTTGCCGATACCACTCCTATTGAGGAATCACAGGATGAGCCGACTAAGGAAGGAACGGAGAGACCATTCTTAACGCTGACAAGTGAAGGTCCCAGTCTGTTATGAGCCCTGGTGACGTTACGCCTGTATGAAACGGGTAACGCGGGAAAGCGGGAGACCCGAGAGGGGGACTGAACAAAATTATTGGAACACTCCTACTCATCCAAGTTAGGAAAAAAGTGTTAAGAATACATGAAGAGGAGGGGGCGTGGCTAACCGCCATGTAGGAAGGACGTGTTCGGCGCAGCTCCGCTCGATACGATTATGGATCCGCCACCAACTACCGCTTAAACTTGACTGCAGCCACTTGAAAACAGAATATAGGTCGTGTGAAGGAGTGTTCCGCCTGTTGACGAAGTTTGGGAGCCTCACGACCCTCTGAGGGCCCGCACCATCAAAAAGAAACGGAACGTCGTACGAGGACAGAAAATGGCGGCCATGACGATGCCCAGCCTGACGCTGTAGCGGAGCCCTGTGACCGACCGGGAGGAACCCGCAAGGGGCCAGCCTTTATGGAACTCGATCTGAAGTGGCAGAGATTGCCTAAGCTGAGACCTGTGCTCCTGTGTCCCGAAGAAGAGCAGCGAGGAGACGGAGGGGGGAGCGCCTGATGCGGCCTTAACTACACCCTCACCGGGCCCTGCTGAGCGGCCCACTGGCGCAGCCCGGCGGGCGGCCGACGCACAACCCCCCCCACGAAGCATCCCCAGCACGGCGCCATCGGACACAGACTGTGTAGTGCCTGCCGAGGCCTGACGGACCACGAAGATAGGACATGACCACTAAGGGCGCCCGAAGCAGACACCGCCAAACTACCATGGAGTCCTTCGCGGCCGCTGGAGCGATCGGACCCGCGGAGGCTTCTGCCCCTGTGGAGGTGCCGGGCGCCGCGAGACCCGAGCCAGCTAACTCCCAACTGCTAGAGGCCATCAAGACACTCCAGAAAACTATGGAGGACAAGATTGATGCGGTTGCGATCGACCTGAATTTACTGAGGCAGGATGTGCGCTCTATCACCGGCAGAACGGACGCTCTCGAGATCCAAGTCCGAGACAATACCGATGCCAAAACTCAACTTTTAAAGGATGTAGACATTTTGGCGCAGAAAGTGAAGAACCTAGAGGACAGGGCTGAGGAGGCCGAAGGAAGGGCCCGCAGAAACAATATCAGAATTATCGGCCTGCCCGAGGGCATCGAGGGCAACGACCCTACCAACTACGTCGAGAACCTGCTCATACAGGAAATTGGGGCCGGGAAACTGTCGCAGGGCTTCACTATTGAAAGAGCCCATCGCTCCTTAGCCAGGAGGCCCCCACCGGGGACCCCACCAAGACCCATAATAGCCAAAGTCCTCAACTATAGGGACAGGGAATCCATTTTGGCCTTCACCAGGATGGGCGGATCCATACAGAGGGACGCCGCAAAGATAGCAATCTACCCTGACTACACCCTGCAGGTTCAAAGGAGCAGGGCCCAGTTCCACCACACCAAGGCGAGACTCAAGGAAGCAGGCCTGCGCTATCTACTCCTCTACCCGGCTAGACTCAAGGTCCTGCGCAACAACAAGGCCCACTTGTTTGATAACCCAGCAGAGGCCTGCGAATGGATGGACAGAGAACAGATCCCGGACATCGAACGGAAGCAGCGCGGGCCCTAGCCGCCCGCAACATAGGAACTTCTCCACTCATTGACTGCAGTCGCCGATTGTACATTCATATGACAATAGTCGTGGCGACACTGATGGAACCGGAGCCGCGCCGGTCGTGGCGCACCTCCTGACAACACCTTCGGAGGCAGCCCCCTTCCTAACCCCAGGATACTTTGGGTGAGTTCACCCGCCCGTAGGGCACCGGAAGACCCTGGTCTGATGGGGCAGAAACGGGGATGTCAGAGCAAGGGCAACCTCGCTAGACGTGTTATGTTTGAAGTTGTGTTTTTTGTTAAGTTAGACGTTGTTGTTTGTGGGGGTTCGAACCCCAAGTTGGGATTGCAGTTTGAATTGGACACAAACCGGACCGGGACCAAGCGCAGCAGAATTGCAACCAGGACGACCAGGTTCGTCAAACCCCTCAACCTCACGCTTCCCACAGCCGCACGACCACACACAGACCATGGCTGAGAGGATCAGAGTCATGTCCTGGAACGTCAGGGGGCTAAACAGCTATATCAAACAGCGACGCATCCACGCCTACATGAAACGCCACAGGGTCGGAATCGCCCTCCTTCAGGAGACCCACTTATGTGGCCCTAAGCTTGCAGCGTTGGCCAAGGTCTGGCGGGGCACCCTAGTGGGCTCCCCCTACTCCACCTACGCCAGAGGCGTCTTGATATGGATCGCCCCCTCTGTCCCAGTCAAGCTGACCCACACCAAAACGGACAATGAAGGTAGGATGGCCCTGGTTCAGGGCACCATAGAGGGGAGGGACGTCCGCCTGATTTGCACCTATGCCCCGAATCATGATGCCACTGTTTTCTTTCGCTCGCTGTACGCTCGGCTGACCCCGAGTGATGAATGCATAACGATATGGGGAGGTGACAATAACTGTACCCTGAACCCTTGCATAGACAGGTCGGATGGTAAACACGGGGACCCCTCCCCACCCGCCAAGATATTGAACGCCCTCACGCAGCAATATGCCCTGAAAGACCTGTGGAGAGTGCAAAACCCCGAAACCAGAGGCTACTCCTTTTACTCCCCCCCCACATAAGGTCCATACCAGGATAGACTGCCTGTTCATTAGCGAAGAGCATGTGGCGGGATTTGAGGACACCTAGTACATAGCCAGGGTACTTTCAGACCATTCCCCTTTGATGACCTCGTGGGTGACCACGACGCCCAGGCCCCCCATCCCCACGTGGAAATTGAGAAGCGAAGCGCTGTTGGACAAAGCCTTCAGCGAACAAATCAGGGAGGGTTCCACACATTACTGGCAGACCAACATTGATAGCGTCAGATACTTAGGCACAGCCTGGGAAGCCTACAAGGTGGTAACTAGGGGGGAAATGATAGCCGCGGCTGGAGGGGCCCTAAAATCCGTCACGTCCCTGCTAGCGCACGCTGAGACTGAACTCCAAGATCTCGAAGCCACCCCGTCCCCTGATCCCGCCCACTTGCAAAAGATGATTGATCTTAAACAAACATGCCTAACACACTGGGAGACGCTGGGGAAGTTGAGCTATACTAAATTCACGGAGAGGAATCATGCCCTGGGCGATAAACCCGGGAAGCTTCTTGCATGGCTTTATAAACGAGAAACCCCCAGATACCCCATTTGCTCCATTCGTAATACAGACGGCCTGACCCTCCACACGCAAGTGGGTATCAATGCAGCGTTCAAACAATATTACCAAACCCTTTACTCCGATCCAGCCCCGCCCCCTGACCACGCGATCGAGGACGCCCTAGACGCCATCTGGCTCCCATGCCTGGAGGACCACTTGGCAGATCCCCTCGGAGCCCCCGTCACCCCCGACGAGGTCACAGCCACCATTAGGTCATTGCCCTCGGGTAAAACGCCGGGACCGGACGGTCTCCCGAGCGAATTTTATAAGGCCTATGAGGATATACTGGCCCCCCTGTTGTCCAAAGTATATAACGAGGCGTATGACATAGGCCACCTCCCCGACACCATGATTGAAGCCACCATCATCCCCCTACTTAAGCCCGACAAGGACAGCTCTGACTGCGGCTCATACCGCCCACTATCCATGTTGAATGTAGACAACAAAATCCTCACCGCATTACTGGCCAGAAGGCTTCGTGCAGCCGTCCCATACCTCATACACCAGGATCAGACGGGCTACATGCAGGGTCGCTCTATGTCCGAGAACCTGCGAAGGCTGCACCACGTGATACACAGCACAAACGGCATGCCCGGTAAATATGCAGTTGTGTCCCTCGACGCCTCTAAAGCCTTTGATTCGGTCCGATGGACATGGCTTTATGCCACCTTAGCAAAGATGGGGATCGGAACGGCTTTTTTGAACTGGGTAAAACTCATTTACACCAACCCCACCGCCAGAGTGCGTACCAACAACACTTTTTCTGAAAAATGGAGCCTGGCCAGGGGCACTCGACAAGGGTGCCCCCTATCCCCTCTACTTTACATCTTAGCGATTGAACCAGTGGCAGCATACCTTAGGCAGGAATACGGTGACGGGGGAATAACGATAAATGGTGTGAACCACCTTGTCTCCATGTATGCGGATGACATGCTCCTCTACCTGAGGGATCCCGAACACCTTCTCCCCTACATCCTGGAAACCCTAGACGGGTTCCACAGATGTACAGGGGTCCAGATTAACCACAGCAAGTCTTGCTTATTCCCCCTGGCTGCACTTAGTGGAACCAAGGAAGAACACCTCCCCCCTTTGGCCCTTAAATGGGAACCCACTACGTTCAAATATCTGGGCGTCGTGATCCACCGGGACCCTGAGACCGAACATGTTCTGAACACGGGCAGGGCTAAGGAGGGACTGGCTAAATCAATCGACCTATGGTGCAAACTGCCCCTTTCGATGGCTGGTAGGGCGGGACTCCTTAAAATGGTAGCACTCCCCCGTCTCCTACACTTCTTCACCAACGTCCCCTACAACATCCCCCAGCGTTTTTTCAAAGACCTGGCCATGCTATGTAGGAAACTCTTATGGCGGGAGGGGAGGCACAGAGTTGCCCTAGACATTACTCAAAGACCGTACGAGAGGGGAGGCCTGAACACACCTAACTTTGAGCTCTACTACATAGCGGCCCAGCTTAAGCACGTGATCCAGTGGATGGCTGATGATGCCATGACGGACACACGCCTATTGCAGCCCCCAGACGCACCATGGCTGCTCAGGGACCTCCTCTGGATCGGACCAATGCCCAAAACGCTGGACGCGCACCTCATCCGCCTAGGCACCCAAATTTGGAGTCGGGCCTGCAAGTTGGTCAAGCTGTCCGACCCTTACTCCCCACAGATCCCTATAGCCGCCATCATGTTCACTAGGCCGGAAGACCGGAGGGCGATCCGGAATATATGGGAGCCCTCTGGCGTCGCCACTCTGGGCGATCTGGTGGATGACCAGGGCATCCACACATTTCCCGAGCTGCACGAATTGACTGGGGTCCCACTGGGTCAGTTCCTTCTATACGGGGCGGTGCTGGACAGACTTAGGAGGCGATGGCCGGATGCAGAATCCCAATGCGCCGGACACGAGGCCATAGAGAACCTGATAGGTGTGGCAGAAGGGGGACACGAAACCTCTAGGCTTTATGAGATCCTAATTGACAACACCACACATAGCGAACTCACATGCAAGAGCAAATGGGAGGCCGAGCTGAACACACTATTTGGCGACACGGAGTGGGAAACAATAACACACTATCACAAAAAGGTCTCTAGGAATGCCCGATTTCAACTTATCCAATTTTACATCATCCATAGGGCCTACCTTACCCCAGCTGTCATCTCGAGATTCAATGGCGCTGGTGTGGTGCGGTGCCCCAAGTGCCAAGAACCTGCGGCCTCCCTGACCCACATGTTTTGGGCCTGCCCGAACATACGAACCTTCTGGTCGCAAATTCAGACCAAGGTAGCAGAGGAGGACATAACGCTAGACGTGCAATCCCCCAAGGCATGTCTATTGGGCTCGTACCCACGAGGGAAAAAAAACAAATCTCTCAACAGGCTCAAAGATTTGATGTACATCCTCGCTAAAAGGCGCATCGCAATGGCCTGGAAGTGTCCCAGAGCCCCTAAACTTGTAACATGGTGGGAGGACCTTCGCAGATGGACTGTGGCTGAAACCGGGGCCTGGGAGCTGGCGCAAAGACAGCAAAAAATAAATGACTCGGAGGACCTCCTGCAGTGGATTGCCCTCACGACGGCCCTGTTCAGTCCTAAGGAAGCCAGCACCTCAGGTGAGGACCCGGACAGCCCGGGCTCACCCTAATGCCAGCAGCAGACTGCGTAACCCCGGTCCGGGTTCACTTGGGGAGGGAGGGAATGGGAATTATTGCGGATATTTAATTGATTGTCGTGTTGATGATACTGGTTGTATGTTTCTTGAAAAAAACAATAAAAATATATTTAAAAAAAAAAAAAAAAAGAATACATGAAGAGAGTGAGAATCATCACTGGAATGTTCATACTCGTCCCAGTCAGGATAAAGTGTTAAGAATATACGAAGAGAGTGAGAATCATCACCAGAACATTCATACTCGTCACAGTCAAGACAAAGGGTCACAAATACCTAAATTCCAATTATTACTGGAACGCTCCAACTCGTCCCAGTCAAGACAACATTATCAAGAATACCTCACGAGAGTGGGAATGATCTATTAGAAGGCTCATATTCATCCTAGTCACAGGCGGCGCATGCCTCTGCATTTTGGCGGGACTAGTTGGCAGTTTTGAGGATGGTAGTACGTGGGGCCAGTAAACCCATTGCTCTTTTGACTGCCTCACCCCCATCCTCAGTGGACCATCTAAAAGCTGAATCCAGCACTTAAGCCTTTAGCTTCATCATAGGGCAGTGGTCTTAAAACATTTGCATGCCAAGACCCCCTTGAAGAAACATTTTTGCAGGTGCCCCTTGTAACGAACTCATGGTGGCAACAGTAAAGACAGACACAAGTGATCACAGTTCAAGGGTGCTTATTGAACTTTATAATGGGTGAGATAAACCCCTAATTCAAAACCTAAATCTAAGGTGGGAGCAAGTGACGACCATCAAATAATAATAAGGCAGTCCTAGTGGGGTCTTGTCAAATAAAAAGGGCCTATACTAAAAAACCTATTGCCAATCTTTACTACTAAATTACAAAAATAGTGTGGGATAATGTGCACCAGAAAAGAATGAAGTGTTCACCAAATGATATGGCTGGGTCTCCCTCCATCACGTTTGAAGCACGGGACAAGGCGGGACTCTCCAGCACAGCCCACTCCTGGGCCCCGTCAGCGCGAGGTTCACAGTTCAAGTTCAACACTATCAAAACCTTCAGAGGCTAAGTCTCTTTCCTGAAAAAGTCTCTTGCCGTAGAAGGCTTACTGATTCAAAGTAACAAACAAACAAACAAACAAAAGGTTCCTTCGGTACTCTCGTACCTTGGGCGATTGTTCTTCGCCCCTTGGATCTCCCTCCCTCGGGCTCAGATCCCTCTTGCAACTCCCTCTGTGGGGTTCACTACGTCCAATCTTTAAGACAGTTCATGTATTGCTTCTTTACATAAGGAAGCAGGGGTTTTCCTTCTGCTAGCTTTCTTTCGGCATCCCTCTGTCGGGTTCACACTTGCCTTTTTCTACAGTTCACTTCCACTAACTTTCCTCTGGCAACGGGCCAGAGACTTTTGATTGTACAAGGGATTTGACGCAACCCTTGTTGGACCACTCTGACTCCTCACGCCACCCTTTCCTAGGGCTTGTAGTTTCAAAGAACAGTTCCCGGTCCGAGTCTTCGGAATGAGCGCCCACGTGGCGCCTGACCCCTCTGCACCTGGACCTCAACTGGGCTTACGTTAAAGTTCAAACACATACAGAAGTTCTTTGTCTTTCAGATTCCTTGTGTTCAAAATGTTGGCACTTGCAACCTTGGGCTCAACACAGTTTGGTTTGCTATCAGCTTCCTCAGACTCACTGGCTGTGCTGAACCCGTTGGCTTCTTTGTTCTCTGGAGTTTGTTTGTTTGTTTGTTTGTTTGTTTATTTGGTATAGCGCAGAACCAAACCCGAAGGGGTAGCTGGGCGCAAACAGTACAAGATTGCTTAAGAACTTAGTTACAGGAGAAATACACGTTATGCAGTTCGCAATTAAATCAAGAAAAGTGCAGTTTATACAGTTCACGTTAGATCAACGAAATAAAGAAATGCGGAACTACGGTTCAGTCTAGTTGATCGGATGTCATTCAGCTGGTTGCAGGCATCTAGTGTCTATGTGGGAGGGGGAGGTCGAGCTAAGTGTCATTGGCACGGATCCAAGTGAGGACTTTTCGCCTGAAACTAGAGTAAGGTTGGTCCATTCTGAGATCCAAGGGGAGTTTGTTCCAAGTTTGCGCAGCTATGATTGGGAAACTAGAGCCGGCGGCTGTACTCTTTTTGAATCTAGGCACCACTAAGGTGAAGGCGTTGGTCAGTCTAGTGGGACGGTTAGAGGTTCTCTTGTGGATTCTGTTGGCCAGATAAGGGGGGGCAATGTTGTTGAGACATTTGGATGTGAGGGAGAGTATTTTTAGGGTGATCCTGTCTTTGATTTTTAGCCAATGGATATTTTTCCTAAAGGTGGAGATGTGGGCTCTGTTAGGAATATTTAAAGCTACTCTGATAGCGTTATTTTGGAGAGTTTGTAGTTTGTCAAGGATATACTTGTTAGAGCCTGCATAAAGGGCATTGCAGTAATCCAGCATGGATATGATGAGAGCATTGGCTAATGTGATGCAGCTGGTCTCAGTTAGAAAAGGTCTGCATGCTCGGATCAATTTGCAAGTATATGCCGTGGAGGATGCTAGCGAGTTCGTTTTCTTTTTGAAGGTGAGCGCTGAATCAAGATAGACCCCGAGGGTTTTGACTGCAGGCATCACTTTAATGACGTTATTGTCAATGTTGAATGAGGCATAGTTGGGGTCAAGTTTTTTGATAGCCAATGCTGAGCCAGTGATTAGTAGCTCCGTCTTGTCGTCGTTCAGGCAGAGGCCATGGGATGCCATCCAAGCCTGAATGAGGAGATATATCTTATTTACTAAGTCCGTGTCTTCCAAGAAGTTACCCGAAAGGGGGATTAGAATCTGAGTGTCAGCTGCGTAATTAGTGTAGACAACACCCAGTCTGTCCAATTTATCAAACAGGGGCTTAGTAAAGATGTTATACATCGTCGGAGAAACACATGATCCTTGGGGAACACCGCATGAAACTTGTATGGGATCAGCGGCTGCTGAGGGTGAGAAGACTCTCATTGTCCGGTTTGCAAGGAAGGATTGTACCCAAGTTATGGCATCACTTGAGAAATGAGCGGCCGAGCTTAGGTGATTGCATAAGACTGCATGATCTACCAAGTTGAAGGCCGCGGATAGGTCAAGGAGGAGTAGCATCGCTGTTTTACCATTGTCCTTCAACTCGTCAATTTGGGTCTTGAGGTCAATCAAGGCTGTTTCAGTGCCATGAAGGGGATGGAAGCCAGATTGCCGTGATCCTAGTAAATTGTTAGTTTCTAAGTAGTCCTGGATTTGCAGGTATGCTACTCTGTCTATGATTTTAAGTAAGAAAGGGACAGTAGTGATGGGTCTGTAGTTAGTTGGTATAGCAGGGTCAAGTGTTTGTTTTTTTAGCAAGGGAAGCACCCAGGATTGTTTGAGGTTGTTCGGTACTAGATTAGACTTAAAGGATGCATTAATGATTTTTGAAATGAAGGGTGCAAGGTCTCGAGCTGCATCTTTTATAATTTGGGCCGGACAGCTGTCACCTTTACAGTTGGAGGGTTTTAGAGATAGTATGATTTTTTCTGTCTCCAGTATGGATATCTTTCTGAAGCTAAATAGGTGGGGGGTGTTAGATTGGTTTGGGAGGAGCTGAGGTTGCAATATGGGTTCTGTTGGCAGGAGCAAGGAGGCTTTTTTGTTAGCAATTTTAGATTGGAGCGAGCTAATTTTATCCGCCAGGGCATTTTGTATATTAGTGCACCAGGACTTGTTTTTGGGAATGTTGTCAGGTGGGGTTATGGGTGATTCCATTTCACGGAGGATGGAAAATAGCTCCTTGGTGTCTGATTTGGCTTTAGAGATTCTGTCATTGAAGGTATTTCTTTTAGTGTTTATGATTTCCTTTTTATACTGTTTGGCAAGGGTGGCTAATTTGGTTTTGTTCTCCTCGGTGGGTGAGTGTTGCCAGATAGACTGCAACTTTCTTTTTTGGATTCTAAGGTCTTTCAGGTGTGGCGTGAACCAGTTGTTAAGGTGACAGAGTTGTTTGCTTTTGCGCAGCTTGGTGGGGGCGATCGAGTCAAGTGCCTTGAGCATAGAGCTGTTGTAAGCTTCTACAAGCGACGTAGGGTCTGTAATGTTGTCTAAGTTATTAAGAGTAGGGAGAAGGTAGGGTAGGAGTTGTTCTGATGTGATGTCTTTTTTACTTCTGGTGGGAAGTGGCGGGGCCATGAGTATAGGTTTGGGCCGGATAAGGTCTAGTGAGGCATTGAATACAATTAAGTGGTGGTCAGTCCAGGATTGTGGTATTATGTTGGTAATACTGATGTTACAGTTCCGATCAGCAACCCAGTCTAAGGTTCTGCCTTTGGCATGAGTAGGAGAGGAGACTTTTTGAGATAGGGCGTAGTCATTCAGGAGTGAGGCGACAGATAGGGCATGTTTGTCGTTGCTGTCATTAAAGCCCAGGTTAAAGTCTCCCAGTAATAGTATTTGAGCGTGGTCTTTAGTATTGTTGGTTATAATGCTGGTTATGTCGTCTTCAAAGGTTCCCAGTGGTCCAGGTGGTCTGTAGATAACATGCAAGGTGAGAGTCCGGTTACAAGAGAGGTGCAATTTGGCAGTAAGGAGTTCACAAGATGAGAATATCAGGGTAGTAGCTAGTTTGATAGGTAAGGTAGCTTTGTGAATGATGGCTAGGCCGCCACCTTTAGTGTTAGGTCTATCGACTCTTAGTAGTTGGTAGCCGTCAGGTATA
Source organism: Ambystoma mexicanum (assembly GCF_040938575.1). Lineage (NCBI taxonomy): Eukaryota > Metazoa > Chordata > Amphibia > Caudata > Ambystomatidae > Ambystoma > Ambystoma mexicanum. Next base: position 77,263,731 of record NC_090936.1, read on the forward strand.
GCTAGCATGATGGCAGGGCCAGCTGCATCATGGAGCCATGTTTCGGTTATGACTAATAGGTCTAAGTTTTCGTTGGTTAAGGTGTCCGAGATCTCGGTAGCATGGGCGACCATGGATCTTGCATTAATGAGAGATCCAATTATTGATAGGGTACTATTTGGTTGAGTCGAGGAGGGTTGTTTATTTTTGGTAGGGGCATCTCTTTGTATCAGTGGCTGATTAGTAGTTGTAGGAGCAGGGCGAGGGGTGGTGGGTTTGGGGTATTGCGAGCGTTTGTTTGCTAGATCGATATAGCCTCTGTGATTGTGGTAGGAAGATGGTTCATGAAGACAGGACAGTCTTGCCCTCAGTCTCATGTTTCTGTCCTTAGCAGGGTGTGAGTCCGCAGTTGCAAATGCCATGGTGGTAAGGAGGCTCAAAGCAATGTGTAAAGATTGGTAATAGGTGATTTTCATTCTGGAGGTGGGCAGGGATGCGAGGGTGGGCAAGTTCAGGTTCAAGCTATGGGCGTGGATAGTACCACTGTAGCAAGCTTGTCTCTCCGTCTGCGTTATCAAAGCGGGAGGGACCCATGTACCAGTGACATCTGCTGCTCCACACGTTAGCTGTACTTCCCGGTTTTATGCTTTCCCCTTCGGAGGCTTCCAGGGTCTGAGTTGAAAAGGGCAAGGGCAATTCTCCCTTGGTCGTTCTTCCAGATCTCACTGCCTTTCTTCTCAGTTTGAACTGCCGGTTTGGTATAGCTGTCTCCTCGTGCATTCGGCCTTGCGCGGAGTGTGCTTTCATGCTCCGCCTTTTATCCCTGTGGGGAAGGTAAAGGGCCGTCAGGTGTGTGTGGTTATTATCAATTGCCTGACGCTGCCTGACCCGTGTGTTGGGACATGTCAGGTAAACGGCTCTGGTGTTAGTCCGTTGTCTGTTACTGTGTAAGAAAGTGTTCGTGTGGGAAAAGGGGGGGTAGAGCTTCTCGACCCTTGGTGTCCCATTTCCACTCCCCGAAGACCCCTCGGCCAGGTGATCCTCCCCCACTGGTCCACCCCCAGGAACTGGATCCAATGGCGATGGCTGTGTCCCTTATTTCTCTGGCTTTTAATATTAATATTATGTTCTCATTATCTTGACTGGGACGAGTGTGAGTAGTCCCATACGATTCTTATTCACTTCTTTGACTATTCTGCCTTTCAATGTTATATTCTTATTATTTTCACTGGGACAAGTAGGAGTAGTCCCATAACGATACTCCATCTCCCTTCCTGGTCACTCGTTTTCCCCCGTTATCCGTCACTCTTAGAGATAACGTGACCAAGGTTTCTTTTTGTTCAGGGCAGGTTCTCTTCTTCGCATGTCCGGCTTCCTTTATTCCTTCAATGCGTCGTACTCCGTATCTTCCTTTAGGATGGTCGACCGGTGTTTCAGATACTGGGACGTTATGCGGTTCTGGCCATGTAGTAGTTTCAGCATAGTTTCTGGGACCGCCAGTCCACCATGGAATCCTTGTGGTCACGCCACCACTCTTCGTTTCCCTCTCTCTCCAACTTACAGGATGCTGCGCGTCCAGTTCGCAAGTCTCGGTACGCAATCAGTTTTGCAACTCGCAGGCTTTCTCAAATTCACAGTCTACTGCCCTCCCGGGTACTACGTAGCTGTGGGACTTCCACGGTGTACCTCTGCATCTCTCTCCTTGGGTCAGAGACGCGGAGGAACACCATGGAGGTTGGGTCTTCACATTGCTCAATCTTCCTCATCTCAGTTAAATGGGATTTTCCATTTAAAGTAACACTCACAGTTTCTTACTGACAATAACAAATACTTGTTCTCTATTCATATAAATCCTTGCGGGTCATGTCTAAAAAGGTCATGTTGGGGTGTTCTTTAATAAGTTCCTCACAGAAACAGAAATCCTTGTCCCCACAGGGGCAGTCTCTCCCAGTGAGGTCACACATGCCTCAACCCCTAGGGAGGGTGTTGTGAAGCGGGCTCACCTCCTCACAGGGGGGTTGGCTACCCCTGGGGCAAAAGGGCCGAATTCCCACAATGTGTCACACAGCTCAGGCTTGCCTTGCACTTTAACCACAACATCCCTAAAGCAAAATGCGTAAATACAGGCAATTCGGTGTGATAGTCCCATGCCTATTGAGCAGGCAATGCATTTATAGTCACACTAAGCATGCCCTCATGCTGTTCAGGGCGTTTGCTAAATCTGCTGCTGTTCCAAACCCTGCTTGCCAGGCCTCCCACCACCACCCTCAAAAAGAAATTCAAGAGGTTCACTAAAACATATGATGCAGCCTCAAGCTCCATCTTCACATGTTTGCCTTTTTTGCCCCACCATCTATGAGCAGGGGATGTAATGCACCCAATCCGTGCCCTTGCAATGGTGCCACAATGTAACAAGGTGAACGACTGATCTCCAATTGCCACAACCATGTCACCTAGCAAGTTAGTCACTGTCCTTCCAGCACCAAGAGCAATTTAGTTTCCAGCAAACTATTTCAAAATAAATAATCGTATACATTGTAAGATAAACTTCCCTTGAACATCAATTTCTCTAATGGTATGTACAATGTGATGAATCACAGAGTTCCATCACTTCTCCCAAGGGGGGTGGAGGGGGCCTTACCTGTGAGGATAGGGAGGTGAGCCTGTGACACCATACCCTCCGAAGGGGTAGAGGCAAGCAGGACTTCAATGGGAGAGACTCCCCCTGTGGGGACAAGGACTCCCGTTCTTATGAGGAACTCCCTAAGCAAAATATCACTAACGCTTTCTCGTTAACATCCTGTGAAGAAAGAGATGAACAACATACTACAATTTGTTATTGTCATACAAATGCACTATTGGTATCTGTGAAGGAAAACGTGTATGCTAGTGGGATGAAGAAATACACTGGAGGAATACATGTACGAGTCAGACAGAGAAGAAGGACTTTGACAGTATGCTGAGGAAGTCCCACGGCAGCGTCATAAAACTGGGAGACATAGACCTTGAGAAGGAGAGAACCTGGGAGTTTCAAATCAGCCGGCCGAGGTATGCAGAAAGGAACTTGGGCCGCGCAGCGTCCGATGCAGGAAAAGAAGTTTAAGTGCAGTTCCCAACTCACAGCATGCGGAGAGAGAAGAGACGCAAGAGACCAAGGAGAATACCAGGTGTCCTGAGCCTGAACAAGAAACCAGTTGTGACGGGACCACAGGCAGAGAGCAGTGGTCTTGAAGGTCTATTAGCTATGCCAATACCACTCCTATTGAGGAATCACAGGATGAGCCGACTAAGGAAGGAACGGAGAGACCATTCTTAACGCTGACAAGTGAAGGTCCCAGTCTGTTATGAGCCCTGGTGACGTTACGCCTGTTTGAAACGGGTAACGCGGGAAAGCGGGAGACCTGGGAGGGGGACTGAACAAAATTATTGGAACACTCCTACTCATCCAAGTCAGGAAAAAGTGTTAAGAATACATGAAGAGAGTGAGAATCATCACTGGAATGTTCATACTCGTCCCAGTCAGGATAAAGTGTTAAGAATATACGAAGAGAGTGAGAATCATCACCAGAACATTCATACTCGTCACAGTCAAGACAAAGGGTCACAAATACCTAAATTCCAATTATTACTGGAACGCTCCAACTCGTCCCAGTCAAGACAACATTATCAAGAATACCTCACGAGAGAGGGAATGATCTATTAGAAGGCTCATATTCATCCTAGTCACAGGCGGCGCCTGCCTCTGCATTTTGGCGGGACTAGTTGGCAGTTTTGAAGATGGTAGTACGTGGGGCCAGTAAACCCATTGCTCTTTTGACTGCTACACCCCCATCCTCTGTGCCAAAGAGGATGAAAAGCTATTTCAACTTCCTTTTGACCATTAGATGCATCTTTCACTCCAATTCTGAGGCTGTTTAGTTTCACAAAGATGCCAATCACTGGAGGCGTGGACCATCTAAAAGCTGAATCCAGCACTTAAGCCTTTAGCTTCATCATAGGGCAGTGGTCTTAAAACATTTGCATGCCAAGACCCCCTTGAAGAAACATTTTTGCAGGTGCCCCTTGTAACGAACTCATGGTGGCAACAGTAAAGACAGACACAAGTGATCACAGTTCAAGGGTGCTTATTGAACTTTATAATGGGTGAGATAAACGCCTAATTCAAAACCTAAATCTAAGGTGGGAGCAAGCGACGACCATCAAATAATAATAAGGCAGTCCTAGTGGGGTCTTGTCAAATAAAAAGGGCCTATACTAAAAAACCTATTGCCAATCTTTACTACTAAATTACAAAAATAGTGTGGGATAATGTTCACCAGAAAAGAAAGAAGTGTTCACCAAATGATATGGCTGGGTCTCCCTCCATCACGTTTGAAGCACGGGACAAGGCGGGACTCTCGAGCACAGCACACTCCTGGGCCCCTTCAGCGCGAGGTTCACAGTTCAAGTTCAACACTATCAAAACCTTCAGAGGCTAAGTCTCTTTCCTGAAAAAGTCTCTTGCCGTAGAAGGCTTACTGATTCAAAGTAACAAACAAACAAACAAAAGGTTCCTTCGGTACTCTCGTACCTTGGGCGATTGTTCTTCGCCCCTTGGATCTCCCTCCTTCGGGCTCAGATCCCTCTTGCAACTCCCTCTGTGGGGTTCACTACGTCCAATCTTTAACACAGTTCATGTATTTCTTCTTTACATCAGGAAGCAGGGGTTTTCCTTCTGCTAGCTTTCTTTCGGCATCCCTCTGTCGGGTTCACACTTGCCTTTTTCTACAGTTCACTTCCACTAACTTTCCTCTGGCAACGGGTCAGAGACTTTTGATTGTACAAGGGATTTGACGCAACCCTTGTTGGACCACTCTGACTCCTCACGCCACCCTTTCATAGGGCTTGTAGTTTCAAAGAACAGTTCCCGGTCCGAGTCTTCGGAATGAGCGCCCACGTGGCGCCTGACCCCTCTGCACCTGGACCTCAACTGGGCTTACGTTAAAGTTCAAACACATACAGAAGTTCTTTGTCTTTCAGATTCCTTGTGTTCAAAATGTTGGCACTTGCAACCTTGGGCTCAACACAGTTTGGTTTGCTATCAGCTTCCTCAGACTCACCGGCTGTGCTGAACCCGTTGGCTTCTTTGTTCTCTGGAGTCAAGGATAGTACCACTGTAGCAAGCTTGTCTCTCCGTCTGCGTTATCAAAGCGGGAGGGACCCGTGTACCAGTGACATCTGCTGCTCCGCACGTTAGCTGTACTTTCCGGTTTTATGCTTTCCCCTTCGGAGGCTTCCAGGGTCTGAGTTGAAAAGGGCAAGGGCAATTCTCCCTTGGTTGTTTATCCAGATCTCACTGCCTTTCTTCTCAGTTTGAACTGCCGGTTTGGTATAGCTGTCTCCTCGTGCATTCGGCCTTGCGCGGAGTGTGCTTTCATGCTCCGCCTTTTATCCCTGTGGGGAAGGTAAAGGGCCGTCAGGTGTGTGTGGTTATTATCAATTGCCTGACGCTGCCTGACCCGTGTGTTTGGACATGTCAGGTAAACGGCTCTGGTGTTAGTCTGTTGTCTGTTACTGTGTAAGAAAGTGTTCGTGTGGGAAAAGGGGGGGTAGAGCTTCTCGACCCTTGGTGTCCCATTTCCACTCCCCGAAGACCCCTCGGCCAGGTGATCCTCCCCCACTGGTCCACCCCCAGGAACTGGATCCAATGGCGATGGCTGTGTCCTGGCGGCCTCGAAAACAGATTTCCGGGGACTAACGGGTGAGACACCTTCAGGTTTCTCATACCCTCCCCCACCTGTCCCTGGTCATGGGTATAGCGGACACATGCAAAGGGAGGCACGTGGTATGTCGAGGAACCCTTTTCCCACAGGTTGGCTGTTGGTCACGGCATGCCAAGATGCCACATTCACCCACTCTAGTGCATACCACTAAACCTTGAAGTGGAGGACAAACTTAGATACTTTTGAGGGGTATCTTGTTGAAGTCAAGATGGCATTTGGTTTGCCAGGAGGGTGAAAATGCGTACCTAGGAAGTCAACACCAAGAGAATTAACAGATATGCTTGTGCGACAGGAGGACTTATGAGGTGTGAAGCCAGCTCATCGAACCAATTGTTTCAAATTGTCAGTACGCAAACATATCCTGGACTGGATGACCAAGTTATATAGCACATGGGCAAACTGTAAAACTGCATCTCTGTGTGTGTGCACTCTCTCTCTGCCTCTTCTCAGTCTTTCTCTATATCTCTATCTCTCCCTTTCCCTTTATCTCCCCATCGGCTCATTCACTCTCTTGCTTCTCTCACACTCAGTGGCAGATCCATGTTTTTATAAGGGTCCTGCCGCATTTCAAGATTGGAGCTCAGGACCAGTGTGGCCCGGAGAAACCAGTGGATAAGATGAAGGGGCATAGATTGATAAACAAAACGGTGCATTGTGTTGTGGTGGACTGCACCATCCGTCTGTAGGGTAGAGTTTGAAAGCATACATTTGGCAGTAGTGCCTTGATATCAACATGTTGTGATCAAGCTATAGTCTCTGTCATCATTTCTCGGGAGGATAGCTCAGCAGCAACGTGCTCGCCTTGGAAGCAAGATGATGCGGAGCAACACAGGTTCGATCCCCGGGTCTGCGCTTAGAAACCTCTGGGTATTAAGTGCGTTTTAAATAACCAATCAAATCATAAAGGTGAGAAAGCTGAGTGGGGCTCGGACCAGCCCGAGCCAAGCGGCTCACTTTAGCTCGACTTTCAAGCCAGTACTTGGTCAAAACACAAGCCAAGCCTTGCCTGCTTGGATACAAAGTAAAGGACGTTTAAAAAGAAAACCTTGCCACAGGTGGGCTCTGCAACCTCATCGTATTGAGATCGTTTGCGCAGTGGTCCCCGGCATCGCTAAAATGCAGCTGCTTCAATCCCTATTAAACACCCCCTGGTTAAATCAATGCAGAGGCAGGAGGGCTACTCCATCTTGGTCTGCCAATCAAAAAGAAAAGACAGTTTCATTTCTTGCTTCCCAACTTACCTGCTTTTGTCACCCAGCCTGCATTTAATTCGCACCCAGGGCAAGCCCCATAGCACTCCATTGATTTCAGCGGAATACTGTTTGTAAACCCAGAAGACCATTTTTAGTCTCACATTCATTTCCGTTATGGCATTTGTATTTTTTTCTTCTGGAAGGGGGACTTAAACTACAACCACTTTTCTGTTTCTTAACATATTTCTACAAGGATTTTCACAAGTCTTGCCGTGATCCTCCTCAGGGCCCTAAATAAAAAGTAAAGCCCGATTCGTTTTTTTTCTTTGTTTTTTAACTAATTAAAGTCCAGTTCTGAAAATAGTACTTTATGTATTTCTAGCTCAGGTATTCCCCTTTCCTCCCAAAAAACATACTTTTTGTTTCATGGAATAGTATTCAAACAATGTTGGCCTGGGTAGAGTCACAATAAAAACAGAATACGTGCTAGTAATTGACTGGCTCTGCTAAAATAGAATACATGCTATTACTAACGCTGCCAGAAATAGTACTTTATTTCTAGAGTGGGCGTCCCACCACTAAAAATATAATTGTTTTCTATTTCTAGCAGATGCCTGCCTACGCCAAGAAGGTATCATATTTTATTTCTACTGCTACGTGCTAGAAATAGTTGTTATTGCATTTCTAGCTTCCACCCATGATAAAGCGCGAATTTGCGCCTAGATACCTTCGGTTTAGGTGCGCTATATAAATGCATAAATAAATAAATAAATAAACAAATAAATAAATAAATAAATAAATAAAGGCTATTTGGAGAGACGTGTGCAAAAAGTAAGATATTTTTCTAATTCCGGAAAGAGCAGGCCTTAGCTAATAATATGAACTTTTACGAGCGTGTGGCCGGGCTTAATTTCTGACCTCATTTGGCGCTGATTAAATCCATTTTTGGGAGGGGCAGTTGTTTTGGGAGTAATGAAAGAGCGGTTGTCGCTAAATAGTTGTAGATACACAAAATATATGGGATGGGTAATGTTTCCCAAAGTGCTAATTGCTCGGAGGTGAAAAAAGATCACATTCCTGTAATGTTCATCATGGTCGCCTAGAAACACTTGTCTCGAGGCACGATATAAATACCAAATCATATATCATATCATATCATTATACCACATACAGGAACAGTTGTGGAAAAGTGCAAATGAACTATTGCGGGAGTCATTGACAACCAATTCCTCTAGGGGGTGCCTTCTTTTACCAGGTGGTCATTTCAGGCGGATTCCATAGGAATCCATTACATTATAGCCAGCAAGATGAAAAGTTGTTGAAAACCCAGCAGATCGGTAAAAAACAAAATGGCGGAAAAAGCGTACCGCCATTTGCACTAATCCTGCGCCATGGCCCACCACAATGTTATGTCTTTACTAATTTCATATTGCCCTCCTATCAAGTTAAATGATGTAGTAATTGTTTTGTAACGGGCCCATGCTGCCAACCGGGCTGCATTTTTACACTGGTTGGCTTATTGCAAGGGGCTATCAATTTGAGGCTGTTGCACAGTATTGGTACAGGAAAGCAATCCTGAAAGGTGAAAGGTTGTGCTCTATAATGTTCTGCCACCTCTCCCCAATCTATATAATATATGGGGACCGTTATAAGCAGGGTGAGCGTGGACCCTAAGGACCCACCTAGGGAATGACATTTTAAGTCTTAAAAACCAGTGGGTATTGTGCAGGATTGCGGATATCGACTCATGTCTGTGCATCATTTTCAATTCTCTGGTTACTGCACAGCAAAGACTCTGGGGTTATTTCAAAAGGTACGCTAATGACATGATATGATATTTTATTTGTATCGCGCTCATACACAAGTGTTTCCGAGCGCGACAAGGCAAGGGAGGGAAAAGGGAGAATAAAAACATCACGAGCTAACAATTGGTGCAGCGAGATGAAGATCCGAAACTTAACGCTCTATAACACACTCTCCCCAAAAGACCGAACTAAGCCAACCTGGTTGAGCGGGACTCATGCAGCTGCACTGGACTACATTAACAAATCTCTAGCAATTAAAAAGAGAACAATAAATATTGGAATGTAATATCCCAAAACAGTGATCATCACATCATTAGTATAGATTGGGAAACCGTCTGGGGGGGCACAGAGATCTCCCCTATTATTCAGATGGAAACAAATAAATCGGCGACTAGACTGCGCATCAATCCATCTCAAGTCAACCAGCTTGTGGAAAACTACATTGGCTCCAGGCGGCAGCTGCTGAATAAAATTAACTATAGTTACTGCATTTCTTCCAAACATAAATCACACTCATGTAGGCAAGGAAATCCATTTTCACTCTTATAATCCATTATTAGTTGAAAAAAAAGAGAACTATGGAAAGAACTCACTCGTCTTCAAAAATTAGAACTACCGAATGGAAACACTCTGATGAAAAAGGTCAAACAAAAACATAGAAATTGGCTAAAAAATGCCAAAGCTCTGTTACTTCAAAAAGATGCCGAATCAGTACTCAACATGCTTAAATCGCCTAACACAAGAGGACTATGGAATCAACTAAATGCACAAAAGGGCCAACATGAAAAACTGACACAGGTTATTCCAGATGATATCTGGCTAGCCCATTTCTCAGCCAGCTATACACGAAAACCGAGCAATAATAATCCTAAACCAGCAGCTCGAGTTGAACTCAAATGGCCAGCGATATGGGAACAAGAAACAATCCTGTTACCAATAAAGAATCTAAATGCCTCAAGAGCACCCGGCCCCAAAGGCTTTGTAATGCCATCATTAAACGGAGCCCAGCTGAATGGGCAAACCTATGCACACATCTATTTGCCAACATAGTAAAATACAAACAAATACCGAACTCTTGGAAGTCTGAAATCTTGATTCCAATCTATAAAAATGGTGACCGAAACTGCCCCACAAATTATCGGCCAATTGATTTATAGGCCCCCAGTCGCAAAATATTCACCACGTTACTGTTAAAAAATCTTATCATCTGGATTAAACATAACAAGCGATTCGATAGTCGCCAAACTGGCTTCATCAAAAATACAGGAACCAACATCAATCTTTGGATACTAAACATCCTTAAACATGAAGCTCTCTTAAAAAAACGGCCCATCTATGCCGCCTTTATCGACTTACATGCAGTCTTTGACTTTGCTAACAGAGAAAAACTTTGGCAAAAATTGAGACTGTAGAACTGTCCATCAGATATTATAGAGCCGATCAAACAACTATACACTAATACCGTCATCAAAATTAGGCTCTCCCGTGATGGAACCGACTGATCGATGCTAAAAATGGCTTGAAGCAAGGCTGCCCCTTGGCAGCAACCTTATTCAATCTATATACCTCCGCCCTGCCGAAGGAAGATCGCTTCCGTACAGCCAACCCACCAAAACTTAACGCCATACCTGTGCCACATGATATCGTGATCCTAGACCTCACTCCAGTAGGCCTACAAAGAAGCCTCTCCCAGATGGAGATTTACGTGAAGCAGAACGATCTAGAGATCAACACAACCAAAACCAACATCATGTCTCTGACCAACAACAGGCAATGCAAACAGAAAACAACATCATTCTTCACGGATAATAAAAAACTCCAATGGCAAAACTCAATCAAGGATTTGGGAATTCTATTGAATCATTCTGAGATAGAGACAGACTGGGTCTCACAGCTTCGAATTAAGACAGCCTCCTTGGCCCGGCAAGGTTCCACAATCCACTTCAAATATGGGAAGTTTTCGATGATACCAGTCAGAACATTTTACCGACAAAAGGTGAGTGCTATCATCACGTACGGGAGTGAAACCCTGATTAACATCGATCAAGCCATTTGGAATACTCTAGAAGACACCTTCTGGCGGAAAATCCTAAAACTGCCTAATCATTCTCTGTGGTAAGAATCCAGCATGAGATAGGCACTCAATCCCTCAGTTCCATCGTCATCTGGAAAAAACTTGATTTATACAGAAAAATCGCAAACAACGACGATATTCCGGCTCTCAATATCCTCCGTCCCAGAGAGAATTCGACAGCTGACACCGTGCTCAAGGCTTGGAAAACCACCATAGAGCAACTAATGAGGGAAAACGACATAACTTTGGAGTCTCTGGTCAATCGTCCACAATCAGCGTAAAAACGACTGCTACAGAACGATTGGATAAAGACTATTGCCTCCTCCCTCCAAAAACGAATACAAAATGAACAGAAATTGCGATACAGACATTAGATCCATCAACCAGCTCCCTGTATATCTAGCTATTTTCCCTGATAGAAACATCAGAGACCGTTTTCTCAGATTTCGTCTGAATATCTTACCTACACGTGAAGCTCTCACCAATTCCAGACAATTGCCGAAATCAATGGCATTCTACTGCTTTTGCGAACAAGAGGATATTGTTGAAACCCACATCATTATGGCATGTCTCAAGCTTACTGAAAAAAGAAACCTATTTAGAGAAAGATTCTCGAATCATGCGTGTTTCAGAACACTAAACGAGCGTTGGGCCCAGATATTGACAGGCACCAATAAAAACTTGATAATTATCATTATTCATTTTTGGAACGATATAACTGGAAACCAACAGTCTCAGCCACTCATTGAATGACAGTTAATTCCTGCTGTTTTAGTTCTTTTCTGCTGTCTTTGCTTGTTCTTTCTTTTTATTCTGACCGTAAACCATGTTGGCAAAGTATAAATGAAAGGTTTTGTAATGAAACTATATCATTTTAAATAAAAAAAAATAAAAAAAATCTTACGAGGCCCAGTGACATTGAGAACGCACAAGTGCATGGGAAAGGGGAAAAAGTCCATGGAAGGGGGAGAGTGGAAAGTGCAGAGCAGAGGGGAGACAGATAAATAATAAATAAAAATAAATAGATAATGGATGCAATAATCAATGGTAGTGCAGCCAGCAAGTGGCAAGTGCTGTGTTTACGGCGGCAGACTGGGAAGGTCTGATAAGTGCAGGAAAAGAGAGAAAATGGGGGGACTTGTGAGGGGACGGTATGGGTACAGATACAGTCCCCAGTGCAAGGGGTGGCCAGGAGGCAGTGCAGGAGGGTGGCATGGTGACCAGGTACCTGGGCCCAGGGGACAAGGGTGGCCAGGTGCACAGTGCCAAGAGAGAAAAGATCCGCAGGGGAGAGAGGGAGTGAAGGCAGAAGCAAAAAGGAATGTCCAGAGGTTCTTCCGGAACCGTAGAGTGTTCTCCTCAAGTTTTAGAGTGGCAGGGACGGTACACCCCGTTTCGGCGCTGCCGGTTCGGCGCGGACTGATTCACTGCGGCCAGTTCGGTGCGGCCAGTTCGGCTATGGGATGTTTCTGTGCTGGGATGTTTTGGTGCACTGCACTCCAGTGCACATCGCCTGCTGTTTAGGGAAACGTTCAGTGCAGTGCACTGCAAGTGCGAGTTTCAACTTCATCCCACACTATTTTAAAATGAAACTGTTCTAGAGTGGTTTCATTTTTAAATAGTGTGGGATGAAGTTGAAACTCGCACTTTCAGTACACTGCACTGAACGTTTCCCTAAACAGCAGGCGATGTGCACTGGTGTGCGGCGCACAGGGCAGAATAGATCTGCTGGGCTCACGAGGGTGGGGGCTGTGCTGCTCGGAGCAGACTGCTCCCTCCTCTGTGACTTCCAGGCTGTCTAGTCTGCGTGGCTGTGGTGCCTGCATTAACTCGCAGGACATTTATGGCCGTGCCGAACCGGCTCCTGCGCTGAACCGGCCGCGCCAAATCGTCCCGCGCCGAACCGGTCGCGCTTAAATGTCCTGCTCCGTGGCAGGGAGGCTGTTCCAGAGGGAGGCCCCAGCTGAGGACAGAGATCTACCCCCAGCTTGTTTCTTTGAAAAACGACTGACCCTGAGGGAGTTAGAGGTAGAGGAGTGAAGAGCTTAAGAGGGGAGGTATTTACGGAGGGACAGCTGAAGGTATTTTGGACCCAGGGACCAGAAAGCCTTGTGGACAATGCAGAGGGTTTTGAATTTAATCTTTGCATCCACTGGGAGCCAATGGAGAGATTTCAGAGCTGGAGAGATACGATCCCAGGGCTTGAGGCCAAGGACAAGTCTTGCAGTCCTGTTCTGGATTAGTTGCAGAGGAGAATAGAGGCAGGTATTTTTTTTTTTTTTTTAAATTTTTATTTTGTTTTTGATGCTTACGCATCATTACAAATATAGATCAGATTCAAAAATACAGTAAAACTTTTTACAGCGAATTTACTTCAATTTTAAAATAAATGAATAAAACATGGTTACTAGACAGCAAAACGTTAAGAACATAACGAATAGATGCATGTTCACTTTTATCGAATATTCACAATACACAAACGACTTTCACAATTTAGGCAGACTACAAAATTCATAACCAAATGCAAACAAAAACGTACAATTAGGCGAACAGTTATTCATGAATAAGCCTTTCCACAATCTGAAGAATATATACAGTAGCAAAGTACAAGATCAATGCTATACATCAATTTTTTCTGAGTTTGAAATCTCCGGCTGTAGAGAAATTGCTGCATCTAAGATTTTTATCAAACGTACCGTTGCCAAAATTATTGCCTTTGAAGCACCCCACATACAGCGCGACCAAATTAGCTCTCTTCCAAGTTGGATATTACTGGAACTAAAAGCAGAAAGAATTTTTTGTCTATCTGGTTCAAAAACTGGGCAAATCATAAAGAGATGTTTCAAAGTTTCGCTATATTCTGCCAGTTTGCAAAATCTGCAAGTAGTGTCAGCAGGGATATGTTCATTGGCGGACCAAAATTGAGTTCTTGATTTAGTGTGAATAAGGTCAAATCGAAATCGCATGTAGATTTCCCGGGTCTCAGCACTAGGACACAGCATAAGATAGGATAGACGAGGAACCTGTGCGTGTCTATAAGATGCATATTCCACAAATGATACGTATTGAGATATCTATAGGCAAGTTGCCGCCCAGTCGTTGTTGAAAAGCCGTTTATAGGCAATATTTAATTTGACCTCTAAATCTTCCACAGGAATATTGATCCCAGCTAGAATGTTAAGTATTCGCTGACGGAAGAGTGTAATCGATCTAGGCTGCGATTCTCTCAACATGATATGGAAATCTTCATAAAGCGAATTTTCCAGAGGAAAATTCATTTTGAGGTAAAGTTTCAAAAGCCGCCATTGATGTCGAGATGCCAAAGAATTTAGGCCTAATTCATGGCGTACAAGTGCATTTGGCAGAGAGGTAGGGAGGCAAAGAGTCACTTTCCACAATTTTGCTTGTATTTTGTTTAAGAAGATCGACAAATCTACCAGGCATATATCCAGGCCATATAGTATAATAGCTTCCACCTTTTTGGAATAGAACTCAAACAAGGGCGCTAAAGTAAACTTACAGTATTTACGATAAATTATGCGCATTTGATTTTGCAGCGGTAAGATTTTTTCAAGTATTGCTCTTTTCCAAAAATTGGAGGAAGCATTATTTGCCAGGTTGTAACCAAGATAAGTCACTTGATTAACGATTTGAAGGTATCTGGAATCGATTTGCCACTTAAATTTACACATTTTTTTTTAGAACATAGTATGAGAATGTTTGATTTAGCAGCATTAATGGAGAGATTATTTTCTCTACAAAAAGAGGAAAAAGTATCTAGTTTGCTCTGAAGCCCAGAATGTGTGCTATCAAATAAAAGTACATCATCAGCATAGGCAAGCCAAGATAGTTGAAGCTTGCCAAGACGGACCGAATTAGATTTAGAGAAATCCCAGATACCCTCAATATCCGTCAGGTATAAGTTGAATAGGACTGCTGCAAGATTGCAGCCCTGCTTGACACCAGTAGCTGTGGGAATAGAATGGGTCAAAAGTCCATTGTTTGCAATCCGTACCCGAAATGAGGTATTATGATGTAAAAGAGCAATAAGTGCTACTAAGTCAGGGGGGAAGTCGAGAAACAACATTTTAGCCCACAGTCTGCTGCGAATTACAGAGTCAAAAGCAGATGATAAGTCCAGGGAAGCAATAAAAATTGGTCCGTTTGCAGGTTCATGGGATTTAGCAATCAAATGTGCACGAATAGTAGCGTTTAATTGGGTCCCCATATGTTTTCTGAAGCCAGTCTGTACTTTATTAAGGATCTTCCTTTCTAAGGTATATTTTTCAATATCTTTTAGAAGCAATAAGGCGAAAATCTTTGCAGCCACATCAATAAGCGCAATTGGCCTAAAGTTAAGTGGATTATTTAAGGGGCCTGATTTGTGCAAAGGAATAATAATAGAGCAGCTCCATGACGGGGGAATGCTTTTTGATTTAAATACTGATTGAAATGTCTTCAAAAGTACATTGGCCCAGAATAAAGGATCATCTTTTATCACACAAGGCGGTAGACCATCAGGGCCTGCACACCTTGAGGATTTTAGCTTTGCAATTGCTAGAAGAATATCATCTATATCCCATGGACAAGTCTCTGGTATATGTTTAGTTAAATCTAATAAATTTACTTTATGAAAGCGCATGGGCAATGAATATTTTTGTTTGAAGAAATTAAACCAAGAGACGCCGTCGATTGCTGATTCCATATGAGGATGGTCCAATTTGGACGAAGCTCTAAGAATTTTCCAAATGTCCCTGATGTTTTTTTTGCAGATTAAGCGAATCATGTTTTGATTGCCAATTAGATGAAAATTGGCACGGGCAGATTTAATTTGCATTTTAAAATTTCTTAGAAGAGTATTTTTAGCTTTTATATGGCAAGAAGAACTCATGTTCAACAGATTTTTCGCAAGAAGACGAAGTGCAGAGTTTTTTTCCTTTTTTATATTAGCAAGACTAGCAGCTAAATTTGGTGTTAGGTTAGAAGTATTAAATTGCTTAGGAGAAGATTCCGCTATGTCTCTAAGATGGTTCTGTATCATCTGAGTATTCCATGATAATAACGCTTGAGAGGAACTGTCATCAATATGCGGATCCGGCCACCAATCGCGATTGACTAAAAAGGTCAGTCGTCGACATGTGGAACGATTCCAGCATACTGAAAGAAACGGCCTATCATTTTGAACTAGAGCCAGCACAGGTGACTTAATAAATAAGTCAGTTTGGGCCGGAAAAGTGCTCACTAAGATAGCATGATCACCATACTGTGGAAAGAAGGGAATAATTGGCGAAAGTAAGCCTGACACGAACTTCGAAGTGATTATATAGTCAATAATAGAATTAGCATTCCCCCTATGCCAGGTACAAGGGGAGCTGGAACAATGTGTTTTAATTACACAGAGGTCCCAGCCCTCAAGAAAATTGGTCCATTTAACACCATTTTCATAGGAGTTTTTGGCATGTTGTGAAGCAGCATGTAAAGGAATATCAGAAAAGGCTGCATATAAGTGTGCATTGAAATACCACCAATTAAAATCTCTGCAGGAGGATGATAATGATGGATATCCATAAACACATCGTTAAGCAAAGCAAGCGCATCAACAATGGGGAGAGTGGAGGGATTCCAATAAAGTGATATAAGCACCACTCTCTTTATCCCATAAATATTAATATTAACATCGACCATCAGGAACAATTGAGTAACGACTTGGTTATTAATTGTGAATCGTAACTCATTGTTGAGTAGTATGGAAATGCCTCCCACTGGTCGCCCTATTGATGGTTGAGTTGCTACATGATGGAATGCTGTAAAGCCATCCAAAGAAAAATTGTTGGAACACATAGTTTCCTGCAGAAACATAATAGCGGGAAGTGAGCTTGCAGCCTTATTTTGAAACCAATTTAAAAGGTTCTTAAAGCCACAACAATTCCAGGACTGAAGGATGAAGTTTTTATATTATGAGTTTATAACTGCAGAAGGAATGCCAGGTGCCGGTATATTAGGAGGAAGTAAAGTAGGTAAGGTCCCCAAAAAACCATTTAGAGCAGAGGTCATGGAGGCCAATTGTGTTAAAATTTTAGCATTTTCTGATGTGTCAGACAAACAATCTTTCGAAATGTTAGGATTTTTTGCCAGCCGGGGAGGAATGAATTCTAGAAATTGCGTCGCCTTTTCCAGAGCAGAGAAAGCCTGCAGATCCAATCCCAAAAATAGCAAGTCGTTTTTATGTTCCCAAATAAGTTTTGCAACAATCGGAGAAAAGACTTTGCAGAGCATCCGATTGTTGTTAGTCAAAGGCAGCTTTATCCAATCAACATCTTGTGAAATAAGGTTGCGTAATGAGGGAATTTTATACAACGTGTTCATCAAGAAGGAAAGGTTAATAGGTGCCATGCCGTTAATCAGGGGGTTGCTAGACCAGCCGATCAGTGTTTGAGTTTCCTCAGGAATATCATTGAAGGCAATTAGGCTACTGTTGAATATTGTAGATGTTGGAGTAGAGGGACCGACTGGCATGGATAAAGCCGACCCCTCATGTCTCTCAACACAGATGGAAGCTGGCAGCATAGAACCAGAACATGTGGAAGTTGCAATGGGCACAGACTGTGCAATGGTGAATTTTGACTCAGCTGACAACAGAGTAGAACTTTGTGCAGGCACATCAGAAGATAAAGATTGAGGAGTACTATTCTGTAGTAAAGAAGTTGTGGGTTCTATCTGCGAGACTTTGAGAGAGGGAAGATGAGTTATCATTGGAGCAGAGGGCAGATTATCCACGACATCAAATTTAGAGTTAGCCACACTAATTGAGCATGAGGTTTTTTTATTCTCCATAGTAGGAAAAAACATGCACAGATTAGCTTGACAGGGGCAACAGGCGGAACATTGCCTCCACCACATACAGCACCTATAACAGCCTTTTGGTCCTCTAAGGAATTTTCTACAATAGGTTGGAGATATGTAGACGGTACAAGTTTCTTTTTCCCTTTTTGTGTTTTTTTAACAGATTTCAGTTGTAGGGCAAGTTGACTTTCTTCATTTAATTGACTCGAATTTAGTTGTAAATCTTCAGATTCCAATTGCGAGATATTCATTGAAGCATCAAATGTTTCGCAAGTAGCAGCAAGGCCTTGTCGAAAGGGAGCTGCAAAATCAGTAAAAGATGAAGAGTTTTTATTTGCCTTTGATTTATTTCTGCTTTTCAACGCTCTCTGGTATGCCTTTTTCATTCTGCGTGATGGATGATATAAATTTGCTGGTCTATCGGAGGCGTACAATGACTCACCAGAGTCATCCCCATCTAAAATGTTTGTAAGAGCAGATGGACTATCTGGAGAAGGAAGAGTTTTATCATGGGGGGCAATCAGAGGCTGAGGTGCCGCAGTTCCAATAGCTTCCAAGTCAAACAATTTTGAATTAATCATAATTTGTTCTATTTGGAAAATTCTATCATGTTGGAGTTTAGCTATTTCGGCTAACTCAGTGGAGGAAAAGATGGAATTTGTGCAATCCACTGATGCAGATTGTGCTACTGCATTCGCAAAAGAAGTAGGCAAACCATTGAGCAGAAGAGGAGCATCTAATGTTTGAGTGCTCTGAGAAATGCCAACTTGCATAGCAGGGATAACCGGCAGACTCTGTCCCACTGAGTCAGCCCGACGTTGAGGGCAAGCTGCATGACAGTTATAACGAGCTTCTTGATTCAAGATGAAGCCCTCGAGTTTAGCAAGTTGCAGCGAGTTAGATGAAATAGAATTTCTTAAGTCCTTTAGAAGTTCATGAGTAAAATCATGACCTTTGTCAAGTAAATTGAGAATACGAGACAGGACTGGGAAAGAGTGTAGCTCTTGTTCAATCAGATGGGAAGAATTCACATCGGTCGGTATAGGAGAAATTGAAGGTTGGGAGTATACCTGAGCAGTGGTAAAGTCTTGAGATAAGTGTTTAAGGGTAGAGTCATGGCTGAGAGGATCTTCAAAAAGCAAATTTCTATTTGAAGGAAAAGTACTGCGAGGCGAGCTTCCCAATGTTTTCGGGACAAGGCCCTCTGGCGCAATTTTGTTGGATCGAAGTGAGTCTGGGAGTAAAGTAGGATGGAAGTGTACTTGCTCACGTAAACCACAAGAGACTGCAGCTGGCGTAGAGGGTCCCAAAGAGAGGCTAATACGGCGCTCTAGGGCAGATATCACCCCAGGCGCCAGCAACGAGGTATCAGAGATGGCAAGGGGCGAATTACCAAGTTCCCCCGAAAAAACATCGGACATGATGTCCACATCATTTGCTGTTTTTAATGAAAAAGGAGTATTTAGTTTGTCAATAAACAAAGTATCAGGCAACTGAGGAGCGTCTAGTAAGGACAAAGGAAGTCGAGATGGAGAGATTGTTTCTATGTCATGTGAGCTGACAGTATGAAAGGCACTAAAAGAAGGCGATTGTTTCAAGACTTCCTTCAATTGATCAACCTCCGCATTTGATTTACGGGGCTTGAGTGACTGTGGGATTTTTGCCACTTCTTTTAGGCATTTGCCATTCTTAAGTGTCGCGAGTGAGGAATCCATGGGAAAAATTATCTACACCTAAGCGAAAAAAGAAAATACAGTGCACACCAAATTATGAATCACTAGACTAAACCAAGTGAAATATAAAATAAATACGTCTGATAACGAGAGGCAAAGTAGATATAAATCCCGACTGACACGCAATGGCTACCACAAAAGCCAGGGCAGCCCCGCGCCACGCGCCGCGCACCGCGAACAGCCAACAGTCCTTTGCGGTGCTTCGCGGTGCGCGGCGCGGGTGCGCCGGAGAGCCGAGGATAAGGGGAGGCGTAAGGGGCGTCGCCAGGCGCGAGCCAATCACAGCGTACCTTTAAAGTAAAGTGGAAAAAAACAAAATTAGTGGGATGCTAAACATATGATTTTTAAGTTAGCACCTCCACAGTCCAAGAGCACACAGTCATTTCTCCTTTCTCCAATGCCGTGAGGAAGTGCAAAGAGAAAAAAAAGCACAATCACCTGGAACTGACGAAAGTCAGGCACTGCAAGGAGTTACAAAGAAAGACGTCCTCCTTGTAAGACGGCAGCGCAAGTGTGGACACTGTGGCAGATTCACAGACAAGTTTTACTCCAGGCGGCACACGAGCAGCCAGCAACTCAGTCCAGGACAGCCAACAGTCCTTTGCGGTGCTTCGCGGTGCGCGGCGCGGGTGCGC
This sequence comes from Ambystoma mexicanum, assembly GCF_040938575.1. Taxonomy (NCBI): domain Eukaryota; kingdom Metazoa; phylum Chordata; class Amphibia; order Caudata; family Ambystomatidae; genus Ambystoma; species Ambystoma mexicanum. The sequence goes on from NC_090936.1 coordinate 77,283,755, forward strand.
CGGAGAGCCGAGGATAAGGGGAGGCGTAAGGGGCGTCGCCAGGCGCGAGCCAATCACAGCGTACCTGGAACTGACGAAAGTCAGGCACTGCAAGGAGTTACAAAGAAAGACGTCCTCCTTGTAAGACGGCAGCGCAAGTGTGGACACTGTGGCAGATTCACAGACAAGTTTTACTCCAGGCGGCACACGAGCAGCCAGCAACTCAGTCCAGGACAGCCAACCGTCCTTTGCGGTGCTTCGCTGCAGATAGATTTAGAAAGAGGCTGTTACAATAGTCCAGCCTAGACAGAACCAGAGCTTGGGAGACAGTGTGCTTCTGGGGGAAGGCGAGGAAAGGCAGAGTACCTTTGAGGAGGTGCAGTAGGAAGTTTGACTTTTTAGAGACCTCAGAGATGTGAGCGGAGAAGGAAAGTGTGGAGTCAAAGATGACCCTGAGGTTCTTAGCCACGCAGGTGGGTGTAGGAGGGAGGCACAAGAGTGAGGGTAAAGGATGGTGAAGGTGTGCCGATGAGGAAGATCTCCGTCTTGCTGGCATTCAGACAGAGATCGTTGGTGGCACACCAATCCTGAATGGCCGTTAGGCAATCAGAGATGAGAGAGGGAGAGCAGGTGGCCGAGGGCAGCCTGAAAATTAGTTGTGTGTCATCATGCTAGGGAGGGATAAAGGGACTTGAAGTCCAAAACATCTAGAGGGAACATGAGTAATCACAATGGATTGAGAACAATGCCAAGGCTACGATGGCCTGTCCTTTGCGAAAAGGACACACCAGAAACCATTCTTTTGATGGCCTTCGGATGGTAGAAGAGTGTCCCAACTACCTGCTCAGTTGTTCACTTTAAGGAGGGCTACAAGCTTCTGCTCTCCAGATGTTTTGGACTACGACTCCCATGAGCTCCCACCGTTAACTCTGTCAGGTAGGGCTAATGGGAATTGTAGTCCAAAACATCTGGCTAGCCTACGGTTACAAACCCCTGAAGCAGGCTCCCACACATTTGAGGAGCTGTATCGGGGTTGAGCTCTTCTCCCTGTAGCAAAACGTGCACCCCTCGGCCCCTTCTCCAAGCATGCTATTACCAAATCTTCCCACCCACCTTCCCCCCCTTGAAGGGCTCTTACATTCACACCTTTGATGCCTTCTCAGGCAGGATCGGATTCGTTGCGTCTGTCTTTCCAGATAAATTATGTTAATCTCTCGTTGATGAGCTTGTTCTAATCATCCATGCAGCCCTTTACAACCTCTTTCTCTCCAATGGTAGTTTGGACTGAAATTCCTTTTTCCAAAAGAGGCAAAGTGATCCCAAAGGCGTCCTATACAATTGAACAACTGTTCACATCCATTAGCCCTACCACAGAATGCATGGCTCCCTGACAGGCTCTGCTGCCAAATCCCCAAATAATGTTGCCTTCGGCTGGAACGAAAAGAGACAGCAGTCTGCGATAGGCCAAAGACTGTCTGGGGAGTGAGCCAGAGGGCCCGCAATGTTCGATTCGGGGGACCAAAAAACAGTCAATCATTTGGATACATAAAAGGGCTTCAAATATCAAGGAAAAGAGCAAAGAAACAAGAACATCCCTGTATCAGGATGTATAGGATCGGGAGGATAGCTGAGGTGCAACGTGCTCGCCTTGGAAGCAAGACGGCACGGAGCAACACAGGTTCGATCCCTGGGTCCTTACTTAGAAACCTCTGGGTATTAAGCGCGTTATAAATAACCCATCATATCATATCACTCGTTTCAGAGAGGTGAAATGGGTATGCTCCTGCCCTTGTCACATGGATCGTGAAGGAGCCGACTGCAGTTCATCAACTGCTACCCAGCATCAGAGAAATACCTGGCCATCCAATGTATCACCAACATCCACCAAACCATAGTCGGCAAGCTGCTGCCTTCCACTCTTGGCTCTAATGGCCTCCTCATTGACTTCCAGCCCATAGTCAGTAAGCTACTGCTCTCAACTGGGCTCATAAGGTCCGCTCAGTGACTTGGAGTCCGGCTTCCAGCCAGTACTCGGCATGCAGCTGGCCTCCCATCTAAAGTCATGCATTCTATACCATTAGTTAGCGTCAGGTGCAGAATACCTCTTTTACCTCCAGAGCCATCTTACTCCAACATTCGTGATATTTGAAAGACAATGGGCCTCATTCTAAGTGTGCTGGTCTGGAAACAACAGTACCTGTAAGCTTGCTGACACCGTTGTTTCCAGACCGGCACACTACAATTCCGCAGGCGGGTCCCATTGTAAGATACTGCCCTCTCATCTGGACTCCTGGTGCCTCCTCTGTGACTTTTAGCCCACAGCCAGTAAGCTACTACCCTCCCATCTGTATTCATACTCCCTCCTCTGTGACTTCCATCACAGATTCATACTCCCTCCTCTGTGACTTTCAGCCCATAGTAAGATACTGCCCTCTCATCTGGGCTCGTAGTACCTCCCCTGTGACTTTCAGCCCATAGCCAGTGAGCTACTACCCTCCCATCTGTATTCATACTCCCTCCTCTGTGACTTCCATCACAGATTCATACTCCCTCCTCTGTGACTTCCAGCCCATGGTAAGATACTGCCCTCTCATCTGGACTCCTAGTGCCTCCCCTGTGACTTTCAGCCCCTAGCCAGTAAGCTACTACTTTCCCATCTGGATTCATACTCCCTCCTCTGTTACTTCCAGTGCACAGTAATCTACTGCCCTCTCTCCTGGTCATCTACAGTTGCTTTCTACTGGATCCAGTTGCGCAATATGGGTTTAGACATGGAACGATATATTTTTTTAACTACTTTATTCATTTTACCATCATACAAATATTTCACTGAATAACTTTGACTAAAGCAACTCGTCCATCAACAACATAATACATCAAAAATCAGACAAAACAGACTAAATTCCCCTTCCCCCCAGAAACACAAACTAGGAACTAGAAAGAAACTGAGAAGAAAAAAAAACAACCAACCCTCTCCAAGGGTCAAATGAAAACGATAACTGATGTCGATGGGCGACTTTAGCCACTATGAATGCCATTGGAAACAAAGTCTTGGAGATGAAACTGGGCTCAACTAGATTTCTCTCTAAAAATGCTAAACGATTGCCAGGCTCGAGTTCAAATAAATGACTTCCATAACAGCCAACCTACAAAGATAAAAATACAAATGAAAAAAGCTTAGAGAACTTTCTCTTTTCAAAAATCAAATGAAACTAAATCTATTTCCATTCCAATCAGTCAAATGAGCGTGGGTGAACCTGAAAGTGGCATTGAGCTGTACTTAGTTATGTTATGTTACTGGAATTTCTTAAGCGCACGGCCACCCAGAGGTATCTTGGCGCTGGAGAGTCAGGCAAACATCCACAACAGTGAGCCAATAGAAAAGGCACCGAGCTTACTAGAGGAGAAGTGTCTTAATTGCTTTCCTACAAGCCAAATGAATAGAAAGTTTCTTTAGAGGGGTTAGCTCGTTCCATAGTCTGGCACCAGCTATAGAGAAAGCCCGACCTCCAATCCTTGTGCGGTGATAAGGGGGCAATGTAAGCAGATCAGCAGAAGCCGAGCGCAGTTGGCGATTAGGACAGTAGCGTGTGAGTGCAAAAGAAAGGGAGAACTATTGATATTTTCAGAATCAAATGGAAGGAGCTCAGTTAAGAGCCCCACCCGTCTCCCCTCCCTCACATAACCCAGTATGTGTTGTGGTCTTTTATAAAATGTAGGTAGTTGTGGTTGCCTTGTAGGTACATGCAAGTTGTTGAATAAAGTTTTCAAAGTTCAAAATAAGTGAAAAGCTTTGATTTTATTTATTGCAATGTCTGCTGTCGTCCTTGGATCATTTAAACTATTTCGTACGAAGCGTCTGTTGATCTATGGCCTATTTATGCTATTCAGACGAAAAGGGTGAAAGTGGTGAGGATTAGGCATTGTTTGCCATGTTCTAGTCCTGGAAAGAACACATCTTTGCTTGTTTTCACGGTGTCACCCAAGACTGTGTTGAAACTCTTGTGGGTGTCATGGTTACGGTTTGCAGTGTAACATCTCACCAGTCTCCACCGCGGGTCTGACCTGAAGCATGGGCTGACGGATGGAATGACCGAGTGGTAACTCACAGTGAGAAATAGGAAAACATTCGGAAAGAAGAACCTTAGCTAATGTCCGAACTGTGACCAAAGATTGTCCATGCCCCTTCATCCACCGGCAAAACGTTTTTCGTAACAAAAAACTGAAGAGAAGGAATCCCCACTCTCTGGATTGAGGAACTACAGAAATGATGTGCAAATATCAACATTATTTATTTAATTAATTCCAAAATATTGAGTAAAGAAAGATTGATTCACGCAATATGTTTGTGTTAATTAAATAAATAATGTTGATATTTTTGTAAATGGTGTCCTCTGGGTTTCTCTTTTCTGTTACATAAAACTCTTTTCATACCTTACTAACTAAAGGGGATATCATAACGGTTCTATGTTTTTTCATCAACAGTCATTTTTACGACTACATGATTGCGAAAAAGTTCATGGAATTTGTTTTGGAGGTTTTCCCCGCCAAATTCCCCTCTCCCCCACCTATTTTTAACTATTCCCGGCCCCTAATCCCCTTATCTGCCCTTTGCCACCCCCCAAAAATTTCGATGACCTTTTACGTAATTCTATACTCGTAAAAAAGGCAGTTGTAAAAATGACTGTCGATGAAATGACGGTATACCACCATCACAGTAACGTTCAAGCACCTCCTAATTTTGTGTTCGTTCCCAGGATCAATAGCCTGTTGCATGCAAAACACCTGTATTTCCCTTTAACAAATAAAACACATTCCTACAAAAATTCACAAGAAACAGATATTTTCGAGTCCAAATGTGCGGTCGAAGTTGCGAGTTGATGCATTTAATATTCTTTCCTTACACAGGACTTTGACTATTTTACGGTTGAAATGGAAAAGGGAACGAAAGGCTTTGGATTCAGCATCCGGGGAGGACGAGAGTACAAAATGGACTTGTACGTGTTACGGTTGGCAGAAGATGGACCGGCAATAAGAAATGGAAGGATGAGAGTAAGTAATGGATTTCGCTGATGCAAGCTAAGCGGCTTAGCGTATGCAATGAAGTGTTAGACCGGCGTCTGGAATCCTAAAATGGTCTATGGCAAGCTATAACATTCTGCTTGAAGAGTTTCTTTTGGCTGCCATAGGCCCCACACCTACTAGTGGTTCTCATTGACTTCTAGCTCGTAGCTACAGATTTTCCCCTTTTAAATATGTATGCATATTACACATTGTTCAATATGTTCTTCTGTATAAGCGTGTTATTTGCTATTAGCATAATTGACCTAAAAACATTTGACCTTAAACATTTGATCGAATTTCTTTGACCTTTTTTCAGTCAAATTTAATTAAATATATATATATATATATATGGGGTGAGTAAGGGTATAGATTAGGTTGAGAGGGTGTGGGGGGGTGGGTTGCGGGGGTCTCCCCCCGCATTTCAGACCGAAAAAAAGTCCAATAAATTCCATCAAATGTGATTAGGTCAAATAGACCCAAACATGTACTTTTTGGTATTGGCTTCTTTTCAATGTTTGTGATTATAAATTATTGAATGTCATACAATCTGAATTAAATTTATTTTGAACTTTTCAATTTTCTATTTGCCATAAAGTGAACAAAGCAGGCACCTGTGTATTTTCTCCTCCAATGCAGGAAAAACTGATACGTGCCGTCTTGCGACACACTGCCCGATTTCCTGCTGAGCCGCTATTGTGGTAAACCATGTGGTTTTTCTCCGCCAAACACATTGCTGTGTCCTTGCTCACTTGGTTGTGAAATCAGATATTAAGTTAGAAAACAGTGATAAATGGCCAGCCGCGTCGCTCAGTCAGGCCGTTCCTGAGCAGAACGCAGCATCATGGCCGGTGAAGCTCCGAACGCAGGAAGACAAATGGGGAGGTCCTTGCTGTGCAGCGACCCAAGGAACAGGTCCACTTTTCAATTTAGACAAAGAGGACTCAAAACAGTAAACATAGGACTTTGAGGGGGAAAAGTAGGAGTGGCCTTAAGTTTAGGAAGGCAAGAATGCGTTTGGTTGGAATCAAGGTCAGTGCTAGGTCTTTTTGACACCCTAACCCTTGGGTCTGCAACCTGCCTGCCGCTCTCTGGATTGTTGGACGAAGACTCCCATGATCCCTCATCATTGACTGTGCTGGCCATGGCCAATTGGAATTGTGCAAAGGATCTGAGAAGGCAAATATTGCAGACCCCATGCAGCTAAAGCGGCATTTTGCAGCCCCATCACTAGGCTATAAATATATATATATATATATATATATATATAGGTTGCATGGCCGTTCTAGGGGCTATTTGATAACTTCCTGCTGGGGTCGCCCTACATTGTGGCACACTACCTCTCAAGCCCGGATCATGTGACTCTACTAACACAGAAAAGCTAAATGTACGAATAGCCTTCACACACCCACCCCCTTTCAAATCAAGGCTCCATTGCAGCACACATTACGACTGGCATTTGCAGGTAGGAAAGCAACTGCAAGTGCGCGCAACGCGCCTTTGCACTAGACCAAACTCTGCATCGCCATCAAACACATTGACCACGTTTAAAGAAAAGTGGATCCTTTTGGGGTCTTTCTAGATAAAGTGCGATAGAAGCATGCAAGTACAACCAGGATATCTTAAGGGCAACGTGCTCCCCTTGGAAGCAAGACGACATGGAGCAACACAGGTTCGACCCCCCAGCCCTCGCTTAGAAACCTCTGAGTAGGGTATTAAGCGCGTTATAAATAACCTATCATATCAAACTGTTGGAACTGTGAGTGATTCAATAATGCCAGGCCCTGGTTTTTTTTTAATCTATTTTTTAACGAGGTAACAGCGGCCACCAGCGCCTGGAAATAGTATTTTTAAGTCATTTTAATGGTTTGCATGGAATTTTGTCAAGGCAGAAATGATGGCTCCAAATCATATTGCCATGGTAACAGAGCCATCCCAGCGGTGGATCTAGAATCATGGTCCCGCAAACAAATGGGCGCTCAAATGCTAGGAACTGAGACTCTACTAAGGAGTGAGTAGGGGGGCATTACGTCCATCCTCTCTTAGGCATTGCCAAAGCTCAGCAGAGCCCCTTTGCTTGAGGCTTAGCTGGAGCGAGGCTCATGGCAGCACATGGTAGCCTTACACGAGGCCCTGCGTCGCCTCCTTCGGCATAGCTTGGCAACCGTCCTATATCTCAGTGCTCCCAGTTATTTTAGGTAGGGCTCCCAAACATAGCTTCACCCCCATATAAAATCGGACATGGACCAGTCTGCACTTGGCGGAGTGACCGGGTCGCACCTGTTGGCGAAAACTCCACTTATCACTCTCCTTCAAATTGAGGGCTTCTGCAACCCGTGGCTCTCCAGATGTTTTGGACTAGGACTCCCATGAATCCTCAGCATTCACTATGCTGGCTAGGGCTGACGGTAGTTGTAGTCCTTGGACTGGCCATACAGCAGCATCTAGCACTAAAAATAAATGACTAAATAGAAAAGGCAGATTCCGTAGAAAGGCAACTGATTTCATTGAACAAACTTGATGGATCCTGCTCAACCGTGAATGGCCTTTTAGGACGTGTAACTCTGCCATCAGGGTTTACACATGTACAAAAAGCGTCAGCCTTCCCCGCTTCAAGCTGCTGATGTACCCCAAATAAAATAAGTGGGTGTTTTACTTCTCCAGTGTTATATTTACTGGCAAACGTGCCTGCTCGGCTTCCTGCTTCGTCGAACCCAAGGACCTGCCTTTGCTTATTTTTTACCATGCTGGCTATAAATTGGCTAATGATTGTGGCATGGCTGTGGAGTAAGCCAGTACACGTTGAGGTGCAGAATTATAATAATAATACTTTGGGGGTCATCGCGAATTCGGTGGAGCGGTAAATGCGTTACCGCCATATTTTCCCGCTCCGCCCAACTCCCATGTTCCGGGGCATTCGCCTTCAGCTTTGAGCTGGAGGTGAATGCGCCGACTTTAAGGCCATTTTTGTTGCTATTACCGCCAGTGATATTACCGCCGGTGGCAATAGCACCTCCCAACCCCAATGGATATGGGAACTTACCTGCGCTCGACCTTACACCCCCGCACCTCCTGCTGCAACTTGGGATCCGGCGCAAATTTGCCCCAGACCGAGTTGCAGTAACGCTAATTGTGTTGAGTGGTGGTATCCTTTAGCACCGGGATACCGCCCAACTCATGATGAGGCACTTGGTGTTCTTCTATAGTGCTACATGCTGGATGCCCTCTACTTCTAAGCGTTGAAAATGCAGGTGTTCAGGGAGAATATTTAGAGGCAGCGAGGGGTGCCGGTGTTACCCCTGGCAATCTCCTTGTTACCCCTGGCATTGCCTCTGCGATCCATGGCTGACTGGCCCTCATGTTCAGCTGTCAAAGATTGATGTATTGCTCTGTGACAAACACTGTTGGCTTGAAATGAATCCCTTCACCCTCGCAAAATGATGGCTGTGTGAAAGTGGGAGCCGGCGCCCTAAGTTACCCCTGAAGCAGTGGGATGCTTTGTCCATTTGAATAAGGAAAATGAACATTTACACAATAGCACTTGAAATAAAGGCATGTTCAAAAGGATGATTGTGCACACAGCTGTATTGCTTTGTCTGCTCTTTGTGAGGGCGTGATATCGCAGTGTTTGAGGGTGCCTAAGTTTGATCTAAACTGTGCAACAAGCTTATTTGTATGCACTTGTGTACATTTTGGAAAGTGCATTCTTCATGCAGTATGTATAAAGGGATGGAGATTGCTCAGTGAATTAAGTGCTTACGGCTAGTTACTGCGTTTCATCACAAAAAATCACGATTGTTTTACCCAACGGGCCTCGATAAAGATTTTTGAAAATGTTCTCAAACTGACTTATTTGCTTTATTAAACACAAACGACAGCTTCTGATCCTAAAGAAACACAGAATAGAAAGTGTGGTGGGGTAAAATTAAAAATGGGATGGTAGGAGATCTGCTGGGTAAATTAGAGACATGGACCAGACGCAAATCCTGGCTCCTCCACTTGACCAACATGTGTGATCTTGGGCAAATCAATACACAGTTCATTGCTGTGTGCCGAGAACGACACTCTGCGAGCCTGCGCGTACAATGAAAAATGTGCACACTGCGTATTCATGGAATTTACTGTGCAAATTAACCGTATTCGCAAGTCGCGCCTGGAACGCCCCGACACGCCTCCGACATGCCCCCACGCAAAGCATAAACAGCCAGAACAGCTACATCGGCACGCTCACCCTGGTGCGAATACATGCACCCTTCAAACAGTACGTGGGGTCCCCGCAAGCAGGCCAACATCTCGGGGACCCTGCGCAGGGACCCCCAAAACTGAAAGAACGTATATCCAGAATGTCGATACCAAGATAGGCCAGTGTACCAAGTAAATTCCACTTATGTTTGCTTGTACCCTTGAAGCAAAGTACACAAATGACAGGACACACAAAGAATATATGGCCATACTGGAGCCACCAACGTAAGCCAGTCCAGCCACGTAATAACACCATGTTTGCTTTACCCTTGATGTCAAATAAAAGTAACAAATGCCATGCCACAGTAAGAAAGTAAATACACACTGAAACAATGAGCCAAGCTAGCCATATAATAACACTTATGTTTGCTTTTCCCTTGATGTCAAGTAAAAAAAATGCCATGGCATGTTTTACTTGCCATCAAGGGTAAAGCAAACATGATAGTGTATGCAGATTGCCACCAGTAATGTAGGACAGTCTAGACAGGTAATAACACTTATCACGTATGCTTTACCCTTCATGCACGGTTACAGTGCCTCCAGGTGAAACAAACATGATATGTGTCATTACCTAGCTAGACTGTCCTACACGGCTCAGATTACTTACTGGTAATCTTCATTACTCCTAGTCCTACTTTTCCTCATCACAGTACTTACCTATGAGGCCCTTTTTCTTTTGCAGGAGGTATAAACCTCCCACTTACCCACAATAAACCAGTACATAGCAAGTCTGCACAGACACCGGGCCCTTCCATACCAGGGTTGGGTGTGGAGGGCAGCATTACTTGACGAGGAAGAGTAGGACTAGGAGCAATGAAGATTACCGGAAAGTAACCTGAGCATTATCTCCACATCCCTCTTCCTAGTCCCAGTACTTGCCTATGAGGTATACCCAAGCCAAATCAAGTGGAAGGGCCTGAAGGAAAGCGGGAAGCAAGAGGACACCCAGTAATCGAAGCAAAATCGCAAGAAAACCAAGCAAACGAACAACAGATCATCAGAGCTGGGCCACAGACAGCACACCCACATCAAAGAAACGATCTACAAAATCACTCACACTAAGCCTGTAACGTGCAACAAAGGTACTGGGGCCACCCAGGTAGCGGCCCTGCAAAACCCATGCAAGGGAACACCCTGAGCATCCGCCCAGGAAGCAGCCATACACCAGGCAGAACGCCCCTGCATACCCAAACGCACAGAAGGACCAGCAGCCAAATAAGCCATTGAAATCACCAAGCTGAGCCAGTGAAAATGGAAACAACCAAATCCCTCCAAGCTGCACCAAAGGCAACCAGAAGACTTCCAGAATACCGAGCAGCCTCCGTCCTGGCCAGGTACCCCAGAACCACACGACGCACAATAAGGGAGCCCCAAGACACCTCCTCTGGAGACAGAGGGCCAGCAAAAAAGGCCGGAAGGACCACTGCCCGAGTCAGACGAAACTTAGAGGCAACTTCGGGCAAGAGCCGGGGATCACAACGCAACACCAACCAGTCAAGCAAGATCCGAAGAAAGGGAGGACAGCACATGAGAGCTCCAACCACCCCCAGCCGATGCACAGAGGCAACGGCAATCAGAAAGGCTGTCTCGAGTGTAAGGTGTTCAAGATCCACAACGCCAAGCGGTCCCAATGGAGCAGGCTGAAGAAAACGTAAAACCAGAGGCAGATCCCAAGGAGGGGAACCCAGATACACAGGAGGCCGAGCAGACATCAGGCTACGAAGGAAGCGGTCCACCAGACCCAAATCCAAAAGAGGAACACCAAACCCCTCCAACAAGGTCCTCAACGCAGACCAGTGAGCCCGCAAAGTGTCCCCCGTCAGCCCCTTACAAAGACGTCCTGCAAAAATCGCAACACCCCCGGAACACCACAATGCGGGGGGGAAAAGACCGGTAACACCACACCAGCTGAGAAAATGGGCCCCGCGCCCACCATAGGTGTACAACGTACTAGGGCCGCAAGGAATGGAGAATGGCCTCCAACACTGGAGCCGAGAAACCCAAAGCCAACAACCCTGTCCTTCCAGGTGCCAAGCTGACCAGCGGACCACAGACAATCCTGCCATCCCCCCTGCAGAGGGCACAGCCAACCGGGAAACCTCCAGACTCCCTTCTGCAGGAGATCTAGTAGCAATGGACACCACCCCCAACGAGGCCAAAAGAGAACCACCAATAACATCAGTAAGAAACACCAGCGGACACCACCTGGAGAATGAGAGCAAGAAGAGGGAACGCACACATTTGACCCCGGGCCACACAAGACTCAAGGAGTCCACCCCCATAACTCTAATGACGGGAACTGAGAGCAAAACCAGGAATCCCTGGCCGAGGAGGGGGAAGCCAACAGATCCAACACTGGCAGCCCAAACCGGCGAGAAACACTGCAAGCACCAGATCGGACAACACCAACCCCAGGCAGACTGGGAACACCCGACTGAGACAATCGCCCACCACATTCTCCACCCCCGAATGTGGACCAGCTCCAGGGAAAGCAAACGCTTTTCGGCCCAAATTCCGATGAGATTTGCCAAAGAATTCAGGGCCCCAGACCCCAAACCCCCAGATTGGTATAAACCTCCCACTGACCCACAATATACCCGTACATAGCAAGCTTGCACAGACACCGGGCCCTTCCACACCACGGGTGGGTGCAGAGGGCGGCAGTACTGTGACGATGAAGAGTAGGACTAACAGTAATGAAGATTACTGGTAAGTAATCGGAGCATTACCTCCAAGTCCCTCTTCCTTGTCCCATTACTTACCTATGAGGTATACCCAAGCCAAATCAAGTGGAAAGGCCTGAAGGAAAGCTGGAAGAAAGAGGACAACCAGTAATTGAAGCAAAACCCCAAGAAAACCGAGCAAATTAACGACAGAACATATGATCTGGGCCACGAACAACACACCCACACCAAAGAAATCATTTACAAAAGGACCCAGACTAAGCCTATAACGTGCATTTCAGGCCCTGGGGCCACCCAGGTAGCGGCCCTGCAAAACCCATGCAAGAGAACGGTATAGGCCAAAATGACCGCACAGAAGGTTCCGACCTATACAAAAAGGTTGTAAATGCATGCCACCAAAGGTTCGGTCACCAAAAGTTCGAACCTTTGGTGGCATGCATTTTAGGTAGGTAAAAAAAATGTTTTTAAATAGACTGTGGGGGTGTCCCCCGCAACACCCCGCTCACCATACTATACAGCCTAGTGAGTGGAGGTTGCGGGGGAAACCCCCCCAGCACACCCTAGAAGGAAAAAAAACGGGGATCACAACGCAACACCAAGCAATCAGGCAAGATCTGAAGAAAGGCTGTCTTGAGCGTAAGGTGTTCAAGATCCACAACGCCAAGCGGTCCCAAGGGAGCAGACTGAAGAAAACGCAAAACCAGATGCAGATCCCAAGGAGGGGAACGTGAATACAGAGCAGGCCGAGCAGACGCTAGGCTTCGAAGGAAGCGGTCCACCAGACCCAAATCCAAAAGAGGAACACCAAAACCCTCCAACAAGGTCCTCAATGCAGACCAATGACCTTGCAAAGTGGCCACCATCAACCCCTTACAAAGCCGTCCTCCAAAAATCTCAAAACACCCCCGGAACACCACAACTCTGGGGGGAAAGACCAGTCACACCACAACAGCTGAGAAAATCGGACCCATGCCCACCATAGGCGTACAACGTACTAGGCCGCCTGGAATGGAGAATGGCCTCCACCACCGGAGCCGAGAAACCCAAAGCCAACAACCTTGTCCTTCCAGGAGCCAAGCCGACCAGCGGACCACAGGCAATCCTGCTCCTCCCTGCATCTGGAGATCAGGGAGCAACGGAAACCACCCCCTGCGAGGCCAAAAGGGAACCACCAATAACACCAAAAAGCAACACCGGCGGACCCTCATCACCTGGGGAATGCAAAACCTGGGAACCCTGGCCAAGGAGGGGGAAGCAAACGGATCCAAATAGATCCAACACCGGCACCCTGAACCGGCGACAAACCCTGCAACCAGATCGGACAACACCAACCCCGGGCAGACCGGGAACACCCGACAGACGATCGGCCACCACATTCTCTACCCACGAATGTGGACCACCTCCAGGGAAAGGAAACGCTGTTCGGCACAAACCCTGATGAGATTCGTCAAAGAATTCAGGGCCCTGGACCCCGAACCCCCAGATTGTCACCAAAGGCCATGGCAGAGGAATAGTCGGGCCGAACCAAAACAGCCCAACCCTGTAACAGGGGGGCAAACCATAGGTGAGCCCGATGGATGGCCGACAATACCCTCCAATCTGAGGAACGAAGGAGACTGTCCACACCCCACCGCTCCTGAACAGACAGAGACCCCAGGTAGGCACCTCACCCCATGCTACTGGCAGCGGTGAACAGCACAACCTGAGGAGGAGGACCCAACCCCACCCCACTCAGAAAGGAGGAACAACTCAACCACCAATCCAGAGAAACCACAGGGCGTCAGAAACCGAGATCCACAGCCCAAGAGACTGCGAGGAGGGGGACCAAACGAGCAGAAGACGAACCACCAGGGGACGAGGATGGAGGTGCACCCAGGGAACCAGGAAAACACAAGAGGCCACGTGCCCCCGAACCACCAGGAGTTCTCGAACAAAGCCCCGGGACGGCTAAGGACACGGCCGAGCTGGAGCTGGAGAGCCCTGGCACTGGGCAGAAGAATTTACCCACGCTGGGTGCAGAAACATGCTCTACAAACACCAGGGCCTGGGAAGGGGCCAACTGGAACTTCCCCAAGCCGATCAGGAACCCCTACTGCAGGAGCGACTGACAAGGAGACGGCGACACCGGACAGTGCAGCGGAGAACCGCCATGACCAACCAGACATCATCTCATGTCATGTTTGCTTTACCTTTGATGTTGGTGCAAGGTAACATTACATCAAGGGTAAAACCAACATAAGTGTTATACATTGAATGTAGTGGGTCAGCCTAGCCATGCAATAACAGTCTCGCCCGGTAATAACACTTCACTTACCATTTATGCTTTATCCTGCCACACACACACACAAAAACTTCCACCCGCGTATTCACACGTTATTCATACAACTCCTCGCCTTCATCAAAACAAACATCAACATACATACATACATGAATGCATGCATACAATCCATATCTCTATGCTCCTATCGCAATAATGAGAGGCTGCATGGCCGAGTGGCGGGGGGGGGGTTGAAAGAGTTTTCAACCCCCCCCCCGCAACCCTCCACCTACTCCCATTATTATGTGGTAAGTTATGAAAGTGATCTGCACGGCAAAAAAACAGAAATATGTAGGGGGGGTGGGTAGGGGGCTGCTCATAGGCAGGCCAAACAGTGCCCTGTACAAATAAAGCAGACAGGGGACTGTGCTGCTGGCCACTCAGGGAGGGGGCTGTGCCCCCGCCCACAGTGGCGGACCACCACTGCCTGACATGTGAGGCTTTAACAGATATAAGATGTCTGTAAATGGCCATAGGAGGCAGTAAGAAAGCAGTACTAGTGGCCTATGACGTTTCTACTAGGCATGCCTTACGTCATATCATGACTTCACCCATTGCCTGTTGGTGCACAACAATAGTTAATAAATGACTGAAAACTAAAATAGCCCTTTGTGCACTATTTGTTTTTTTTTTTACGAACAGCACACTTATTGTGGTGTTTTTTTGTTCACCTTTGTAATGCCACTTCCTGTATTGTCATCAGGGGCAAAGTTCATATAGCATCACTTCCTGTGGTGTTGGCACGGTCAAAGGTCATGGAATGTTGCTGAAATGACATCCCTGTAGGTGTTATCACAGAAGGATGAAAGGCTTGGAAAGCTCTGCTGCCCTCGTGTCAAAGACCAGAGCTTGAACCCTGAGCCATCCACCAGACCTGGTGGTATAGCTCTACTGTATAAAAACGGATGGATTTGATTAGTTATGTCTGGGTCCTCATCAGGATCACATTCACAGAGCCATTTCTTGGATTGGGGAACATCTTTCGAATATATGTACTTTCTACTTCTTATTTCCACTTCTGCAGCGCCTTGCAGAGAGGGGGTTCACAGTGAAGGTTCCCACTCAGTTACCCTGGAAGAGCGCTTAGGAGCTGAAGGAGTCTGGCATGAAGCGTCAGATGATTAACCAGTTACAACAATGATCAAAATGTGCAAGCCGGGTCAGGGTGCGGAAAATATGCTTTGAAAAACAGAACTCCTTCACTACTTTAAAGGGCCTCATCACGAGTTGGGCGGTATCCCGACTCAAATCTCTATAAATACCCGAATAATACTAATAATAATGAACCCGTGGCAAAAATGTAGTCATCCAGGGGCTATTGTCATACAAGTATGGTACAAAGCCTGACTCCAAACAGCGTGGATATGATAGGTTATTTAGTTTAAAACGCACTCAATACCCAGGTTTCTAAGCGCGGACCCGGGGATCGAACCTGTGTTGCTCCGGGTCGTCTTGTTTCTAGGGCGAGCACGTTGCCCCGGAGCTAGCCTCCCAGACAGTGAGAAAAGGGGAAGAAGCAAGTGCTCTTACTGAAGCTAAACAAGAGTACCCAGAACTTCACAAAATAATCATAATGGCCAATGCCAGTCAGCATATCCTCTCATCAGGATGATAGCTCAGAGGGAACGTGCTTGCCTTGGAAGCAAGACGACACGAAGCGACACAGGTTCGATCCTTGGGGTCGTGCTCAAAAATCTCTGGGTAAGCGCGTTATAAATAACATATCATATCCATGGCCTTGTTTCTTCACTTACACTTGCAATGCCATTGACCGGGCCCCAGGTGCGCAAGCATCATATGTTTGGAGTCTGATGCGGCCACGGTGGTGGGGTGCTGACATGATGGGGTGCTTCCTGGCAGGTTCGTTTCCCAGGTGCAGCCAAACCACCCATTGCACAGTCCAGATTTGTAACCCAGAATGCACCATGGCTTGCTCCATACGGAGGTTACTACTGGATTACATATATTAGAATACGCTATGACGCACTTTGGGAAGGTGTGCTAGCAGAACTGCAGACGACAGGCAGCCCCAGCCTCAGTACTTAGACTCACCCCCAACAGGACTATATGTCAAAGGATGAACTCGGTCCACCTATACGGACCAGAACATCGCGCAATATCCTGCAGAATAAACTCTGCCTCAGTACGGAAGACCGCTTCCATTTCATGCACCAAATCTCACTCACAACCTAATGTGCTGTGAATGAAAAGTAACCGCAAACATCGGCACCCCATTGTAACGGCACGGGTAGGCCCAGGAGCGCGGATGGCGCAGCAAGAAATCACACGGACGCGAGACTCAATATCACATCCTTCTTTTTTCAGCTCCAACTGATACTGCCCCCTCCCCCTCCCTGTCACTTCCGTTCCGAACGTCAGTTCTCTCTTCCCAATGCCCGTCTCCCGCTCCAAGGGCAACGTCACCCCCCCCCATTTTAAAAAGTTACCAGACTCTTCACAACGGGTGTCGGTCTGGTGGACCGCACTTAGTCCATTTCCTCGATCCATTGGCGAGGCTTGTTCCTGATGTTCACAGGAGACTGCACACCTCACTCTCCCTCTGAGCTTCTTGATCAGAGTCCTCAGTGTCCCCGTGGTCTCCTTGATATTGGTCATCAGATTCATAGGTTCATAGTCCAGGGGAGCTGATTGAGCACTTGTTCATATGGCTGTCCCGTTAACTTGGCAATCTGTAATGCTCTCTTTAGGTTTGCCATGAAGCGCTCTATCATGCAATTGGCTTGGGGCCAAAGGGGAGTTATTTTCCGATGGTGAAACCCCAGGTAGCCTGGGCAAACTGAATTGGGCAAACTGATGCCCACTGAACGAGGGGCCATTGGCCATCTTGAGTACCTTGGGAACTCCATACGCCAAGAAGATACGTTCTAGAGCTGGGATGACGTGATGAGCTGCGGTCGACGATATCAAATGAGTTTCCGGATATCGTGAATATTCATCCATCACCCCTAAAACGTATTTCCCTCCTTCAATGGGCCCAAAGAAGTCAGCAGCCAAAGCGTCCCATATTCCTTGTGGGAGGTCAGACATGATCAGTGGTTCCGGGTGTCGATTAGGGGTGATGAGGCTGCACATGGGACAAGCTTTTAACGCAGCCTCTACCATGGAGTCCATGTTGGGGAACTAAACTTTTTGGCAGAGCATGCGCTTGGTGGATACCATGCCGCAGTGATTTTCATGGGCCAGCTCGATGATCTTTGTTCTCAGAGCTGACGGGATGATTGGTTTACTGTCTTTCAGCAGGAGATGGTCATTGGAGAGTGCTAGCTTGTCTTTCACTTGTGTAAGGCGCTCTACATCCGCTTGTATCAAGTCCCCTGCCGCTCTCCCTCTTTCTTTTGCTCACCACCACATGCCAGATTCGAGTTCCTCGCATATGATCTGACAGTCTTGGTCATTTTCTGTTTCCCTAGCTATTATCTCGGTATTGATTCCCTCCGGGCTGGTCTGGTGTATAAGGTATCTGAGGTACCTATCTGCCACGGAGGGTTCTGGTGCACACCCCTCCCGGGGCGTTCTGGACAGAGAGTCTGCAGGGTTTTCACCTTTCCCCGGGCCGGTGAACTATCTTGAACGCATAGTTGTGTAGTCTCAGCCCCCATCGAGCAATTCGGGGTGGCATTTTTGCCTGTGGATTTCCGTACAGAACAGCAGGGCTTGGTGATCTGTGATCACTCTAAACGGTTTCCCATATAGAAACATATGAAAGTGCTTGCACGCCCATACAACTGCAAGACCTTCCTTTTCTGCTTGAGAGTAAGCTTGCTCAGTGGCGGAGAGGCTCCTGCTCGCATATGTATTTGGGAGGGGTCTCTCGGGTCCACTTGGGCTAATATGGCTCCCAAGCCTACTGGACTTGCGTCCACAGTCAGTTTGGTCTTGCGGCTTGGGTCGTAGTAAGCCATGTTTTCCGCTTTTGCAACTCTTTCTCTGATGATCTCAAAGGCCCTCTAGCAGTCGTCGGTCCAGCGAAATGCAACATCCTGATGTGTTAGTTGTCTCAGCGGCTCGCTGACAGAGGCAAAGTCTTTGATGTATCGGTTGCAATAGCTGGCCAAGCCTAAAAAAAGAGCGCAATTCAGAGACATTTGCTGGGGCTGAGGTTTCGTTTAGCGCTTCCACTTTTTCTGGGTCAGGTGTCATGCCTGTCTCCGAGAAGATGTGTCTGAAGAATTTCAGTGTGCTTTTGCAAAACTCACATTTGTCTCGGCTTAGAGTGAGGTTTCATCAATGTCTTGTTGTGTTTGCTTACATCTGTGCCGAAAAACCGGGATGTCATCGCTGTAATTGAGACAGTTCGGGAAGTGTTTGATGACATTATGTACCTCGGCCTGAAATATTTCCCGTGGTCGAGGACACCCCAAAGCTCAATCTCTTGTACCTGAATAGGCCCATGTGCGTGACAAAAGTAATGATGTTCCTACTTTCGGGACTCAGTACTAGTGGATGGTAACCTTTCTGTAAAATGAGTTTGGAGAATACCTTAGCTCCGTTCAGTAAGTGGATCATATCCATGATACGGGGGGCCGGATGCCTCTCCCGCCTGATGGCATGATTTGGACCCCTCATGTCCACACACAGTCGAATGGCTTCTGACCCTTTCTTGGGCACAGGAACTATCGGGGACACCCAGGGGGTGGGCCCGTGGCATGCTCAATGATGTCGTGTTCAAGCAGTTTGTGTAGCTCATCCTCTACTTTCTTCTGGATGTTAACGGGAATCCCTCTTTAGGGTTGGGCTACCGGGCGTACTGAGTCCGACGTGGAGTTTGATCTGTGCATTCTTTAGTTTGCCAATACCTTTGAATATCCGGGGATGTACTTGTGAACCATTATGTTGTACAAGATGTGAATTAGTCCCATGTCCGCGGTGGCTTTGAAGCTCAGAACGCAGCCGCTGTCTGTCTAGGTGGCCAGAACATGTATCGTTATCTTCATCTCGTGTCCTTTATAGCGATAGATACCGTCGAACTGTCCCAGATATTTGAGAGGTGCTTTGGCACTGTAGCCATAAATATCTACTGTTGCGGGGTGCAGTTTTGGCTTCTGAGGTAGTTTGTTGTATATGTTTTCGCTGACCACGTTCACTGTGGCTCCTGTGTCAATGAGAAATTCAGTTGGTTGTTTGTTTAGCTTGATAATAAGGGTGGGGCTATGCACTGTGGCAGTGAGGTTTCTAGGGTGTACATGTACGCCCTCTTCTTCTGGTCACTCCCCGATGAGCTGGGGTCTGAGTCTGAGGGGGAATGTTCTACTAGGTAGCGCATGTGGCGCCTTGATCTGTGCTCGGGCCTCGCATGCATGACATACCTTCTTCTTTCTCTTCCCTCTCTCCTTTGCTTGTCCTCCCCTGAGTCTCTATCACATGGATCAGGGTTGGGTAGGCAGGTTTTGTGTGCTTGCGGTCAGGAGGAGGCTTGGTGATCCTGTGCTTCGCACCTTGGATCGGGATGGGTTGTCTCTGGGTCGGTCCCTCCCCTTGTGCCTGAACAGTCTGCAGACTGCCTTGAAATGCCCTTCCTCGCCACAGGATGCGCAATGTTGTCCAGTGGCTGGGCACATCCCGTTGTGTGGGTATTCAAACCCGCACTTGTAGCAGAGAGTTCTTCTGTCTTCCTCTCTAACTGGAGCCTGTGCAGGTTCTCCACCGGGTTTGTACTTCCAAAGCTCTCTACCTTGGTGCCTATGGCCCTCCCAACTCTAGCGAGAGCCAATATTTCCTCCAGCGTGCAGGATTTTAGTGGTAATTTTCTTTGGAACGCCTACGACTCGCATCCGGATATGATCTGAGATCTCAGGGCCTCAGTCTGAGAATAGTTGGCAAAGTCACAGTGTTTCATCTTGGTGCGTAAACGCATTACGTATGCGTCCATCGTCTCGCCTTTGATTTGTTTGGTGCTGTGAAACAAATGTCTTTCATAATCCACGTTGGTGTGTGGAGAGAAATACGCTGTCAGCGCATCTTTGAGGTCTTGGATAGAGTCTATGGAGTCAGAGGGCATTTCATCAATAATGTTGCATGTGGCGGACCCAACTGCTAGCTTCAACAGGCATCTTTGCCTTGCATCAGCGATCGGCCCAGTGGCCCCCATGTATAGGTCAAAGTCTCTTATCCACTTGGTCCATCTAGGACCCATGTTGCTGGTGTCGGGGACAACAAATGCCCCTGGCATTTGTGCAGCCAGTGTGTCCGGTAGATGTTATGGTACTTGATCTGGTGGCTGTGGACCTGGAGCCGGGGGCCCATTGCCCTGGGCTTGTGCCCCTTGATTGTCCTCTTGCCCTGACATTTCTCCTGTTTTGGGGGTGACTCTTGGCCCAAGGTGCTACTTGAATCACCAAGTGGCTTCCTGCCAATGTTCCCCCAACATTTTGATGGCCGCCTATTTGGCACAAGCACCATCAGTTGGGGTGGTCCTTAGGGTGAGGCCCTCTGCCTCAAATGCTCAATGTTCCTGGGCCCCTGTCGAGCCTGCTGCTGCTGGGGTCTGATGGCCGCCTTGAAGGCATGAGCACCATCAGCCGTGACTTCTGGATGGGTGGGCGGGGCTCACACAGCACCTACTGAGATTTGGAGCACCACACTTCTTAGTAATGGCACGTTCTGTTCTCAGGATCAAAGCCACGGGCCGTGCACTGTTTCAACCGCCCGCTGCTACTTTTGCATGTGCTGCAGCTCCTCCCTGCCGCGCTGTGGTCACTGCTGCAGCCCGGGCTGAAATGCTGCTCCCTGTCGTGCTGTGAGCCTGCTCTCCACCCCCACTGACAGATGCCTCGCCCTCAGGAGCACCCGCTCCCCGCCAGCGTGTGTTGCCACCAGGCGACCGCTCGCTTCCTTTTCATCAGAGCAGTCGCACACTCCAGACCGCCCTCCTCGTCGCCAGTGTAACAGCGCGGGTAGGCCCAGGAGCGCGGATGGCGCAGCAAAAAAATCACACAGACGCAAGACTCAAAATCACATTCTTCTTTATTCCGTTCCAACTGATACTGCCCCTTCAACCGCCCCCTCTCCGTCACTTCCCTTCCCAACGTCAGTTCCCTCTTCCCAACGCCCGCCTGCCGCTCCCAGGGCAACGTCAACGTGACACCCATTAATCAGGCTCAAGCGGGGGTAACACAACATGTCCTCTTCTGCTTTTCAATCTGTGACCTGCAGATCGCATACAAACACACACACGCGTCTCAACAATGAGCGTTCAACCCGCTGAGCTAACTCGCTGCTGTAACGTTCTCTCCTAATCTCGCGATAATTTCGCCAGATCACACAGTTGGACCTTGAAATTCTCTGGCGCGTTCTCCGAACATTTACGAATGAATGCCCTCGAACTATCTCCAGCGTTCACGTATGTGCCTTGCACATCTGGGTGTGTGGCTCCTCGCTCACACAGCACTCTTGCTTTGTACCAGCTTGTCGAGTGAAACACAGGCTGCAGTGCAAAAGGAAGGGTGTGTGGGCGAAGGCGGGTGCTCAATTGCACTGATTGCAAGCGAGTGTGGGCAGCTGCGAGAAGACCCAAAGGGAAACTAGTGCAAGCAGAAAAATGTGTGTGTGCAAGAATGCACCATGCCAAACTGCAGAGGTCCAGATTCACTTTGTTCCGTGATCGAGGTGCCTCTGCTGTTTACACAGAGATGTTTTGCCGTTTTCTCAGATGCTCCCCCGAGGAGGCTGAAAAGTTCACATTCACTTTACAGGTTTTACGCGGGAGCAGTAAGTGCATTGTGGGAAATGCAGATTCCCACAGCATGGCGGTCCGCATCACCGTCCCAGGGAGGTTAAAAGTGCACAGATTCCAGTTTAGACGCTTTCAGAAAAAGAGCACTGGCCAGTGCTGCTAATGTAATCCCGAAACCTGCACATTGCTGTTTCAGACCATCCAGTACACCAGCACAATGTGTTGCATATAGTGCTGAAAATTGCAGACCCCATTTCCATGTCTAATTTTATACTGGATTAAAAAGGGTATTGATACTGAAATGTACATATTATGATTTCAGGCCTTGCAGTAGACCGGTGCATTGCATTGTGGTAAATGTAGTGTGTTCATCATACGCATTCTCAAATAAGAGATTATTAATCAATGCTTCTTGGGAGAAGCTATCAATCAATGAATTCCTTAATTTTGGCTAAAAGCCATACAAGAAATAAAATGCCATAAGATGCAATACGAACCGGTTCCATAAAATCTTCATACCAGCTATGATCAGCAGAGTCGCAAATTCATTCATAAAATCAGGAAGATAGCACAATAACCTTCAGCATCAGAGCGGAGCATGCGCGCCGCCTCTGCTAAAGACTATCAATGAATTGACACCACATTACTATGAAGTATCAGTTTTGTTTGCACTTCTCGCTTCCCCCATTGTTAGTTTTGTTCTGAGGAGCCAGGCCCTATGGATGTAGCGGCCTGCGACGAATACAATGTATTGCTCAAAAGAGTCTCTACAGCATTTGCGAGCTTCAGAAGTCAGCCGTGTTCTGGCGGCTTTGAGCAAAGGTCTTAAATAGCAGGGCCTAAAATCCCTTCGTTTTGGGCAGATAAACAAAACATGGACAATAGATTCCATCCCCAATCCACATAAGGGGCACATTCCCATGCTCCCATGATACAATGATTTGCTCAAAAATGTTCGAAACACTTGTGTAGTAGGCGTGTTATAAATGCCATATCATTTAATCGTGCCCAGCCTAAATCAATATACACAGATCTCTCAAAGGGTGGGTCAATGTAATCCAGGTAATGTTCAGATCCAGGAGTTGGTCTCCCCCTCGGGTAAGCTAAGCCCAGGGAAAGCTGACTTGCAGCTTGTATCATCAAGTCCTTACTCCTTAGTAGTGCAGCAGATTTAATCTTCGTTAATGCATTTTTTTCAATCTCGGGGGATTCCCATAGCTCAGCCACATTTAATTTAATGCATTCTTTTTAGCGTGGGCGACCCACAGAATATCTCCCCCCCCCATCCAGGCTCATAAGGTGCTTCAGTGCATCGCGGTACCTACTCAAACCCTGTGCCTGCCATAATCTAAGCCAGTAGTATCCAGGTTTTAAGGCAAGTAGCTCATCAATCAGGCGAATATTCTATTCTAGATATAATAGATTTAAAACACCTATTTTCAATTCTTTTAAGTGTTTTTAAAGAGACATACCCCCAAATTTCAGCACCAAAAGTAGAGGCTGCGACAGCCTGCTTGCTGTAAAGTTCAATGACGGGTGAAATCGCCCCACTACCACGTCTCCTAAAAAAATGAGTTTGTGGCACTGGAAAGTTTTCCAAGGTTAATACAACAAGCTTCGTCTAACTGCGAGGTCCATCCACCATTTTCATGAATCCGGATGATGCCTCGATAGTCGCAAAACGCCATCTGCTCTGGTTTACAATTGTCAACAGAAATATTCAATAGACTGTGTTTAGCAAATTGGGGTTTAAAGGCCATCGTCTTGGTTTAGTCAATGTTTAACTGTAACTCCAATTCTCTCCCATTTATTGAGGAATCATTTCAAGTTTGCTTGCAGATGGGGGGGGGGCGGGGGGGAGTGGATAGGATTACAGCATCATCTGCATGAAATGCTTCTTGGGTGAAGTTACCTTGACTCTTCAATTCTGAGCTGCAAAACTATTCCACCCTTTGCTAGCTAGAGGCACAGACCCTAACACGTGTGCCAGCGTATCCCACAATTCTCTCTGCCTTACAAAGCACCCACATCCCCCAGGACTACATGCCCCACAATGCAACTGTCTCAGTGTGGAAGATGGTGGATGGAAGATAAAACCGGCACCTCTGCTGCCCTCCTGATCCTTACTATAATCCCTATAATTCGCTCTCGTAGTTGAGGACAGTGTGGTGGGTTTTACGGGCGGGTGATGGGGTGGCAGAAGAAACACAGACTCATTAAGAAAAAGGGGGGACAAAGTGTTGGAGAGGGGAATGGTTGGCTTTTTCCTGTGCTGTCCACCACGTCACATAAACCTTTTTTTTATTATAGAAGATTGGACACTGAACAACCAATGAAAACTGCAGCACTTCCTGCTTCCAGTAGGCGGCTGGCTTTTGGCATGCCACGCCCCTTTCCTTATTGTTTTTCCCCTTTTACTAAAGCAATAGTTCTAGCTGACTTCAGCCAGACCTAAAATACATGTTTGAATACTTTTCAATAACTGTTTCCATTATCATGGTTCTAATCTCATTGTGCACAATGCACTTTACAGCTTGTGCGCTGTCATTAGAATGTGTAATCCCTTTCTTTAAATCTCTGTTTAGTAATCGAGTCGGTGCATTATTATGGATAATTGCACCTTTGATCTTAACCTAGAAAGCTGGACAGCGGTCAGGAGCAGCATCCTTGTATGTGCATTCTGCTCTAATTGTCAAAAGAGCATTTCAGGAGGTCTGGTCTACTAGTGCAGGGTTCTGCAACCTGCGGCCATCCAGATGTGTGGGCCTGCAACTGCGATGGCACCCCACCATTGACGAGGCTGGCTGGGGCTGATGGGAGCTGCACGACGAAACATCTGGAAGGCCGCAGTCTGCAGACCCCTGTCCCATCACAAACACGAGATTTGGAAGCACACTTTCCCAGAGGATGCCTGTTCGTTGCCACAGTGTGTGATGCTAGTTAAACTCTTTCGTTTCTGAGCACCTTATTCAAATAGAAAGAGTCCACAGCAATTGAAATGGCTCTGCTGCTGTGGGTCTACTAAGTTACTGTTCGCCCAGAGCAGTTCATCTGCTGCTCTCAACTCATGAATCACTGATTCTCCATGTTTGCAACTATGGCTGCCCGGGAGAAAAGAGGGTATGTAGGATCAGTGGAAAGAGGCTCCCCCTCACATTGACCATTGACCCATAGTTTGGGGTTGTACGGAGAACTGGCTTACATCTCTTGATTCGCAGGAGCAACTACATACCATGAGCAGTTATGCAATGGGGGAACACTTGAGCAAACAGCCACCTCGCCCCTTCCTCTCGCCTCTCCAGCCACGCTAGCATTCGCCCCCCTTTAGCTCCTATATCGTATATATGCTTTCTCCCAGTCTTGTCCCACCTTGGAGAACACAGGAAATAGGCTGCAGTCTCCTAGAGAGAGGCCTCCCTCCCTAAAGGCAACACTCTCATGCTCCCCGACTGGCACAGGGACATTTGCTTCCATGTCATATGGCTGTGATGCATTTACAGGCACGCGCCAACGTGCCGTGTAAATGGCGTACTCCTTCTCTGAATCTCAGTGTCTAATGGACATAGAAATGGGCTTTTGGAGGTGGTGCACATATATGTTTAGTGCCGCATAATTAATTTGGCCTAATATCCTTGAGAGTTTAGAACACGCAGAAAAGGGAAATATTGAATGCAGTACCGAATGATTTTACTAGAATTAGGTAACCCCTTTAATGGAGAACTTACAGTGCAAGGTATTAGCATAATTTACCTAAAACCATTTGACCTAAAACATTTCTTCAAATTGTTTTGACCTTTTTTTCAGTCAGATTTATGTATGGGGGTGGGTAAGGGGATAGATTCGGTTTAGGAGAAGTGGAGGGGTTCCGGGTGGCCTCCCCCGCATTTTAGACCGAAAAAAAGGGTCAAATAAATTTGATTAAATGTGATTAGGTCAAATGTTTTAGGTCAAATGGACCCAAACCCAGTGTAATGGTATTGGAAGCGGACATGATTAAAGACCTTTGCGCGGTCCGAGGCAAACAACCATGCCGAATTGGAAGGAAAACGTCACTATTTTAAGAGCATTCATTGAGTCAATATCCAGGAATATAACCTACACCCCTTCAGCCCAACAGCACAGGGGGCCCTCACATTTCAGGAGCCCCTAGATTAGTTAGTGATCTATGTATGTCTTTGTGTGATGGGAAAAAGAGGGGCCCCTCTTTTTCCAGGGGATCCCCTAAACTTTCACAAACGTGCCACACCATTTGTCAGTCAAGGACTATGGGAGACCGGACTCTATGCGGTCAGTCTTCTTGCGACCTTTATATAGAATCGGAGAAGCCTTGGCATGTACGTCCAGTGCACAAGGTACCAACCAAGACACGCGGGAAATCGTACTCATTCGGGGCGGCCTCACTCTTTTACCCGATCCAGGACAGCCAGAACCATTGTCAACAAAGACAAAAATCAAGACTCCCACAACACAGGGTCCCTCCTCTCGCTTAACCAGTCCCTACCTACAACATTTCACCTCCCTCCACCTTGCACTATTCACACAATAAACTGTGTTAGACACACCACACTAACGGAGCAACACCACTGCACGTGTCTCTAGCACGATCACCCAACCCTACGTCAGCGGCTAATCCGGTCCGCGCAGCGCTGATTCTTGCTGATTGCCCTTGGCTCTTCCTCCTGGGTGGAACACACACTCAAAGTTACCTCTGCCCACTCAGAATCACGACCCTCAGGACCTGGGTACTTCCAGCTCGCAAGTCTCAATGACACAGGATTTGCATCTGCCTCCCCCACTATCCCACCAGCCCCCCATCTTTTGTTGCAGGAACGCACCCGATGCCAACACATTACATGTTGTGTTACCCCACTAGAAAGGCCCTATTGTCCACCTGATGCAGAAAGGGGCACCACATTGCCACAAACAATGAGCAAGCCCGTAAAAGGCTGTAGAAACGGGGGGCTTGGGTGAGGGCCCGCAAATTAAAAAGAAATCATGTTTTTTGTTGTTAAAGTGCCGTTTAAAATGTTGGTCGTTATTTAGGGTGTCGTTATTAACTCATGGAACCGTCCCGATTAAGTCATCGCTATATACACCTCGGTGGAGAGTACACTCCCTACTTCGGCCTGTGAAACTTATGGTGGTAGCACAATTTGGAGCACCACTACAATCATTGAAAATTCCCCATGTGTAGGACTCCTATGCAGGTCATTGGGCACCATCTTTTCCATGAATGTTTTGGCAAAGCCCATAAGGTAGAGGTTTGCGACCTGCGACTTAGACTCCCATTGAATATGCTGGCTAGGGCTGATGAGGGGTGTAGTCCAAAACAGCTGGAGAACCAAAGGTTACCCACCCCTGCCAAAAGCCCATGGCAGACTCGGGAGGATAGCTCTGGGGCAACGCGCTCGTCTTGGAAGCAAGGCGGAGCAAGCAACACAGGTTCGATCCCTGGGTCCGCACTCAGAAACCTCTGGGTATTAAGTGCGTTATAAATAACCAAATCCAAAAGAAGCTTCAAAATAGAAACATTACTATTTCACACAAACCTTAAGGCACATGCACAACAGGCACACCATGGTTGAGCTTTCATTATGATTGGTTATTTATAACGCACTTAATACCCAGAGGTTTCTAAGTGCAGACCCGGGGATCGAACCTGCGTTGCTCCGCGTTGTCTTGCTTCCAAGGCGAGCGTGTTGCCCCTGAGCTGTCCTCATTATATTGCCATTAGCAATATCTCATCATTTCTGAAACAGTGCTGCTTGGATCCTATAACTAGGGCATAACTTTACTGAAGAACTCACCGGAGGGAATACAGTAAACCTTTGCCTGGCAAAATCAACCAGTCCAGTTTCATTCGGAAGCACTACGGCAAAAAGAGATTATGCTCAGCTGGTGCTATATGCCCACTCCAAGGTTGCAAGATGACTGCTAGAAATCTCATGGGAGGCTGAAGACACCGCTCATCCACCAAGCGCCTCTACCCAGCTATGGCTCCTGCCCATTGTAATATATCCACCACTTCTCGTCTTGCCCATCTCCTCTCTTCCGCCTAGAAGCCTATATTTGAAAGCTTCTAAACGTTTGCCCTTGCCCATCAGGTCGCAAGTGGGCATGCCCCTCCCCTCCCTCACTTTATCATCTCGGCACACTTTAGAAATCACCAATCAATAAATGAATATGATCGGAAAGAGTCCAGGACAAGCCAATTGTGCCAGGGCTGGCGACAATCAGTCCAGCCTTCAGAGACAATGATTTCCATCAAGAGATTGCATCTGATGAAGTTCCTTGAGCCTCTGTAGTTGCGGCTGCGCCAGTAAATATTCAAACAGTTGTGGCATTCCCTACAGCTCAATTATTCATTTACCTGGTCCTATTAATAAGAGGACTTGGACATCATTGTTCATATCCATATTTTATTATTATTTAATTGAAAGAAAACTGCAGCACACGTTTCGTGCTTCTTACATGTGCTTCATCAGGACTATTTATTTTAGATGACAGTGCATACAAATACTTTACATCATAGTCGCAGTAAACCACAAAAGGCTGCCTACACAGCACACATTTAACTCGATGCTTGATGGGTGATGTTGCCGACAAGTAAATTAAGAATTTCGTCAATTCGGAGTGTTACAATTTTCGAAAATAAAAAAAACGTGAAGAGTAAGAATGACAGGGGACATGCTAGCTAACTGATCACATTCATGTAATGGAACTACACTGTGCGCCCCTTCGCTGCTATTCTTCTTCGTAATATTATAATCTTGGGGCCACCAGAATCAAGCGCATTTTCCACTTTTTTAATGTGATGGAGCACATGTAATAGCAGCTTTAACTTATTGATGCCAACATTTCACAAGCAAAAGCAGGAGAGACACTCCAAGAATGATGTAGGTGATATACGAAGGATGGGAGAAAATGGCCGCGTACTCGCTTGCAAGCTTGTATTTTCAATATTCTACTGGAAGAGCAGTGCTTCATGAACTTTTTCGAAGGGTCACACATGACCAGCTCAGTTCATATCCATTGTTGACATTACAGTCCCTCTATAAATGTTTCCTACTGGAATCAGTAAAGACATAGAGGTTTGCACTAAATTGCACTATGCATGTCCAGCAGAAAGCCAACAGGACTTCTACTGGCTAAAT
The DNA here is from genome assembly GCF_040938575.1 of Ambystoma mexicanum. Taxonomy (NCBI): domain Eukaryota; kingdom Metazoa; phylum Chordata; class Amphibia; order Caudata; family Ambystomatidae; genus Ambystoma; species Ambystoma mexicanum. Next base: position 77,312,885 of record NC_090936.1, read on the forward strand.
AAATATACTAAGTCAAACCATTAGACACCAATAACCAGTTCTACAATGCAGGCAAAGGCTGTGGTGTTGAGCACCGCAGGTGCGCAGCAAGGGCTGCAAGATCGCCCGCCGAAACTTTAAACTGCACGCACAACTGCGCTTGTTCCGCCATCACCTAAACACCTGCCTTCCGAGCCTTCTGTGGCAAAGCCTGTGCAGGCAAAGGGCACAGTGTTGAGTGCCGCAGGGGCGCAGGAAATGAAGCCTGATCGACAACTGAAACTTAGCACTATGCACGAAATACACTCTCCTCTTCAGCTCCCACCCTGTCACGATGCCATAGGTTGACATCCTTAAGAGCCCCAAACCATCCAGGCGCAAAGCAGACATGTCGCTGGCACCCCTCATCAAAGAGTGTACTGCCCTCCTAGTGCCACAAATCACGGATATCATCAATGCCTCATTTGCCTTCTGCTCCGTCCCACACTTGCTGAAAGAATCATGGATCTCAACCCTCCTTAATAAGCCTTTGCTCGACCCCTCCATCCGCACCAACTATTGGCCCATCACTACAGTCCCTTTTCTCCACCTACCTCCAAATTCAACAACACCTTGAGCATCACCACATCTTAAGCCCCTGTGAATCTGGCTTCAGGCCTAGCCACGAAACAGAGTCAGCACTCTTGGACCCTAAGAACCATCTGGACGATGCCAGAGACTCTGGCAACCTCTCTCTTCTCATGCTTTTGGACCTGTCTGCATCCTTTGAATTGGTAGACCACTCCGTCCTGTGCCATCATTTATCCGAAGTTGCCTCCTTCTCTGCAGATGCGCCAAATGGGTTGCATCCTTCCTGACCAACTGCACGTCTTGAGTCTTTGCTGACAACCACTCATCCACCACAACAGCTATCACCTGTGGAGTGCCCCAAGGATCCTGCATCTCCCCCACTCTATACAACATCTGTATGAACCCCCTTTTTGAATTCCTCGATTTCCACAATATCAAATATACCGAATACACTGACAATACGCAGATCCTCATCCCACTCACGGGAGACCACAGTCTGGACCCCCAAAACATCAATGACATCTATGAAACTATCCAAGGCTGGATGGCCTACCACTGGTTGTGTCGTAATGATGAGAAGACTGAACTCCTTATCGGCAACCCCTCCCACCTCGCCAAGCTCAGCCCAAACTACGAGCTGTTTACTATGGCCAGTCACCCCATCCACATCTCACCATCTGTCAAGATGCTTGGTTTCCACCGCAATGTCACGCTATCACTATATCGGCAAGTCAATGCCACTGCCTCCTCGGCTGCCTATATGACTAAACTTATCAACACATGCCGACCCGTCCTCTCAACCAACAACTGCCTGAACATTGCCTGGGCCATTATTGGTGCAAAACTGGACTATTGCAACACCCTCTTGGGAGGCACCTCAGAGTGAAACTTGAACAAATTACAAACAATCCAGAACAACGCCCTGAGAGCCACGCTAGGGCTCAACAAACATGATCACATCACCGCAGCCAGGAGAGCAGCACACTGGCTCCCAGCCATTGAACGGATCCAATTTAAGATCCTCACTATCGGCCACCGCTGCAACACTGCCCCGGACTACCTGTCCGAAAGACTGTCCAAACCAGCCACGACTAGGCGAACTCGGTCAGCCTATGCCAAACGCCTGTGGAAAGCCCTTCCACCCGCCCTGAGATGAGAACCCTCCTACACTGTGTTCCCCAAGAAACTGAAAACCTTCCTATTTCACTAGCACCCCTCCTGCTGATTGTAACATTTTCAGCTGTTCACATTAGCAGCACTCTGCCTGCTAACTGTAATTCACTAAGATGTTACAAGCGCCTAGACACCCAAGGGTTAAGCGCACTATACAAATGTTAAAATAAATAAATAAATGTGACATCAACTGTGCTGTTCCCCAAAGCAGGTCAGTAGATGGGGAAATAACAACACGGGCGCAACTAACTCTAGAGCAAACCAGTCATAACTGGCCGAGTCTGGGCCAGATTACAGAAACTTTGTACTTTATTAGCACTTGGGCAAAGTTTGCCCTTTTCTTTCATTGCATTTTGCAACATGGTAAAGTTTTTTCCCCTCGTGCTAATTCCATGCAACATTACATTTGCACCAGCGCACATTTTTATGACGGGTATCACCACTAGGGAAAATTGCATGGAAAGGCTCTGCTATTTGCACTAGGGCAATGTGTGCCTCCGTGCCAGTACTGTGCGAACATTCAACTTGAACTGGTGCAAAGTGTCTGTGCTGTGGCCCCAGAATTCTCCCAAGAGATCCCAGTATTATGCCCGCGTTTACGGACGGAAGTGCCGGCGCGTGTCTTGCAGCGCACAAGTGAAGGCGCCTTTCCAGGGCGCAGGCGCGGCGACATGGGCGCCATCATTGTGATGGCGCCGCTCGCTGCGGTGTTTGCCTTGCCCCGGCCGAGCGCATTCATAAATTAACTGCAAAGTGGGGGGGGGGGGGGGGAAGAGACGCAAATTCGATGCTTTTCACATACTAATGATTTAAGAAAGCTCGATGTTTTCATTTCTAATTAACCTACCAGCGGTGATGTCACTTAAATACTCCTCGGGAATTCTAACGCCTCATTATTGGCGGGAAACATTGTGCCCAATTTCATAGCCGAGCTGTTCTCACGCATGGGCTGCTGATCTGAATTAGCATAAACTGAAATGCCATTTTCTTTTTTCAGAGACACCCCACTACATGCTTGGTATGAAATTCAAGTAATTATAGTGTGATTTAAAATTACATAGCAGTGGAAAGTGGGTGATGTTGGTTTTGTGCCTGAATAGGACATTAGTACACTGTTGCTCTTTTTCTAACTGTGATCTCAGCAGGCTAGAAAGAGCTAAAAAAAACAAATTCTGTGGGAAGTAGATGGAGCAGCACTCATGCAGTTCCCAGACGCAGAACATGTTCAGAAACTTGGGGAATAAACTGTGGCGAAGCGGCTTTTGGATAGTCAGCTCTTCTCGTTCTTGGTATATTTATTTATTTATTTTGAGATTTGTATAGCGCACAAAGCCCGAAGGCATCTAGGCCCTCTTAGCTTATGAAATTGGTTACAATTCTTTATTACAATGAAAACAGGTTACAGCCATTGCAGCTTTGGAAAAGCCTCACCTCATGGTGCGGGGTGCTACGGGGTGCTACATCAAAAGATGCAGTTACAATCGGGTAAGATGGGAAGTAGTCTTAAGGACGCACTTGGGAAAAGCCTCACCTCATGGTGCTACGGGGTGCTACATCAAAAGATGCAGTTACAATCGGGTAAGATGGGAAGTAGTCTTAAGGACGCACTTGGGAAAAGCCTCACCTCATGGTGCGGGGTGCTACATCAAAAGATGCAGTTACAATCGGGTAAGATAGGAAGTAGTCTTAAGGACGCACTTGGGAAAAGCCTCACCTCATGGTGCTACGGGGTGCTACATCAAAAGATGCAGTTACAATCGGGTAAGATGGGAAGTAGTCTTAAGGACGCACTTGGGAAAAGCCTCACCTCATGGTGCGGGGTGCTACATCAAAAGATGCAGTTACAATCGGGTAAGATGGGAAGTAGTCTTAAGGACGCACTTGGGAAAAGCCTCACCTCATGGTGCTACGGGGTGCTACATCAAAAGATGCAGTTACAATCGGGTAAGATGGGAAGTAGTCTTAAGGACGCACTTGGGAAAAGCCTCACCTCATGGTGCGGGGTGCTACATCAAAAGATGCAGTTACAATCGGGTAAGATGCGAAGTAGTTTTAAGGACACACTTGGGAAAAGCCTCACCTCATGGTGCGGGGTGCTACGGGGTGCTACATCAAAAGATGCAGTTACAATCGGGTAAGATGGGAAGTAGTCTTAAGGACGCACTTGGGAAAAGCCTCACCTCATGGTGCGGGGTGCTACATCAAAAGATGCAGTTACAATCGGGTAAGATGGGAAGTAGTCTTAAGGACACACTTGGGAAAAGCCTCACCTCATGGTGCGGGGTGCTACATCAAAAGATGCAGTTACAATCGGGTAAGATGGGAAGTAGTCTTAAGGACACACTTGGGAAAAGCCTCACCTCATGGTGCGGGGTGCTACATCAAAAGATGCAGTTACAATCGGGTTAGATGGGAAGTAGTCTTAAGGACGCACTTGGGAAAAGCCTCACCTCATGGTGCGGGGTGCTACATCAAAAGATGCAGTTACAATCGGGTAAGATGGGAAGTAGTCTTAAGGACGCACTTGGGAAAAGCCTCACCTCATGGTACGGGGTGCTACATCAAAAGATGCAGTTACAATCAGGTAAGATGGGAAGTAGTCTTAAGGACGCACTTGGGAAAAGCCTCACCTCATGGTGCTACGGGGTGCTACATCAAAAGATGCAGTTACAATCAGGTAAGATGGGAAGTAGTCTTAAGGACGCACTTGGGAAAAGCCTCACCTCATGGTGCGGGGTGCTACATCAAAAGATGCAGTTACAATCGGGTAAGATGGGAAGTAGTCTTAAGGACGCACTTGGGAAAAGCCTCACCTCATGGTGCGGGGTGCTACGGGGTGCTACATCAAAAGATGCAGTTACAATCGGGTAAGATGGGAAGTAGTCTTAAGGACGCACTTGGGAAAAGCCTCACCTCATGGTGCGGGGTGCTACATCAAAAGATGCAGTTACAATCGGGTAAGATGGGAAGTAGTCTTAAGGACACACTTGGGAAAAGCCTCACCTCATGGTGCGGGTTGCTACGGGGTGCTACATCAAAAGATGCAGTTACAATCGGGTAAGATGGGAAGTAGTCTTAAGGACACACTTGGGAAAAGCCTCACCTCATGGTGCGGGGTGCTACATCAAAAGATGCAATTACAATCTGGTATGATGGGAAGTAGTCTTAAGGACGCACTTGGGAAAAGCCTCACCTCATGGTGCGGGGTGCTACATCAAAAGATGCAGTTACAATCGGGTAAGATGGGAAGTAGTCTTAAGGACGCACTTGGGAAAAGCCTCACCTCATGGTGCGGGGTGCTACATCAAAAGATGCAGTTACAATCGGGTAAGATGGGAAGTAGTCTTAAGGACACACTTGGGAAAAGCCTCACCTCATGGTGCGGGGTGCTACATCAAAAGATGCAGTTACAATCGGGTAAGATGGGAAGTAGTCTTAAGGACACACTTGGGAAAAGCCTCACCTCATGGTGCTACGGGGTGCTACATCAAAAGATGCAGTTACAATCGGGTAAGATGGGAAGTAGTCTTAAGGACGCGCTTGGGAAAAGCCTCATCTCATGGTGCGGGGTGCTACATCAAAAGATGCAGTTACAATCGGGTAAGATGGGAAGTAGTCTTAAGGACGCACTTGGGAAAAGCCTCACCTCATGGTACGGGGTGCTACATCAAAAGATGCAGTTACAATCAGGTAAGATGGGAAGTAGTCTTAAGGACGCACTTGGGAAAAGCCTCACCTCATGGTGCTACGGGGTGCTACATCAAAAGATGCAGTTACAATCAGGTAAGATGGGAAGTAGTCTTAAGGACGCACTTGGGAAAAGCCTCACCTCATGGTGCGGGGTGCTACATCAAAAGATGCAGTTACAATCGGGTAAGATGGGAAGTAGTCTTAAGGACGCACTTGGGAAAAGCCTCACCTCATGGTGCGGGGTGCTACGGGGTGCTACATCAAAAGATGCAGTTACAATCGGGTAAGATGGGAAGTAGTCTTAAGGACGCACTTGGGAAAAGCCTCACCTCATGGTGCGGGGTGCTACATCAAAAGATGCAGTTACAATCGGGTAAGATGGGAAGTAGTCTTAAGGACACACTTGGGAAAAGCCTCACCTCATGGTGCGGGTTGCTACGGGGTGCTACATCAAAAGATGCAGTTACAATCGGGTAAGATGGAAAGTAGTCTTAAGGACACACTTGGGAAAAGCCTCACCTCATGGTGCGGGGTGCTACATCAAAAGATGCAGTTACAATCGGGTAAGATGGGAAGTAGTCTTAAGGACGCACTTGGGAAAAGCCTCACCTCATGGTGCGGGGTGCTACATCAAAAGATGCAGTTACAATCGTGTAAGATGGGAAGTAGTCTTAAGGACGCACTTGGGAAAAGCCTCACCTCATGGTGCGGGGTGCTACATCAAAAGATGCAGTTACAATCGGGTAAGATGGGAAGTAGTCTTAAGGACACACTTGGGAAAAGCCTCACCTCATGGTGCGGGGTGCTAAGGGGTGCTACATCAAAAGATGCAGTTACAATCGGGTAAGATGGGAAGTAGTCTTAAGGACACACTTGGGAAAAGCCTCACCTCATGGTGCGGGGTGCTACATCAAAAGATGCAGTTACAATCGGGTAAGATGGGAAGTAGTCTTAAGGACGCACTTGAGAAAAGCCTCACCTCATGGTGCGGGGTGCTACATCAAAAGATGCAGTTACAATCGGGTAAGATGGGAAGTAGTCTTAAGGACACACTTGGGAAAAGCCTCACCTCATGGTGCGGGGTGCTACATCAAAAGATGCAGTTACAATCGGGTAAGATGGGAAGTAGTCTTAAGGACGCACTTGGGAAAAGCCTCACCTCATGGTGCGGGGTGCTACATCAAAAGATGCAGTTACAATCGGGTAAGATGGGAAGTAGTCTTAAGGACACACTTGGGAAAAGCCTCACCTCATGGTGCGGGGTGCTACATCAAAAGATGCAGTTACAATCGGGTAAGATGGGAAGTAGTCTTAAGGACACACTTGGGAAAAGCCTCACCTCATGGTGCGGGGTGCTACATCAAAAGATGCAGTTACAATCGGGTAAGATGGGAAGTAGTCTTAAGGACGCACTTGGGAAAAGCCTCACCTCATGGTGCGGGGTGCTACATCAAAAGATGCAGTTACAATCAGGTAAGATGGGAAGTAGTCTTAAGGACGCGCTTGGGAAAAGCCTCACCTCATGGTGCTACGGGGTGCTACATCAAAAGATGCAGTTACAATCGGGTAAGATGGGAAGTAGTCTTAAGGACACACTTGGGAAAAGCCTCACCTCATGGTGCGGGGTGCTACGGGGTGCTACATCAAAAGATGCAGTTACAATCGGGTAAGATGGGAAGTAGTTTTAAGGACACACTTGGGAAAAGCCTCACCTCATGGTGCGGGGTGCTACATCAAAAGATGCAGTTACAATCGGGTAAGATGGGAAGTAGTCTTAAGGACGCGCTTGGAAAAAGCCTCACCTCATGGTGCGGGGTGCTACATCAAAAGATGCAGTTACAATCGGGTAAGATGGGAAGTAGTCTTAAGGACGCACTTGGGAAACGCCTCACCTCATGGTACGGGGTGCTACATCAAAAGATGCAGTTACAATCGGGTAAGATGGGAAGTAGTCTTAAGGACGCACTTGGGAAAAGCCTCACCTCATGGTGCGGGGTGCTACATCAAAAGATGCAGTTACAATCGGGTAAGATGGGAAGTAGTTTTAAGGACGCACTTGGGAAAAGCCTCACCTCATGGTGCGGGGTGCTACATCAAAAGATGCAGTTACAATCGGGTAAGATGGGAAGTAGTCTTAAGGACGCACTTGGGAAAAGCCTCACCTCATGGTGCGGGGTGCTACATCAAAAGATGCAGTTACAATCGGGTAAGATGGGAAGTAGTCTTAAGGACGCACTTGGGAAAAGCCTCACCTCATGGTGCGGGGTGCTACATCAAAAGATGCAGTTACAATCAGGTAAGATGGGAAGTAGTCTTAAGGACGCACTTGGGAAAAGCCTCACCTCATGGTGCTACGGGGTGCTACATCAAAAGATGCAGTTACAATCGGGTAAGATGGGAAGTAGTCTTAAGGACGCACTTGGGAAAAGCCTCACCTCATGGTGCTACGGGGTGCTACATCAAAAGATGCAGTTACAATCGGGTAAGATGGGAAGTAGTCTTAAGGACGCACTTGGGAAAAGCCTCACCTCATGGTGCGGGGTGCTACATCAAAAGATGCAGTTACAATCAGGTAAGATGGGAAGTAGTCTTAAGGACGCACTTGGGAAAAGCCTCACCTCATGGTGCTACGGGGTGCTACATCAAAGGATGCAGTTACAATCGGGTAAGATGGGAAGTAGTCTTAAGGACGCACTTGGGAAAAGCCTCACCTCATGGTGCGGGGTGCTACATCAAAAGATGCAGTTACAATCGGGTAAGATGGGAAGTAGTCTTAAGGACGCACTTGGGAAAAGCCTCACCTCATGGTGCGGGGTGCTACATCAAAAGATGCAGTTACAATCGGGTAAGATGGGAAGTAGTCTTAAGGACGCACTTGGGAAAAGCCTCACCTCATGGTGCGGGGTGCTACATCAAAAGATGCAGTTACAATCGGGTAAGATGGGAAGTAGTCTTAAGGACGCACTTGGGAAAAGCCCCACCTCATGGTGCGGGGTGCTACATCAAAAGATGCAGTTACAATCGGGTAAGATGGGAAGTAGTCTTAAGGACGCACTTGGGAAAAGCCTCACCTCATGGTGCGGGGTGCTACATCAAAAGATGCAGTTACAATCGGTTAAGATGGGAAGTAGTCTTAAGGACGCACTTGGGAAAAGCCTCACCTCATAGTGCGGGGTGCTACATCAAAAGATGCAGTTACAATCGGGTAAGATGGGAAGTAGTCTTAAGGACGCACTTGGGAAAAGCCTCACCTCATGGTGCGGGGTGCTACATCAAAAGATGCAGTTACAATCGGGTAAGATGGGAAGTAGTCTTAAGGACGCACTTGGGAAAAGCCTCACCTCATGGTGCGGGGTGCTACATCAAAAGATGCAGTTACAATCGGGTAAGATGGGAAGTAGTCTTAAGGACGCACTTGGGAAAAGCCTCACCTCATGGTGCGGGGTGCTACATCAAAAGATGCAGTTACAATCGGGTAAGATGGGAAGTAGTCTTAAGGACGCACTTGGGAAAAGCCTCACCTCATGGTGCGGGGTGCTACATCAAAAGATGCAGTTACAATCGGGTAAGATGGGAAGTAGTCTTAAGGACGCACTTGGGAAAAGCCTCACCTCATGGTGCGGGGTGCTACATCAAAAGATGCAGTTACAATCGGGTAAGATGGGAAGTAGTCTTAAGGACGCACTTGGGAAAAGCCTCACCTCATGGTGCGGGGTGCTACATCAAAAGATGCAGTTACAATCGGGTAAGATGGGAAGTAGTCTTAAGGACGCACTTGGGAAAAGCCTCACCTCATGGTGCGTGGTGCTACATCAAAAGATGCAGTTACAATCGGGTAAGATGGGAAGTAGTCTTAAGGACGCACTTGGGAAAAGCCTCACCTCATGGTGCGGGGTGCTACATCAAAAGATGCAGTTACAATCGGGTAAGATGGGAAGTAGTCTTAAGGACGCACTTGGGAAAAGCCTCACCTCATGGTACGGGGTGCAACATCAAAAGATGCAGTTACAATCGGGTAAGATGCGAAGTAGTTTTAAAGGACACACTTTGGAAAAGCCTTACTTAAGTACGTATTACTTCTTCCCTCATATAATCACAGTTTTATTCGGCTCACCTGGGCCTGAATGCATGACCACAAAACGTAAATTAATTTTGGTCATGAGCAAACAGTATTTACGCACAGAGACGGCACCGGGGCCTTTCGTTCTTTTCTGTTGAAATGGGCCCCAAGTCTGTGGGGTACAGGGGCTTTTCGCAAGCTGCTATCCCGTGTTCGCAGTGTTAAGACACAGAGCATTCATCTTTAATTTAGGGCATTGCATGTATGCTTTACACCACGCACGTTACAGGCTGCCATCTGCCTGGCCTTTTCAGTATTGAGCAGGGTTCTTCTCACCTCATTGCCTTTTTACTCCAGTTTTCTCTGTATTAACCCTTGCTGACAATTAGTGTTCAGCTCCCCGCTGGCTACCTTCCCCCTGACAGTGTGCAGTCCGCTGCATTCTTCTGACTCCATTGAAACTTAAGCACCCTCTGGCTGCCTCGGACTGTTTTTTTCAAGCCGGGTCCCCCAAACATCATGTTGAAATGGGCCCCCACCAGCCATGACATATCTTACGCCAACCTCGTTTCCGAATGCGTAATTGCATTACCGCTAGTGCAAATGCAGTTTGAACTAGTGCTGATGCCAATGTGAATGCCCCAATGCCGGCTGCACAGGCGCTAAATGCATTATCGCAAGACTGTTATGTATTGGCCCCAGGAATTCTACTAATGTTCAAGTCCAAGTTGCGATATGATACATGATATGATGTGGCATTCATAACGCGCCTGTACACAAGTGTTTCTGTGCAGTGGGAATACATGGATTCCCTGGCAGGAAATTGGCAAGTTCCATGGCAGCTTCGCTACGATTAACTGAAGCATTACCAGTGATGATCGACCAGAACACCATTTAATTGGGTAATAATAGTGACTATTCTTAAAACACTTATGGCCTGATATACAAAAGCATTTTACAATGGTGCTATCCTATTGAAAACCTCTTTGTAAATCAGGCCCTTAGAAGCTCGAGCAATCCAACATACAGCGCTAAATAGAAGACACCTGTATTATTATCACCATCATTTTTTTTTTCATGTGAAATTTCAGCACAGGGTTAAAACATACTTACACACACAAATGCATATACTCCTGGATGCACACTTACTTTCTCTCTCTCTCTTGCACCTTCTCTCTCGTTCCCTCTCGTATTCTCTTTGTTTTGAGCTCAACCACTGCCAATAAATATTTCCTTTTTCCCCTCCAAGTTAGTAGTCGCAGAACCTTTCACGCCTCAGCATGCGATTGCTGCGCACTTGCTCCTCCCCGGCCTGCTCCTGCTGATCTCTTCCCACACTCAGTACATATACTTCTGGAGACATATAGATGCAGTGCACGGCTCCCCTTTCTGTATCTCTGGAGGACACAGAGAGACCCAGGGCTGGCCAGAAACCCTGCCATGAGGGGGAGTTTGTTAGTTCTTAATAGAGTTGCGCGCATTCGCAGCGGAACTTGTACCGCCATGGTGGTCTGAGAAAGAAGGAGAATACACATCCATTCTTAAAAACTTAAAAACAGTATTCACTGCTCACATGCTGCTGTTGAGGAGGAGAGACCCCTTGAAGAGGTGGGTCTTGAATTCTTTTCTGAATTGGAGGAGCGTAGAGGCAAGTCTGATGCTGACAGGTAGGAGGTTCTGTGGTCTTGGGGCTTAGGCAGAGAAGGCTTGTTTTCTGGTTCTTTCGTTTATGCAGCAGTGGATTTCAAATCTGCCCGTTGTCCTGACTTCTCCAGTGGGAGCAAAGGCATCTATGCACTGTGCCCGCTCACATACCAGGGAGATTGTGGTTCTAAACAACATCCATCACAGCCCAGTAGACCATTTTGGGCTCTATTTCTGCTCCCATCATTCTGGCACGGTGGCAAAACTCTGGTCTTTCGAGTTATTTATTATTATCATGGTATTTATTGAGCACGGACCTGGCTTTGAGAAGCAACTGAGCGCTTTACAGAGGTATTAAACAGTACAGATGCATAACAGAGCACTTTTCAGTGGTAACAACAGAACAGATATGCAGGTGGGTGTAGGCTACAGAGGGACACAGAGGAAGGCTACAGCTGTACCGGGTGGCATGGAGGAGAGGGACAGACAGCGTCTAGCGTGGCAGGTGGCGGCGAGGGCGATGTGATGGCCTAGGTGTTGAGGAGGAGAGACTCCTTAAAGAGGTGGGTCTTGAGTTTTTTTCTGATGCTGACGGGGAGGAGGTTCCATAGTCTGGGGGCATAGGCAGAGAAGGCTTGTTTTCTGGTCCTTTCCTTTTTACAGTAGCGTATTTCAAGTCTGCTTGTGTCTTGACTTCTCCAGTGGGAGCAAAGGCGTCTATGTACTGTGTCCAAACACACCACAGCTTGGTTCAAAAGCTTTTCAGCCATAACGTTAAATGTACAAAAGTAGACAGTATATCCCTCCTTTGACTTTGGCTGCATGGGGCAGGATATACTCTCCAGGGGGGTAGGTCAGCAAGGGAAGCGTTCAAACAGTATTACCCAATTTGACCGAGTACAATTGACCGAATTACCTAATTAGTTGAATTTTAATGGTCCTAAGTCACCCCCAGCATATATGTACTTACTAGTTGATCTTTAAAATTCGGTCACTTGTGCAGAAGGTCAATTGTCATTCTGTCAATTGTCATTCGGTCAATTCGTATACAACCGTTCAAACAACCACAACAGGGTACGTAATCAAATAAAAGGAAAGTCCAAGCAAGGCTCCAAAATAATGGCAGAAAACGTAAAACCCTCAACGCTGACTCCGCAAGGGAAAAAACACAGTAAATATATACTAAATATAAATTTATAGGCAGATTGGTTGACTAGGAATTGTAACACAGGAGCGATACCAAGAGCACAAACATAGAACTTTTAGTGTTCTTGGCCAAAGTAAGGAATAAGGGCCTAACAAGTCTCTATGACCCAAGCCAAAGCTGGGTGGTCAGTGTTCCTTGGATGTTTGTTCAAGCTCAGGTACAACGGGTTCAAATGAGCTCGGCGGTATTGTATTCAATCGTCACAACGTGTGCTTTCTGAGGTGGCATCTCGGTGGTTCGACTTCACTCAGACACCGTGGCAGTGACTTCGAGACACGTGGCTCGATGGTTCTCAGTCGGAGGTCTGGATGGGTTTGACGGGTCGAGGCGGTCTCAGAAGCTCAAGCAGTGAATGCACGATGCGTACAATTCCCACCACACATGCTATCCTGCAAAAGAACATGCACATTGCTCTGGCTGGTGCAGGGCAGTTTAACCCGGAAAATGTGAACCACTCAAACAGGGAACAATGTTGTTTATCACTAGTCTATCCAAACAAATGTTGGTGTTGCACTGTTTTATGCTAGATAGGTGCAAACATCAGTGCAATATTGTCTGGCACTAGCTTGAAATGTCTGTGGACCAGTGCCAAATTGCGCGGCACCATTCCACTTTATGGAATCTGATGCTGAGGACGGTGAACACCCGACTTTGATTTCCCCAGCATTGCTAAAAGTCCAGGGTACACATCAAAGCAACCCATCTACACACAGGCTAGCACAAGAGAGAAGGGACACCTATCTGGTGTGGTGTGTCACCCCTCCTAGGAGCATGGTATCTCCCAGGGCTCGTGCTATGGTCACATGGTGGTGACCATGTGACCTACATAATAAAAGGTAGAAAAAGTCCTGGTTACCTTGCAATGAGAGATTGTTAAAATGACCCTTTAATAAAGGTTCTGACGCTTGTTGCTGTGTTGGTAAGGTGTATCTTTTTATTTGTAGTGTAGACTTAAGTGTCTAGAAAGAGTGGTCAGCCGACACGTGTTTCAACCCCTGCGAGTCTTTCACAAGGCAGGTTGGGTATCAGGGGAGGGTGACCTCCCAATAGGGGTAATTCCTGCCGGATGGCATGGGGTCTGTGTTTACCAGCAAAAGTCCATGAGGCTGATGCCTGCTCGTAGCTAGTGCTGCGATGACTGTGCGCGATTGCCGACAGTCCTTGCAAAGATACTTCCACATGAAACAACCAAATACAAAAGCCTAGCACTGGAGTGTTCACACTTTAGAACTCACTCTCTACCCCGTTTCTTACATAATAAAAGGGACTAGCCAGTTCCAGCTGGTTGGTCGATGCAATTGTGACTCCTGCCTGCTGTATGTTTCCTGTGTTTAAGTGCGATGCTGGCGCTGCTTAGTGCGCATCCCTTTAAAACACTCAAATTTCAGGCGGTTCGAGGTTACCATAGCATTCAAACGTGTATAGCTATTTAGGGCTGAATTAGTTCCTGGTTTGAAAGCGGACAAGGGCCCTGCAGAGGAATTTTACACTTTTTTTTACCTTTTTCCAGCAATTCATAAAGAAGCAAAATATAGTTGTTACAATTTCTGATAGGTATTTACTTCTGGCTATGACATATCGACATGCATGCTGTACTGCACTTATGCATTATATTATGTACTGTCATCTGTAGGTCATCAGACCATGCCACACATACAATTAGGCAGCTAGCTGGCCGAAAAATGGAATGAGAGGCTATACCAACCATGCCCGTGGCAATCACCCATCATGCACACTGCCAATTATGCAAATTAGACGATGACATCATTTAACTGCTTCTAGCTCCACTTAGAACAGCCAATAGCTACTTTCCTTACTGAGGAGTTGGCAACACTGTGGGGGCGTTCGGACAGAGATGGAGGAAGCCAGAGGAGGAGGGGACACCATGAGCACGCCGCACCATAACCGGTCACGCAATTCCATCTACTTGCATTCTATGCTTTACTGAAACACGAGACTAAATATAAGCAAGTAACAATCTGTTGTGTGATGCGACTCCTTGCTCATTGGCATGAGAACACCACAAAGATAACTGCAACGCTAAATGAGGCATTGATGGCCACAAATTACGCAGTCATTTATTTGGTGGTCATTAATGGGTTCATTCTGGAATGGCTGTCGCGGTCTCCCAATTCACCAATTCAGACCGCATGAAAAAAAAGGCTGCCCGAGAGTGCCAGCAAATAAATAACCCGGATTCTGGAGAGCTTATCTGACATGAACATTGAATGGCTTATGGTGATCTGGAACGGTTCCCGCAGGCGGAGCATTTTCCAGGTTATTAGGAGCTTCCAAGGTCGCCTCTTGCAGCCGAGAGACATGGACGCTACTCCATCAGAGCTGAAGCTGTAAGAGCAAAGCTGCCAGGGACAACAGATGGCAAACACAGGAATATCAAGGGAGAACAACACAGACTGCTATTGCAGGGAGTGCAGGTAGGCTTGGCGAGTCCCTGCTATGCCCAGTTGTTTAAGTGGGCGGGAGCGGTGCTCCGCTGCTTATTATTCTGTATGACGGGGTGAGCACGGGGACCTTCCACTGCCATACCCCGCAGGGGAGCTCACTTGCATGCTGAGGTGGAAACACCTCACAGGCACGCTGACTCCCACTGTGGCAGGAGCGTACCATATTTACATAAGTCTATGTACCGCGCTGAAATCCCCCAGCGCGAACGTACCCTGTCAATACAAATATATAAAACTTTATGTGCACAAACAAATACCACTGACAGGACCAGACTCTGTAAAGAGGAGGACCCCGCAAAAGGGTACAACCCCCAGGCAATGCCTAATCTGAGGCCTGGCCCAGAATATACCCCAGCACTGAATCATGGTGGAACCACTCCGCGAATGTCAACCTTCATGGTAAATGCGGATTTGCACTTGCAATTTTAAACATTCACAAAGTGAAGGGTAAAAGGAAAGAGTAAAGCAAGGAGAAATTCTCTGCGCTTGATTCCTGGAATTATTTGCGCCGTAAATAGGGACTTTGCAGGCCAAACCACATGTAAAAACCAATTTGTTGATTCATGGAATCGTATGCATGGCACTTTTTCGTACTTTGCGTGGATTTCGTGCAGGCACAGCGCGGCTCTGCCTGCGGCCGAGTGCCTTGCGCAAGACTCAACGCAGGGGCTGGGCGTGGCCTGCACAGGGGGCGGAACACTCAAAATGAGGCAGAACAAGACAAAAGGTGGGCATTACATAGGACTGGCCGCAAGCAGTCCATAGCACACTCACAAATCCCCATGACAAAGCATATTCATGAAAATGATTGTGCAACCTCTCGCCTGCGAAATGCCCATGCAAAGCCCTCGATCTTTCCACCACCCAAAAGCAGGCATACAGACTTGCACAGTGGATCCGCAATGTGGAGGTGAGTTTGCATGTCAGATTTAGGGGTTCCAATCGGACTTTGGGGTGCACGTAAGCAGCATAGCGGGGTGCAGGGACGGTTTACGGGGGTACACACGCAGTTTGACCAGAAAATGACATGAGTTTCGGGAAACTTTAGGCATGTTCTCAGGATGCCAGTTACAGCTACAGGGGACACCGTGCAGTGTTGCCATGGTTCTTGTCTGGTTGAGGGGTCCCCACACACTTTTCACGGGGTGAGTGTGCTTGTGCCCTGGGAGCCCGCAAAAGTAGGTGTATGTGGCTGTTTTTGCTTTGCATCGGGGAGTGTCAGGGGCGTTCCGGCCGCGACTTGCAGATAGGCCTACTTTGCAGGAACAATTCCATGAATACGCAGAGCGTGCATATTTCCTTATGCGCGTAGCTCACACAGAGTCGTCCTCGGCGTGCAGGATCTGTGGGATCGATGCACGAATTTACATGAATCGGGTCCCCTATCTACAAATTAGACCTTGCAGTTGGCCTTTACGAATAAATTCCAATGGAATCTGCCTGGTCTTGAACAGGTGCAAAACCAAGGTGCACTCCATAAGAAAATCATATGCAGGAGTAAAACTAAACTCGCTTTCAGCATGGCACGGCTCCATGCCCCTCCTCCACCGGGCCAGGAGGATGGATCAGGGGTTAACACGTTTGTCTTGGAATCAAGACATCCCAGGGCAATACATGGTCAAATCCTGCACTTAGAAATTGGTCTCTGTAATTAAGCTTTTTATGTAGGATTAATGTATTACTTGTCAGTGCTGGAAAATGAGGCAAAGACATAAATCAAGTCGTCTAAGCATTACGCCTGGCTTTACGCCTTGATTTTCGACTCTTCCCCATTTAAAATGCCCCTGATTGGGGCCCATTTTCTGAGAACCGGAGTGCAGAAGTAAGGTGTAAAATCAAGGCATTAGTCATCTACACCTTCCTTTTACACCCGGCAGCATTTAAACGCCGTTTGGAGGCAGAGAAGGAGTAGGCTACGGAATCCACATTTCCGCATTGTATGGACTTCAAAAGGCACATGGGTTAACACATGCATGAGCTTTCCATGCTGAAGTCAAACCAAAAGAGTCCAGTGCGATCCATTGCAGTGCTGTCTGAAAAGCATTTTTAGCTGGCGGCATTTACACCTTCTACAAAACAGAGAGTACAAGTAAAAAGTCATGGTGATTCCTCCTCTATTTACGCTTTACTTTTGCACTTTGTTTTGTAAAAGTTGAAAATTTCATACAGGGGACTGACAGCACCTAAGCGTTAACATTGCTGCTGCCCGGGCATCCAATTAGCATTTTTTGTGGAAAATGAGCACCATTTAATTTTTTGTATCTGCTGTGAAGAAAACAATTGCCAGGCAGTGGTCGAACCCCGCTGTCTTGCTATTAACCCTGTTCCCCACTCCAAAACCCACCCCGACCCCACCCAGTCTTTCTCCCTCGCTTAATTTAGAATTCCAATGTGCATTGTCTATGTTCCCAGGGTCCACACTCCCCAGCATCCTAGGGTGTGTCCCTCACCCACGTCCAGTCTGTCTGGACTCTCTGCCCGAAACACCTCTCGTACAACTTCCTCACATACCCATTGCCCTACCAACGGTACAACCAGGGACATCATTTAGGGGTCACCAGGGGTCGCACTTGCGACCCCTTACGTAACCCCTTGCTACCCCTTTTTTGCAATTTCTTTTTACAAATTGAAGCTCCTGGGCTGTGCCAATGCCATGTGACTAATATTTGTCTTTATGGAATTCCATACAATAACTGCTAGACTCATTAAAGGTTTATTTCAAGCACACTTCAGGGGGTGAGTCACTGAGTTAGCCTGTCCTTAAACACCTCAAATTCACAATGCAGACAAAAACCTCCAAAAAGCATTTAGAGTAAAATAAGCATCCATTTCGGACTATGTATTTTGCTTTTCGCAAGTTGCCGTTATAGCATGTTTTTTCTGCCGATACATATGGTGATCAATTCTTGTATGACATGTATATCACGTTACAATAATATTGTAACCATATTTTTCATAGTGTACTTAGAAACAATGCTATGTGATGCCACTTGATGTTTTGTCAAGGGGTAAACGGTTGTGTTCCATCGCTTCCTGTGATGTCACTTATGGGTGGCGTCAAATGACATCACTTCCTGCGATGTCATCAGAGGTCAAGGGTCATGTGATGTCACTTCCGCTACCCGTCGCATTGTGGTGAAATTACGTCCCTGGGTACAACCCACAACCAGTCTCCATCTCCCGAAGTCCCTCCTGCCCACCATTGCCCTGCACACCTCCAGATTTGCTTACCGCCCCCAAAAGCAATGAAACTAAGGGCCTAATTCATGGAACTTTTAGCACGGGGCAAAGTGAATTTGCACTGGTGCTAAGTGACTTTGCACTGCAAAAATACACTTTGCACCGCTCTCTGAATCAGGGTGTTTCTTGGCAGTGCAGTCACTTTGCACCGAGCTAAAAGTTCCATGAATTAGGCCCTAAATCTCTCAAGAGCATTTTCTTTGGCGGAACATTTTGCAATTCATTAGCATTCCTTTTACATAATGAGATCATTTTCTAGTTCCCAGAGCGGAAACAAAATGTAAAAATGAGGCGTAAAAGGGGTGCACTAGTGTTTAGACTATTTTTGTAGCCTCCAATTCATTTTGCAGGGGGTCTGGGAGACGGAAATTGACATTTGTTTCTACCTCTCCTTCCCATTGCGCCCGCAGACCCAGCTAGTATTACACCAGCATGAGATTTCTATGCAGACGTAAAACGAATGGATTCCTACCGGATCTGCCTGCTTTTAAGGACGGGGATTCCAGAGGAATCCATTGTACATTCTGTCTGCCAGGTATGAATGGCAAAAAGGAGCATAAGTACAAGGGGAAAAGGCCCTTGCACTTCCTTTTGCAAAGATGAAAATAGTTTGGAGGGGCCTCAAGAGCACATACGTGATAATGCACGTAGCCCTTCTAGTACAGAAACCCCCAATGAATGCCAGGTTGACCTGCCAGCTGGGTGTGGGAGGTTATCTCTGAAGGTACAGCCGCCAGTATCTACACTACCATCTTGTGAAAATAAATGTCACAGCGGTCTGTGGACACTCAAGCAATTACTATGCTAGGAACAGACTATTTGTCAGATACAAATAGCAAAGTGTACACCTAATGAACCAGGAAACACAACATAGTTCTAGTCCAAGAACATGGGAGAGGTATTTTTGTAGATACCTCAATATATGGTCCTGTGACTTGGTTAAAAAGGATGTTGGATGCATTTAGGCTGTTTTACCTTAACCATAAGGAGCTGGCCTCCCCTTCATAGCTTCGTACTGAGGCGATATGCCCCGATATGCCTGCCCTGTGATTAATGGCCCACCGGCCAAGTTAAGGGCCTGAGAGAAGCAAGTGTCCCTTAACGAGGGTGGTGGACCGTTACCCACCGGGTGGGCCCAGCCACCACTGGACATATCGCCATTAGCACCCGTCTAGCATGCTACGCAAGTGCCAATGTTTTTTTTTTTTAAATGGAAAGTATTTTCTTTCTGCGCAGGTAGAGAAAATACTGTACCAACATGGCCGCCATGGAAAAGGAAGGCAGGGCTCCATATGGAGCACCTCTTCCATTTGTCATTGCTGCCCATCACATCGGAATAAAAGGCTTTGTTATTTTCTCCATTCCATTGAATTTGCTCATGGGTGATTTTCATTTTAGGACTTTGATAGGGAATGATAGATTTATTACATGATTCTCTAGCTACAATGAATCCCTCTAGTTTATTCACTTTAGATTTTATATCAAGGATCGAATGTTTAAAATCGCGTAACTTAAGATGAGTAACATCGTGGCCCTTATCTAGTAAATCAAGGATCCTAATTATGTCAGGAAATGAATAGGACTCATGTTGCTCCGGTATAGAGGGAGCATCAACTTCACTGTCATGAAGGCACTGTCATGAAGGCACTGTCATGAAGGCACTGTCATGAAGGCATGATAAATTCGCGTCGAGCTCAGATTCCATTTGCAGTTGTTTATTTGTACCATGTACTGAGAGCGGGTCCGGACAGATATCTGCACTGTCATTACTGCATTTCTTTCTACCGCGAGGGATTGTGTTCCCCTCAATGCGCCCCCTAGGTATAAGTGGAGTTAGTAAATTAATTGAAGGACATATTATGATCATGCGTAGGGCCGGGTGGCGTTAATCCAGCACCAACATCCTGCGATACCTTGCGATTAAACAGTGGGCTGGAAGAGTTACCCTGAGCGTCATCCAGATCCAGGCACCCAGGCACATACATTATTCTTTCCATAGAGGATGTTGCATCACTTAAGTTGTTATTACCGGCATTAGGGTTAGTCTTTAAATCAGGGCGTTCATCAACCAGATCATGATGTCCTTGGCAACGTGTTTCCAGGCTGTTCGTCGCACAGTTCGTACTCTCATTGACACTCTTTGGACTGAACACGTTTGCACCATCATCAATCACCGAGTCCCTTATTCCCAGGGCTTATTGTAGCATCAATGATATATGTCACAGCTGGGTTCCGACCCTTCCCGCTACGTAAACCGCTTGCCACAATGAGAAAGAAAACACACAAAAAAGGATAAACAAAAATTACGTCTATCAATGCTTATTCCACAAGGCAGTGATTAGAGTGAAAGGAAGAAGGAAAAAAACAAAATATTACCCTTTCGTAAACAGTTTTGCAAAAATAAGCAATTATGGCCTCACTCACCTCACACCCTCACACCCAAACACCTCAACACCTTAAACTTGTCACACTTGATGCGCGCGCTGATGCAGGGGCTAATGAGGCTTTCTGGGAGATGAGAAGGAGGGGCATACAGTCGTACTGAATTTTGGGCAATGTAGTCCTCCTTGCAGGGTTTGGCCGCGTCCTGAAGCTAGTTCTTCTTTTTGTCCTTACGAGTGTCCATAGGTCTCGAGTTGAATTCAGAGGCAGCAACTCCAACTGTGAAGCAAGTCTCCTCTCAACCTCAACACCTTACACTTGTCACACTTGATGCTCACCGGCATCGCTCCTGTAACCTTGCTGTGATCCTGTGATAATCCTGTTCAGCAACAGTCAGTAGACTTACTCGTCGTCGTATGGGCTCCCTCGTCGCCGCAACTCACCCGATCCTTGTGTTAAGTCATCTAACCGTGTTGGTTAAAATATGAAAGCGTTCGTCAAGGTGCAGCATGGAGCCATGTGGTAACGTGTGGTAACGTGTCCTGGGGAAGACGGGATGAACGCCGATGGTTAGCCGCAGTGAACCGACACTTCTGTGCTCAGTCAGCAGCAATTCGGTAGCATTCTTCAAGGTGCAGGTAGGAGCCGTATGATAACGTGTCCTGCTCTGAAACATACTGGGCAAATGTTTTGTCAAATCCTAGTTCGAGTATGACGAGGCCATTTCCATGGAGGACAGAGCGGGGACAGGAGCTGCTGCGGCCGCAGCCAACAGGTAAGTAAAATTGGGGTGAGGGGTTTAAAAAAAAACAGGGTCAGGTGGGGGAAGATGGCGGGCGGGGGAGACGGCCATCAGGCGGCATAGAACGCAGGCCTTCACTGGTAGTGTCAGCCCGTGTTCCTAGCTATCGGTTTGGCTGGCTCCCCCGCCCAAGCTTCTAATGACCGTTATGCATACACGCCTACTAGCACTTCTCGATTTGCCCATACCTGGGCCTTGGTCCTCCATGGGCGTTCAGCCTACAATGTGTTGGGACCATACCAGTGTTAAAAGGCGCTATACAAATGATACAATACAGTACAGTACAATAGGCTTGCCTTTGGTAAACTTGATCTTCATGTTCCGAAATATGATTGTTAACATATGTGATTCTTAGCATGCACCACATTTAGAATTCTGAACCTAGCTTGCGTCGCATCTAGATAGAAATGTGACTGTTAGCATGTGCCACACTAGTACGGAATTCTGAACTTTAGCTGGCGTCGCATCTGGATAGAAATGTGATTCTTAGCGTTCACCACACTTAGAATTCTGAACTTTAGCTTGCGTCGCATCTAGATAGAAATGTGACTGTTAGCATATACCACACTTAGAATTCTGAACTTTAGCTCGCGTCGCATCTAGATAGAAATGTGACTGTTAGCATGTGCCACACTAGTACGGAATTCTGAAGTTTAGCTTGCGTCGCATCTAGATAGAAATGTGATTCTTAGCATGCACCACACTTAGAATCATTAACCTAGCTTGTGTCGAATCTAGATAGAAATGTGACTGTTAGCATGTACCGCACCTAGATGGAATCCCACAATTACAAGGACCGCAATGCCAACTAACCAACCAACTAACAATTCCATCCCTCTGCATACACCTCTCAAACTATAACCAAACACAACCAACAAGCCTAAAACGCAGCAATCTGCACAAACTTCACAACAATGCAACAACAAAACAAACCACACATAGACTTGCACAACAGCACACGACGACTACGGACCATAAAACACCCCACGCCCAGCCAATGGACCCACCGGGCTGAGGCTGCCAACAGCACATCACTGCTCTCTTGCACTTTTCCAGCTTATTCCCACTAACCCACCCCCTCTCCTCCCCTTTTCAGAGCTGCCAGAGTTCCAGGGGACCACTTTGCTGGTGATAGTGCGCGGTACAAATGTCCATTAACATTAACATGTTATGCTACGTAAAGTATTGCAAGGGTGTTTGTAGGTTGTAGCGAGCATACTAAAGTATGCATCATTGTAATGAGAGTGAAAGTGGCATAATGGTATGGAAATTAATGTACCACCAATTTCTGATGACCTTTCTGAAGTTTGCTAAACGAAGGGGTGGGGAAATAAGTACCATAGCTGGGCTGCTTACACAACAAAGCAACCGGCACCAATCCTATATTTCATGAACGGCATGGAGTGGATGTAGTAGAAGGCGGCCAGCGGAATTTGCCGCTTATCTGGCAAGCAGGGTAGGTTTGTCCTGTACATGTATCCTGCAGGTTTATCATGCTCTCGGGAGAATAGCTCAGGGGCAACGTGCTCGCCTGGGAAGCAAAAGGGCACTGAGCACCACAGTTTCGATCCACGGGTCCGCACGTAGAAACCTCTGGGTATTAAGCGCGTTATAAATAACCTATCATATCACAAGGATAAGAGACAGTGCAGAAGGATTGCGGTGTGGTCCTACTGCGCGCACACACACAAAGCTAGTAAAGACACAGCAGAGCTGGGGGTGTCCAATCAAGTTCTGAGGAGGCTCTCTGAAGAATTTTGCATCCTTTGGGAGAGACTGTGTACGGATGCTGGGGGACAAAGATAGGAAGATTGGGGATAGAGCTGGAGGCTCTAATGGTCATTTCCAAAGAGATGGGAAGGTGGGAAGATCAGCCCTGCTAGTGTGTTGTGTTTTCTTTGTGTATCCCAGAGTTGAATATAAAGGAGGCCCTGTGGAAGGCAGAAGGGCAGTGAACAGGACGACTGGAGAGCCCTGTATGCTGCGCGGGAGCAGTGAGAGCGGCCCTGTGTGGCCATTTACAGATGTTAATGTCACTGCAATGGGCCCAACTACATTAGCTTCAAGCTCCACTTGTTACAGAATCCTGGCTATGCCTCTGCCCACCTGTGGAAGGCAGCAAGTCCTGCTGCCTGCTCAGCTCGTCCCTGTGCCCTTAACGCTCTGAATGTGCAATATGCCGATGTCAGCAGGTGCGCAACGCCATTGGGCAAACCAGGCTTCCGTACCCCCTCAAATGTGAGTCGAGGGACGGGACTTCCTTTGGCATCATGAGTGAAAAGGTTGTATGTTGCTAGTCTGCGCAATGACCCTAATTCTATCCTTCTGATCGTAAACCATATTGCAAAAAGTCCTCAAGGCTGTTGTTATCACGAAAGAACATGTAACGTGAAATTTGGATAAATCATACAATGACAATTCCCATGACATTAAACATTGTTACAAATATAGCAATTCTATGATATACAGCAATGGTGATTACATACCATGATGCCAATCAGTCTCAGGCGGGTTGAACAGGTACAATGGGATAGGATAAAAGGCAGAGGTCCATTACTTCAATTAATGGCGGCTTACACTAAGCAGCCCTATCCGTTTCAAGTGCTTACAATGCGGTTGATTTAAAACTGGGCACATGAATTATGGTGCAAAATGAATAATGCCTTAGATAATCAGTACATAGTTAAGCAAGCGTGAGATGCCAGTTTCAAGCGAGATGGGTTTGTGCTGTCCCTTGTATATTATTAAACTACTAGTTACAATCACTCCGCGTGTCCCATGCCGTCACGTGGGCTAGTTCTGTATATGCAAAACGAGGGGGGGTTCTGGAAGTCCCTCTACCAGCACGAACACAGCCCACTTTTCTCAGAGAGGCACAGCTCCACCTCACTGATGATGCCCAACAAGGCTGAAACACGTGTCTGGGGTTGCTGATGGTACTCTTGTTCAGAGGAGAATTGCCTAGCATTTCGGTGCTGGACTGCCCCTGGGCAGGACAAAGGCTGATATGCAGGGAAATTTCTTCTCTGTGAAAAGGACAGTGGCTAAAGACTTGGTAGACTCTCTCCCAGGGGTTATTCACCCAAGAACAGGTCATTGGGCTGTGTTCGTGCTGGTAGAGAGATTCCCAGACCCCCCTTTGTTTGCATACATTAACTTTGGGTTTCACCCTAAGTTAACAGGGCAATCCAGACGTGGACCCCTTGCTCACTGTTCCTAGAGAGGCACAGCTTCACCTCACTGATGATGCCCAACAAGGCTGAAACACGTGTCTGGGGTTGCTGTTGGTACTCTTGTTCAGAGGAGAATTGCCTAGCATTTCGGCGCTGGACTGCCCCTGGGCAGGACAAAGACCGATATTCAGGGATATTTCTTCTCTGCGAAAGGGACAGTGAGCTAAAGACTTGGTTGAGACTCTCCCAGGGGCCATCCACCCAAGAACAGGTCAGCGGGCCGTGTTCGTGCTGGTAGAGAGACTCCCAGACCCCCCTTTGTTTTGCACAGTTCTGTATATGTCCTATGTGGAATTAGTGTCTGCTGAAGGTAAACGGAATACCCGGCACAGTGTTGGGCCACATGCGATAACCCATTATTCACCTCATTGAATGGAGACTCACCAACCTGGTCTGTAACTGCATTCTAATATCAATGACAGAAGATTGCATCTCAAAGCGATGTTGAAATGTGATAGACTGGTGAGTCGGTGTAAAGAATGAAAAGGATCCCTTACCCTCAGTGTAGCATGAGCTAAGAGCGTCACCAAAAAGTCAAAGATGGCACAACGTACGGTGCAGTTCCAAGGTTGAGTGTGTATCAATTAGGTCATATCCTGATGCTAATCATCCGTTAATCCAACTCTGTATCAGTAGAAATTTGATTCCAAATCATCCGTAAGACAACCAAAGCCAATAAGGGAGATTGCTCTAAATGTAATTGTTCTTAACGTTGGAACAGTCTTACCTAGTTGGTAGAACGTTCCTTCTAAATTAAACATAAATCCTTATGTCAATTATTCTTCTATTCTTGACCTGTGATCGGTTTGTTGTATCTATTGTCAGCGGAATGCGGCGCTCTAAATTGTGGCAGTCCCACTTGCAATGCATAAACAGTGTCAATACCTAAAATAAACATCATGGAACTGATCACAAATTCTGCACTGCAACTTGTCCCAGTGTAGGTATTCATGGACTCCCAAGAGCTAATTTACCTATGAGTTTGAATGTAGCGGGCTAAGTCCCGTGTTCTTACGCGTAGCGCGCGACAGGCGCCATGTTTAATTGCCTATTACGGCATTTGCTGATGCAATTAATCGGAATGGATTGCCCAACTGGCAATAATAAAGTGAGGTTTGTGCATATCCAATAATTTAATAACACACGAATAAAGTACATCATCTACTAACGAAATTATAACAAGAAGAAATGCCCTACTGACGTAGATCAAACACAATCTCGTTAGTGTCCAATGGGTTTACCATATTGGAGCAAGCTAAAGGCTGAACTGGTTAAAGGATAGTTCCGGGACTTTTTTTTTATTGTCCCTACGGGTCGGCCATGTGTTTGTAAGCATAAATCGGTAGATCGTAGGAAACTTTCCTATGGACCATACCCGACTTTTCGCCCATTATCGCACTCGAAATCAGCCTCCATTTTGTGATAATCCTATCATTCCGCCGCATCGACCTGGCTCACCTGCCTTTGCGGCACTAAATCAAATCCCCCGCCCCTGAAACAGACTTTATCAAAACATTCATATTCCCCGCCTCTATCCGTGACGTGACTGAGCTGCGTAGGCAAACGCACCCAGGCGTCTTCTACGCGACTCCACACAGACCCCGGAAATCAACACAGATCAGCTCACAATACAGCGCACCACAATTCGGAATATGAAACTGTACTTTGAAATCAAACCGCAAGATTGTAAATGTGGTAAAGTACATTTATTTGACATCAAATGTTTAGAGAATATTCAGCGATTTGCATTTTTATTTGCTCATGTTCCAAAAAGTTCGTATTGAGGAACGCGATGGTCCTTTGCTGTACACAGGGTCTTAGAGCATCTCACAATACAGCACCACAATTCGGAATGTGAAACCGTGGTTTAAAAGCAAACGGCAAGATTGTACATTTGGCAAAGTACGTTTATTGGACATCAAATGTTTAGAGAATATTCAGCGATTTGCATTTTTCTTTGCTCTCGATCCAAATTAGTTCGTCTTGAGGGAAGCGATGTTCGTGTGCAGTACACAGGGTGTTGGTTTACGATAAAAATAAGCTCTTCGGTCGCACTGATAATCGCATGGCTGTTCCAACAACGAGGCACTAGGCCACCACAACGGTAGGTATGTTGCATCTAACCGTTAGTACCGCGTAAGGGCATACTTGTACTTGGCGATCGTCCCATAAAATGGTCAGGGTGGTAACGTTGTTCACGCGGAGAAGCAACTGGCGGCTGTAGAAGCCGTCCGCCGGTGTCTGGTACTCGTGACACAGACAGTAGTGAATGATGTACCTAAAAACATAAAAAATGAAATTAGTCTCACCATCAGATCCTTATTAAAATCATAGCGAGGACAGCGCTACTGGGTGTACACAAGTGTTTAAAGGCGTGGCGAGGCAGGGAGGGGGGGGGGAGTGGAGTACAAGGTAAGTAGCATAAAATAATAAATAAATAGGGCCAGCTGGTGGCAAGTGCAAGGTAAGTGCAGAACAAGTGCTGGGAAGTGGGGGCTGTAGGATACTGAGACAGTCCCCCAGTGCAGGGGTTGACAGGGAGGCAGTGCAGGTGGAGAGTGGAAGGGCCCAGGACCGAGGTCGCAGACAGTGGACCAGTTGTAGCAGGGGAGAGGGAGAGAGAAAGCAGAAGCAAAGAGGAAGGTTTTGAGGTGCTTCAGTAAAAGCAGATGTTTCTCCTCAAGATAGTGCGCGGTAGAAAACAATATGCCACATAGAACGAACAAGTACAACTGAACCCGTCTTTAAAGCCACTGTATAGTAATGAAATTGCGGTATAAACTCATCAAAAGTTACTTACATTATATTTGCATTTTCCATTGTGTCTCTGTGTAGGGCAGACCCGAAACACCACTCCTTCTTTGCCGACGTTACTTCTTCTAATGAACGTGGCTCATCGTTTCGTTTCTGAAATTTTATTCATTATCTTTTCTTAGTCTTTCAGGATGGTCCCGGCCTGTCAAGGTCAAATCACAATAGAACCTTATATTGGGTCGTGGGCCGTTCCGCCACCCGAGCAAAACATCAAAGCAGCTGACCTTCACTTTGAGCGAGCACACATTTCTAGTTAGCTGCAGTTAGTGTAAGGGCATCTTGTCTGCGTGCCTTTTTTTTTATTGTCCCTATGGGTCGGCCATGTGTTTGTAATACGGAAACATTCTATAATTTTTGTAAAAATGATTTATATTACTGTTTGGTTTAATTGCAATGGGCCTGCAACATGAGGAGACTCGAGAGAACAGACAATCAAATTACAATCATTTAAACCGTGATGTGTATTTCTCAATGAGCTCTGCTTTAGGTGGACATGGAACAGAGGCAATGTTGGGTGGCAATGCAGTTGTCCCCTGCATAGGTTCGTTCACCACTCCATGTATGTGCCTATCGAGGACATCTACGATAAGTCTCTCAATAAACTCATATTGCATATCCTCAAACACTGGTTTGATCACCCATTGTTTACTTCTTTTAGTGAAGGCCTTATTGTAGCAAAGCGTCCCTAAAGTTCCGGTCGTCCTACTTTGTTGACGGCCAACATTATGGTTATGTGCCAAGACCGCTAGAAGAGTCCGATTTATCATGCCTTCCATGCCAAAATGCAATCTTTTGGGCCTGTACTTTAGGCACATATTGTGGAACACCTCCAAATCTCCTGTGTGGCAGAATTCCGTGAGTCCCCTCAAATCTCTTGTTATAGTTTTATCAAATACAATCTTTTCAATGGCCTTGTGAGTGGGTGATGAAGGAATCAACCACTTCTTCTTCCGTGCCTCCTCTGTGGACAAATGGCCATGTTCACATTTGTGGAAATGCTCATTTGTCGACCATCGATGTACGTTGCTACAGTGCAACATTACTGACCGCCATTTTTCCAGTAGAATTTCCAACGACCCTTCACATGTTTTTGAGCTCCACCAAAGATGGTTGCTGATTGACTTGGACCACTGTGAAATACCTTGCATATCTTTTTTTTTTCCTGCAGCCGACAATTTTTTATTGATTGTTTTTGCAAGATGCCATACGTCAAATTGGTGATTTATATTTTTGTACTCTTCTCTCATTGTCTTGGCAATTGAAACGTGTCTGTCCGTGGCTATCAGGTCGATCACCATTCCCCGCGATTGTAGTTCTTGCAATGATGCTACAAAGCCAACTTTCTCCATGGCCACTGAGGATGTACTTTGTGACACCTGCACGACCACCGAACTCACAATTTTCTTACTTTCCATGTCCTGAAAGTGGTAGGTGCAGTACTTGGCTGAAAATCCTGGGCTGTCGCACTGTCCATCACCGGCTAGCCTGAAGCGTTTGCCCGCGAATGTACTTTCCATTGACATTTTTTCCATTCTCCAAGCTTCGCTGATGGCTGGAAATAGATAATCGGTTTGGTATTTGTAGAACTGACTTTTCGCAATGAAATGGATTCCCACAAACTGAAAGAAATACTGTAACTTTTTAAAACTTGAACCACTAAAAAGTGCGGCCGCTGCACAAAGTAGATTGCCTGCTGGCAGTTGCCCCAGCATGGGTTGTGCAGACCATGCGAACGGATGATATTGTGTACAGGTGGCATGTATTTTAAGGTTAGTGCCTCGAATTGCACGAGTCACATTAATCAATGGCTCCCCACATACTTCCCCACCAACCCAATGCCCACATTTCATCATCATAATAATATCCATCAAACAGCTATCGAATACAATGAATTTGGCCTCTTTCCTTATACTGTCACTCTGCATCCCAGCTGGTTCGGCCTGTAACTTTGAGGACATGTCACTCGCATGAAAGGTACAATCTCTGATATCGTCTTCCGCTATGCTGAGTGATATTGATGGTGTTTCATTGTCGTCCACTTCATTCTCTTCCATTGCAACATCTGTTCCTTGTCCGGAGATGGGAGAAAAAAACAATGTCTTCAACTTTCGCGCGCTCTTATTTTTTGCGGGTGTGGATTCTGTGAATTGATCTCCGACTGCATCCAAACTACCAGGAGGACATTCACTATCAATGGCTGGTGGTGGTATAGCTCCGTTGTCAATCACTTCATATTCTTCCCATTGGCACGATGCATCTCCAGTCTCAAGTCCCTGCCAAAAGGTTTGACAAGCAACATCTCTCGTTCGCTTCACTGTCTGTGTAGATCTAGTTCTTACACCCACTCGCAACTAGAGGACAGATTAGAAAAGGGATGTTCAGTTTAAACACAACTTACAGTATTGAACTATTGACAGTGAAAGACAACATAATATAGTGAACAGGACACTAACCTTCTTTTGCTTTCTTTTCTTTGAAACTTTCTTGCCTCGAACTTCAACATCTGGACGCTGTTGCTCCGACTCGTGTGTGCATGTCTCCACTTCCTCTCGCGCTGCAACGACTATATTTTCATGATAAGCACATCCATCACTCACTGAGGCTCCATCGACTCCCTGAAACATAGAACTTTCATTAGTATGTATAATAATATTGAAAACACAAAATGTACTTGGGGACCAATACCCATACGTACATCTCAATAGCAAAACACGAATGAACGCATTGTGTAGAACATTCAAACGACAATAGTTCACGCATTGTTGATCTAGTTAGATTGAACTGTCAAGATCCATACCTCGGGCTCCGCATAGACTTCCATTGATGATATTATTGAAGATGACGCTTCAGCAACTCCCTGAAACACAGTAATTGCATTAGTATGGTTTTCTATTTTGTTTAAAAGAACATAAACTTTCTGCAGGCGTCAACGGCTCATCTAAATAGACCTGCACAAATGATCAGTTGTCTAAAATAAATAATGGATATCTAAATATGATTCGATTTGCTCCATCGTTGGAAGTGTCACCACCCAGAGATCTGCATCAACTACTAGGGGTGATGTTCTTGTTGAAGAAGCTCCGTCAGCTCCCTGAAACATAGTACTTGCGTTAATAAAGAAGGAAGTATAGCGGATGTAATCACGTCATTTGATCTCGCATGATTGATCTGTCAGTATCCATACCTCGAAATGCATAAGAACATCAAGGGACGCTGTAACTGCGGTGCACACTTCTGCAAACTGTTGCGCCGACCCGTAACTGCATGCTCCCCCTTCTTCTTGGACTAATGCTCCATCGACTCCCTGAAACATAGGACTTTCATTAGTAATGAACACAATATTGAAAAAAGAAGACACATAGGAGGGCGACGACAGAAGGACATACCAATGGCTAAAAACGAAAGAAACATTGTGTGTAACAATCACGCTACAAGAATGCAAGATCTGATGATCTCCATCGATGGAACTGTCCGGAAACGTACCTCGAGCATCTGAGTGACATCTACGGTTGTCGTCAATGCGTTGGACTCCTCAGCATCTCCCTGAAAGACAGTACTTGCATTATTTTGGATAACAATAATTATAACTGAAAACAAAGACTAGAGGACGAGTACTGTGGTGTACCATTAGGTAAAATAATTACACGATCAATTAAAACTATTGATTTACATGCCTAAAACAAGTCAGTGTCAGAATAGCTAAGTAAGATTACCCGATAGGCGCTTGAAGTGGCTGATGACTGCAATAACGACACGGATGGAGAATCTTCCGCCTTCATATTGAGTGGATACATAAATGGGGAAATTATTGTTAGCTAATGCTACACACTACCGCAATGCCGAGAGATAAATACGTAAACTTGACTCACCAGTGGAGGGATGTGGACGAATAGAGTGGGAATAGCGGTTGAGAGCAATTTTCGCCTCGCTCGCGGTGTTTTCTTCTTTATTAGCAATGATGTGGAGTACATGTCTGGGCTAAAGTGCCTGCTGCAGATGCGGTATCGATCACCCCTCTTGTCCGCAAAGACTTCTAGGACTCTACTTTCTATCTCAGAGGCTGGATATCCGCAATATCGGACCCATTCTCTTATCTGATCTATTGTCTTAGGGAAAACATGCATTATAGTACCTTCAGATTTGTTATGGGTCTTCGAAGGGCAACCGCCAATGGAACAGGCAGGCATTATGGAAAGTTCTGAAAAGTAAAGATCAACAATTCTCTATGAATACCAATGTGTTAAAACATTAAATGACACATAAAAGGTTCAATGCAAGGTCCGTTTTGGTTCTTGGAACTATACACGTTATTCACATGCGGATAAGTATTTCAATAACTTTCAAAAAATAGAAAAAGTAATTTGACTAAACTCAGAACATGTGACTAGTTCCTTGCATGTACTGTCGTGAACGAAAAGAAAACATGGATGCAATTTGATGACTACTAGCAAATAGATATAAATTAAAAAATTGGACGCAAAATGATTATGGTACATGGACTTACCTTGACGAACAAACAGTTAGATGCAGGGATCAGAGTAGTTTCTTGTCGTAGAACAGGGAGCAGTTCACAGGTTGCAAACTGACGAGTTTGCTCAAAGTGGTCACGGAAGTTCACAGAGACGAAGAGCAGATAACCAGCACCTTCACGGGTTGACTAGCAAAGCGCAAAGAAGTTCTCATTAGAAATATGAAGTGGGTTATAAAGAATTCGAAACAGGGGTGTGTTTGTGAATGAATGACGTGTATATGTCGTGGCATTATGCGGTCTGCAGGGGGCCGTCCAGCGTGAGGGGGGATGCTTGGCAGGAGACACAGGGTCTGGAGGTAGACATGGGAACAACAAACCCATGCTCTATAGACCACTTTGAAGTGTACATGGTCTTTGGCACCTCTTGGCCTTTATCGCTCCCTGACAGCTCCACTTGCCAGCACAAGTACCCCGGTGCGAACTGTCTTTGATAGGGCGGGGGGTGGATTGGGGCGGTGGTCGTGCAGACAAGACACAGGAAGACTCGTGAATGGAGACACACTTATGTGGATTGCAGGGGGCCGTCCAGCGTGAGGGGGGATGCTTGGCAGGAGACACGGGGTCTGGAGGTAGACATGGGAACAACAAACCCATGCTCTATAGACCACTTTGAAGTGTACATGGTCTTTGGCACCTCTTGGCCTTTATCGCTCCCTGACAGCTCCACTTGCCAGCACAAGTACCCCGGTGCGAACTGCCTTTGATAGGGCGGGGGGTGGATTGGGGCGGTGGTCGTGCAGACAAGACACAGGAAGACTCGTGAATGGAGACACACTTATGTGGATTGCAGGGGGCCGTCCAGCGTGAGGGGGGATGCTTGGCAGGAGACACGGGGTCTGGAGGTAGACATGGGAACAACAACCCATGCTCTATAGACCACTTTGAAGTGTACATGGTCTTTGGCACCTCTTGGCCTTTATCGCTCCCTGACAGCTCCACTTGCCAGCAGCGCAAGTACCCCGGTGCGAACTGCCTTTGATAGGGCGGGGGGTGGATCGGGGCGGTGGTCGTGCAGACAAGACCCGTTTGCCGCAGGGCCTCACCAAGGAGAGGCCATCTAACTGAATGTAAGAGGATGGCTGCAGGATCTACTACATGGAAGGCAGGGGGGTGAGTTTATAAATACCTCACCCTCCCAGGAGAATATATGGGGGTCATCTCTGTACCCGGTGCCCAAAAAGAGGATTTATTATGATCAACCATATTTATTATTTACCTATAACCATGTTTTGTATCAATAAAATCCAACAGCTTTTTATTGCCAACGCTTGATGCCAACCCACAAAATAATATATGTATGACTGCTGCATATATGGGTTCAACGGTTATGTGGATTGAAGGTGTGCGGCCAGCGTGAGGGAGGATGCTGGCCGGAGACATGTGGTGTGACAAGACAAGGCACTGGAAGGCTATTCAACGGAGACACACTAGATTCATTTAAAAAATCAAAACAACCATTGTTAAAATATATGTTGGGCTTTATTTTAGATTTTAGTTAAACATAAATAATAAACATTACACATTGTAAAGTTGAGGTTGCAGCACATCGAGGGAAAATCCGCGGTATTGTCCACTGTCACTGGGGAAATGTTGTCTAATGGCAAGTACCGCACAGGCAGGTATTACTCTCCGAACGCGGTGTCCGAGCCTCCCGTGAAGCCACCAAGTGAAGCAACGATAGGCCACCAGCCTGTACCACCTGTGAAAAAAAAAGATGCAAACTGTATTAAACTGACCAAACTTTCTTATCAATGTCGATTCAGGTAACACATGTCATTTTTCTTAGAAAAAAATTATATCTAGAAAATGCACTATATGGAACCAATTTACATGCGTTCGAATGATATGTAAATGTAATTTTATATGTGGGAGACGACCATGAAATAGTGGTGGCATCACTGACATCACAAACAGAGTATACTTACTCGTTACTCGGATTACGCGGACGAACAGTGCCACGAAGTTCGTGCATAAGCACCATCATCATCCTCAACACTGTCCGTGAGAGGCAGGCTTCCCTGAACTCTGGCAGCTCGGTGATGCATTGCGGACTTTGCTCGCCTTCCTGCAGACTTTGCTCACTTTCCGAAATGTAGGCCAAGCACCCGGAATTTTCACGGCAGCAGCAGTTCTCCTCCTCAGTTGGCATTAGCTCGCACCGATTGCACGTGCACCAGGTGGAGACGCCGTCCATGCGACATGGTCCAGGCTCTTCATCCGTTGACTGGTCCTCCCAACTGCCGTCCGAATCCCCATCGTTTTCGCGTGCTTGCCTTTCCAGTAGTTCCTCCTCGGTGTACTCGGGCTCGTACATATACGGCATTATTGTGGCCATTGTGCGGTAAAGATAGTAAAATAATTTACAGAGATGGTACAGGTGTTCACACGGGCTACAAGCGGCGAAGGTAGCTGACCAGAGCACTGAAACGAGTCACAGAATACTCAAAGTAACACAGAGAGAGGAATGGAATCGAAAATCTGCTGCTGTATGTTGTGAAACGGTCTGTTTATACTTATTGGGGAAAGAGGCGTCCTGCCATTTCCATGGCAACACGTCAATAGCTGAGGCGCAGCGATTGTTGACACGAGACGTGCTTGAAATGGGCAGTACGCGTCTGCTGATGTCAGGCTCAGGGGCGGGGGATTTGATTTAGTGCCGCAAAGGCAGGTGAGCCAGGTCGATGCGGCGGAATGATAGGATTATCACAAAATGGAGGCTGATTTCGAGTGCGATAATGGGCGAAAAGTCGGGTAAGGTCCATAGGAAAGTTTCCTACGATCTACCGATTTATGCTTACAAACACATGGCCGACCCGTAGGGACAATAAAAAAAAAGTCCCGGAACTATCCTTTAACAGCATCTATCTCAATCACCAAGGCTAATGTCAAATCATATTAAAGACCTAATGGTCCTCCCCCACCAGAGAATCAACCCTCCCCAGGCCTGCAGATCATAAATAAGTCGTGTAATATGTGTTCATGTGCTGATTGGATAGCAAGATTCTCAATGTATCGAGTCTGTTAGAAATAAAGAAAAGTAGAAATATATATCGAAATAGGTCAAACCCACAATGCACCAAAATGTGCTGTAAATGGCTGCATTGAGATTAGATTTTCTGAAAAGCCCTAAAGTGGCATAAGTGTAAAACCACTGGAAACGGGCATGTCATTCTTGCCACCGTTAGCTCACAGTTATACAAGCAAAACATCATAAAAACACGCCAATCTCGTGCTCAGAATTGAGCCCTGCTTGAACACACCGTAAATTGCATATGTATTTTGCTACAATTTGCCTCAGCTTCAGTTGGAGGTCACCTCCCCTTTTACCTAATTGGGCTTTCTTTAATCCAATAAATTGAACATTTTTCACATCATCCATTTGACATCACATCTCTGCGCACTTGTTTTTTGTTCGGCAGCGAGACGATCGAAGTCTTTCCTGAAACTGGCGGCGTTGAGGTTTTACTGTGTATTTGCACAAACGCAGTAAAACGTTAAAGTTGCTAGTTTCAAGAAGGCTTACATCGCCTTTCTGCCTTAGAAAAATAAAATGCACACATCGGTCTGCTCCCCCACAGATCACAGCCACCATATAACAACATTATGGGCCGTCGGCGCCATTAACCCTTAACGCCTGATTACCATTTTAACGCCTGCTTTTAGCAGGCGTTAAAATGCAAGGCGCTAACCCGCCTTGGTGCTAATTACGGCACCGTAATTTAGGGTGCCGTAATTAGCGCCTTCCCCACTCCCATTATGCCCTATGGGGCAAAAATGGGAATGGGGAAGGGTAAATGGGGAATGGGGATTTACCGCCCCACTCACCTTGGAATGGGGAGGTAAATCCGCCATCCACGATGGTGTAAACAGAGTTTACACCATGGTGGTAAAGTAGGGAACTTACCGCCTGGGTTGTAATGAGGCCCAATGTGTTCTTTCACGTCCGAAGGGAGGGGGCTGGTCTGCACACTTGCTTTTTCTGTGGCACAGAGGCGAGGGAGCTAAAAGCAGCTCCTGGGTAGCCAGCATTAACCAGTGACCAGGAGCTACCACAAGGCGCTAGTACATCACGTTCCGCAAATCTAACTTCCACATAAGATGCAAATTTATCATTTTGTCCATTATTTATGAACCCATATGCTTTAAACGCTCTATAGTCCTAATGTTTATTTATCAAATGTTGCACAGAGGTAAATTCACATAGGTAGGTTTGTTCGCATCAGTTGGACACAGGACCCAAAAGTAGCTCCTTCTAGTGGCTGGTGTCAAGCTAACCAGGCTCTGCTTGGCTACAAGCAGGAGCCAAATAGCTCCCAGCTCCCCTCAGTTTCTAACCCTGTCATTATGTATGTATGCAAGCATGTGCTCAAGAAGTGTGTGTGTGTGTGTGTGTGTGTAATGTATAGGTGCGCCTGTTAAGTGTACAGTGAATGATATGTTTAAATGAGTGAGTGAGTGAGTGAGTGAGTGAGTGAGTGAGTGAGTGAGTGAGTGAGTGAGTGAGTGAGTGAGTGAGTGAGTGAGTGAGTGAGTGAGTGAATGTTGTGTAATGCTGGGCTGAGGAGTTGATTTTGGAGGGGGGGTGGGAAAGGGACATGTGTGGAAGGGGGGATTTTGTGCAGCATGCCATTTACTGGGCATCTATGATAAAGTAAGCATGATATGTGTTATTGCGTGGCTAGACTGGCATTTTGGTGCAGCCAGTCTAGCCATTTCTTTCTGTGGCTTGATACTTTTTGCGTGGCATCTCTTGTAAAGTAAGCATGGTAAGTGTTAGTACGTGTCTAGACTGATCCACACTGTGCAACCACTTTGGAAATGTTTTCTTGTTGGGGAATGGCATTTTTAACAGCAAAGCCACGAGAAGTATATCCTTACTTGGTTTCTTATAGTATCATTGCTGGCATTATGTGCAAAGCAAACATGAGTATGTTCACGTATTGAAATATTGGCATATTTTGGTGCAGCTAGAATGGAAATGTGTAGGCCTAGTCAGCATGACATGTTTTTATAGTGGCATATAATGGCATAATTAACAGACGCATGATTTGTGTCTCATGCGGAAGTTGGATTTGTGGCACTCTGTAACACTCTGTACTACCATCTTGTCCCATGGTGGTTACTTTTGCTTAAAGGGTGACAACTGATCGAATACCTGTCTTTAGATATAAAAATAATCAAAGCAACTAAATGTGTATGTTGTCTTTCAATCCGATCACTTTGTAATTCTCGCTGGCATATTGCGCTTTAAAATATACCATTTGATACTTGGTCCCCACGCCAGACAACCCGTGGGGTAGAACAGAAGGGGTGGAGCCTCCAAGTTTGCCTCACCCAGTTTCTGAAGTGGCCCCTTCCATGACCAGTTAGCTCCCCTCAACCCCCAAACTGTAGGCTTCCTTGTTCCCTGGGGTGTCAGTATTATTGGGCTTTCCCAACAACACTGTTCCATGGAGAAGCTGGGCTTCCAAGACTCCCATGAGGAGGAGGTGACACACCTCTGATGGAGTGGGTGCTGCAATGTCATACAAGTTCACATGTACTACATTTCAGCTGTAAATGAAGGATACTATCCCCAGGCCTCCAGATAAGGTGCATACTAGGCTTTATTACGCATGAAAATCGTGTAAATACGACAGCTTTATTATTTTCCTGTGTACATTTACACACAGGTTTAGAGCAGGGGGCAGTGCAAAGGCCAGGTTACTTGACAGAAAACAGAAGGCTTCTTTTGATATTTATATAAATGGATGTAATTGCAAGCCACCTCTGAAACAGAATGTATTTCTCTGAAGCCTTTCAAAAAAAGAAACTGCACACTGATAAAAGGAATGTTTTCTTTTCATTCAGCTCCACAAGCACTGTGCATGTATAATTAATAAGATGTAAAACTAAGTTGCAATTGAGAATTCATATTTTGTAACAAATTATGCTTTTGCTTCCAGTGAAAGCAAAACCATTATTGTATTTTGTTCCGGTGCTGTGTGCATTATCATGCAGAGGCACATTGTTTTTACACTTAGAATTTAATTTACACTCTAATTATAAAAACAGTGTGTAAAATGGTGACTATGCATAATCCAGTTTACATCCATTCAACCTTGCAGTCAATGGGGTACATTACTATAAATGGTCAGTATCAGCAGAGTCTTTGCTCTAGGGTGAGTAATTGTCATTACACTAATCACAGATTTTGTAGCCTCTCAAATCTTCAAGACTACAATTAAAACATCAAAAACCTAACTCTCCACTAAATTCACGCACTGTTCAAAAAGAAATAAACGTTACATTGGTAATTGAAATAACAAAACCTGTCCCTGTGATATCCAGATAGGTATTTAACTGTATGTAGCGCTTCATGAATGGTTCGTCCAACATCTAGGTACTGTGATTATTATACCTTAGTCGATACTCAGTTAACCGACCTCTGGAGGATGTTAGCCAATAATATAGCTTAGCTAGTTGAGCACTCATTGTTGGAATCTGTGCGGGATCTGTAGGTTGCAAGTTCAAATCACGACAAGTCCAACTCAGCCTTTTAAGGTCGATAAAGGAGTACCGACTTTGGTTTGGTGATAATTGTGATAAATATGTTCTATTTACAGTGCTTTGCCAAAAGCGCTATATAAATTATCATTTCACCATTAGATTAGATATAGAATTCAGCATGGAGTCCTTGCCTCCCTGCATTGTTGTATGATAACATTGGCATACCATTTGGTAGTAATAGCTCCAGGAAATGAGGACTTTCATTAATCAAAAGACAATTTTGCTATCGAACCTCAAAACACACAATGCAATTCATGTTTGCTTTACTATGGAATTGGCTAGGTTCCTGTGATTTCAACATTTAAATATATACAGGAGAGATCAAATGGCCAGAACTTAGAGAAATAATGAAAGGTGTATTCTGTCACAATGCAGAAAGCTGCCGCATAGTTATGATTCCCATAGAGTTTTGGTACACGTCGGCTGGATGTCACATACATTTTACTCTCTTGCAAAGGAGAAAAGTCATATTTACTCTCAAAGTTTAAAAATAGGGAGTAAAATACTCCCACCCCAAAATCTTATCTGGAGCACTGACTATCCCACTCCAAACTCACATAGTTTTCCCTTATCCTTTAACACAATGCTGGCATGAAAGAAAGCAGGGGGGATGATTGGGAGGCGAGATTTATAGACCCATTGTAACCCCTCAAAAGATCGCCTCGCATTTAGCTGGAGCCAGTTGGACTGCATACACTCTGCAAAGCAGAAAGAAAGTGGCCTTTTGTATGGCCTTTAATTTGCTAAGATGTTCACTTGATTGTCACCCTATGAATGACAAAGGATGTTATGAGATGGAGGATAGGGCTATGCACATATTGGAAATGATCATGCAGAATGCAGAACCTGTAGGAATGCTAGAATGAACACCAGACAAAAGGCATAGAAATGGTCCCAGACTGATTGCCGCTGATCTCCCCGACGCCCAGGTGTGACTCAAGTCAGAGCAATACCCCACCACCAACCCTGGGCACCTGTGATAAAGGAGACGAGAAGACATTCAGGTTTAAAGAATCGAGGGTCATCGAGGAGCACCAGGACTAACATGCACTTTTCCAACCGGGTCGCCACTACCCAAAGTCTGATAACCCCAAATCATCTGCATGGTTTTGGGTAGCACCACTCAGGCTCACACACCATAGTTTATCGGGGGACCACTGTCATTAAGTGGTATATAGTGATGAAGGTGAAACTTTAATGGAGGCATATCATATGATTGACTCTCTATTGCATAAACAACCTTTGTTGCTACATTAATGGCCATTAGCTCCTAAATCAGGGGTTTTAAGGCTTCCTATTCTGCCGCTGTGGTGTTTACTGTTACTGAGTCTGTCATTGGTGTCATTCGAAAGCATTGGAATACATTGATCCCAAAATGTCCCTCTGAATCTGTACCTATTAAGTCACTTTGTTGTTTCAATAATGAGAATTGTATTGCATTCAATCTCTTATTTCTTTCACCCAACAGGTAGGAGATCAAATAATCGAAATCAACGGGGAAAGCACGAGGGATATGACGCACGCCCGAGCAATAGAGCTAATCAAATCCGGAGGAAGGAAAGTACGGTTACTGTTGAAACGCGGAACCGGGCAGGTGCCGGAGTATGGTGGGTTTTCATTTTTGTTCTTCTTATGAACTCCGGTATTGTACATCTAAGGTCTTTCAATTAAACACATATTAAAATTTAATAGTTATTGCTGTAGAAACGATTGTATACACTCCCCCGTCAGTCCGTTAGATGATTATCCAAATGAATCTATGTGCTGTCCAGCAGACCATCCACCTGATCCTTGAACTGCACACGGATCTATTAATTGAGACAAGAGAGTTGATTAATCCCCCACCCCACTAGGTTCTCTTTAACAATGAGGTGCTCTCACATACATTTGGAGGCGATCAGGATGTAATCTCCATGTTCGTCTTGAGGATACAGCCTTACTGACTGCTACTGTGAGCCACCAAAGCAATTACTGAAGCATCTCAACTTTATGCGAGAAAAAAATGTTTCCGCCACTGCTTTGAAAAACCTTAAAAATCAATAGTCAGGATACATTTTCTGTTGCTCATGTCTTTTTTAGGTCATCAACTCAATATTATGCGTGACTACTTACACTTTTTCGTCACTAGAAATGCAAACGAGATGGATTTCTCGCGACTTTGTGTGATCATATTAAAAATAAGTATGCCAAAAAAGTATAAAAGATTTTCTTTTTGTTTTTAAAAATCTCAGCAAAACACAAACGTAAGATTGCATATTATGATGATCAGAAAGCCACCAAGGAAATTTCCCTATTAAATATTTTAAGTTATTAAGATTAAAAAAATTGGATAAATATGGGCATAGGAGA
Organism: Ambystoma mexicanum; assembly: GCF_040938575.1. Lineage (NCBI taxonomy): Eukaryota > Metazoa > Chordata > Amphibia > Caudata > Ambystomatidae > Ambystoma > Ambystoma mexicanum. The sequence goes on from NC_090936.1 coordinate 77,353,573, forward strand.
AAAAAAACGCAATATGAGTTCAAAATAATATTTCTTTGTAAAAAATAATCCACTCTGCCAGGTGGAAGACCAAGGGAAGTACATCGGGACCAACTTGCCCCCACGGTCCAGGAACACATATTGAATATCCTCCAGTCTGAAGTAAATCAAAACCAATGGACTGTTCTTCAACCCTCTACATTCCTCTATATTATCCTGTTGCTCAAACAGTGTTCCTGGAATCTCGGTGCAGGCAGCTAGAAAAGGAAATTTGATGCTAGGTAGCCTAGTATGAATACATTAAAATTTAAAAGATAAGGTGAGCAGGCCTCTGGACACATACAATCTTATATTAAAATATAGACTCTAATCTCTATGTATTCTGCAGCATATTTAAAATTGCAATAAAAAAATTGCCTGGCATGTCTCCCTTCCAATATAGGCAGAAACCTTTCTATGTGTCTCAGAAAGTATGATACAAATAATCTGCCATTCCTGTTTTTAAAGGACCTCAAATCTGTGAGAAGTATCACATCGGTAAGAGAGGAATTGCACTCTTTAGGTCCCGCCAGCAAAAGATGGGTATATTAAAGAACACATAATTGATCAAATAAAATTGAAACTGTGTAATAAAAAACAATAGAGTTTTGGCTTTCCAATATTCATAGCTGTGCACGGGAACCGTATTGGCATTGGCAAATTGCAATCCAAATAAAACATCATTCAAATTATTTTCTGAATCAATTAGACTCAAGCGCATAGCAATTTTCCAAAGTATGCTTATTATTATGTATAGAAGATCCTAATGTAATGGAGGAACAGTGGAATGACACCACAAGGAGTTGTGATCCAGTCGATTGCGTCCTACTGATCGTAAGTAGAAGGAAAGACCTGTGCAGCGTGCACCGTGTAAGCAAGATCTTCAGGACCGCATCGCGACCCATCATGGCTCTCCGTAGTCACCTTAGTGGTATACAATATCTCCCTCCTTTTAGAGGGATGTCGTTCATTCTATTGACCCACAAGATCACTTGCCACATTTGGTTCTCCGTTTGTTTTGGACTATAACTCCCACTGGCACTAGCACATTTAGCTAATGGAGAGGCATCATGGGAGTCGTAGTGCAAACCATCTGGGGAGCCGCAGGTTGCAGGCTCCTACAACAGTGGATGGCTTTGAGACCTAGGTTAACTTGTCCACATTGATGGTTGATGAACTCTGAGACATATCACTTTTATGTGTCTTGTTAGCATAATTGTGAAGGCAGTCTGCCTGACCTCACAGGTCCATCAAGGGCTACATCTCATAAACAATTGTTTACATTTTCCACAATTTGTTATTATTATTCTTTTCCAATCTTAGTGGCAGTTAATCCATATCCATGCCTGACACAAACACGTGTTTTGCCCAACTGGCACTTTTCAAGACCGAACCTAGGAAATTCTACTAGTTTAATTACAGCCAGTTTGATAGGTAGAGGAAAATATGTTTTAAGTTTCAATGAAACCTAGATTTATAAAATGTAGAGGGACTGTCAACTGACATGAACATCATCAGGAAACATTTCAAGAACATAGGTTTCACTGTAATTGAACAAAAATTGTCATCTACTTCCAAATATTGTTTTTATTGCCCTTCAAACTAAATAGGTAACCTACTTCCTTTTTACATATCCCTTCTATGTTGCACTGAGAAGGAAGTGTTAATACTATTTTATTATAATTATAATGCAAAGGTAGAAACATTGGCCCATGCACTTTACTTCTGCAAGAGTGCAAAATGCCCTTCCAACATCCATGCAGTGTTCAACTATCGTAGTATTGCATGGACATTTAGAAGGATTTTTTTTAGGAATAACCCCATATATTTCTGAGTAGTTTCATACCTTCCTTGCATTTGTTAGCTTTTAAGGTTTTAAATTTGTATCTGTGATTAAGAGTGAATTATTAATTGCGGCTTGTCAGGCGCTGTTGAAATACACAAATCCCTTGTAACTGCGGCTGTTATTCATCATGTTTATTACAGCAGGCTGTTTTTACACCATTTTATCTGTATTAACTTTTTTACGATTTTGTTAAAGTAATTGACTCCCGTTTAGTAAGATTTTATTTGTTGCTTTCATGGCTCTGTGCCACAATGAATCTCTTCTCTGATCTGAGCTCAAAAGGGGAGATCAAGAATTTTTTCACAGACAGCAAGAATGCAGATGTCTCGTCTGCATGAGAACAACCTTTTTCAGTCTTAGCAAGGACAAAGAGATGAACATGTATTTGTGAAGATCACATAAACGTCTAATGTATGGTTTCTCTTCACAATATAGAAATTGAGAATCAATCTTATGTGTTATCTTTAGCAATCAATAGTAGAAATGTATTGATCACCAAACTGATCTCTTTATCTTAAATAACATTTTTATCAATATGGTCATAATGATAAATGTGGCAGTTTGATCAATATCGGACTAGGCAATATTGACTGATGGGTCATGTATATTACTACTTCCTGTTTCTTATGCTCCCTCGGACGTGTACATTCCGGAGCGACTTTGAATGCCAGTAAAGAAAGACTGGTATAAATAACTGGTATAAATAACGAGTCATGTGTGTTCTGCATGTGACTGGCTATTCTGAAATGTAAGGAATTCATGGTGGCAGCAGTAAAGACAGACAAAAGCGATCACAGTTCAAGGGTGTTTATTAAACTGTGTATGCGGGAAGAAAAAACACCTATTCTAAACCTAAATCTGAGATGAGAGCAAGCTTCCACCATCAAATAATAATAACCTCCTCTTTGCATTCGTAGACAAATTGTAAATATGTCACTCTTTAAAAAGGTTTTTCTTTGCCCGTACATACATTTGTGAAACACATTAACGTGTGATTTAGCCTTGAATTTCCTGTATAAACTTAATAGCTTGTGTGGATATGGTCCTATTGATCCCATTGGCCGTTAAACCCGATTCTAGACCGTACTTTACGGTTCTTTTCTTTATTTGCTCACTTTTTTCTTTATCGCCTAAGACTCATTTTTTTGACGGGATTTCTCCATTCTCATTCTGTTTGCCTCGCAAATTTTCTCCATTAATGTTTACATTCTATCCCATGCACTATATCGCGGGATAGAGATTTTCCTTGTACTGCAGCAAGACATTCACACGTTTATTTACTTTCCTTTACAACATTTAAATATGGCGGTCAGGTTTCATCCTGATTGACATTGTTAGTCCCTTCTTCAGTTTCAATCATTGAAGCACCCTGATTGGATTACTCATTGCACATACACCACGTTACTTTGTTTATAAGGGTGAAGTGCGTTACCATGGTAATGGTTGCCGATGCTTCAACGCGGGGTTAGAATCATTTTCTCAATCGCACGGCTACAGTTAAGAGCGATCGCAACTGAAATAGAAAGAGAATAACGTTAGGGACTTTCCACAACTTAATAATAATTCTACAAGACTGTTTATAGTACTCCTCTATTTTTACTTACCTTCTTTTAGTTTGGATGTCGTAGAATAGATCGAAGACTGTGCCCATCCACTAATGAATTCTCGACTCGCATTCATAACATGGTTCTCCCGGCTCTTCACCCGGAGGACGGTTTAAACATGCCAGATCCATCTTTTTCAACTATCTAGGTATGTTTTCTATTTAAGCAACCCTCGTTCACTCATATATTCTTCTCCCACCTCTTGTCTATATACCGTTTCTATTTATTTCTACTTTTCGATTTTACTACGTTTGCAGACCTTTTTTTTTCCTATTGAAGCCATTGTGGAAATTCTGTGTTTTTCGGGCAGACGTCGTCGAACAATCAAGACTAGCGAACATATTTCCAAATATATTGTCCTTGGTGAACCTGCAGAAAATATTGTAAAAATTTAAGTTTTGTATACCAGATAGTCATTACGTATTAGATTTAGACTCGCTCCATATTCATTTAGTGACCACGCTGGCCCCCCGATTGGAGGGCACGATGGCCACTCTTTATCTAAACTAAATTAGGAGTAACTATTGGAAACCACAGGATATGTTTCTTCATACCAATACTAGGGTGCACACCACCATTCTTTGACATTTCTTTTCCATTATATTTCCATATCTTTCAGATTGAGCCAGCCCAAGTTGTTTATTTGGTTGACCGCCACCATGCTTATTGGGAAGCAGCTTTCCACATCTTGATTTACGCACTGCCACCTCCTCTCCTCAGGGTGATAGACATTGCACTTACATCATTACTTTTTCTATACTATCAGGTAATTTAGATCACTTTGTTTCTCTAAATTATTACTCGGGGTGACGATTAGTGGTTATCTTGGGATCTCCCTCCACACAGGCTTTGTGCATTCGCTAGGAGCCACTATTGACTGTTTAGGAATCAAATTATTTATGGATTATTGTGGTCACTTGAGCCTAATGTGACATACACTAATGTGAGTGTAAATACACTAACATTATGAATACTTATATTGTGGAAGTAGTGATATAACTGAATTGTCCCGTTTAGCTTTTGAATTCTTCAAGTGTTCAAGTATGAATATACTGTGTTATGCATCATTTTCTCTGCTATTTATACATTTGTTTATAGTCTGTTTAGGCCTAAGAAGAAGAGGTTTTCATCCTCGAAACATGTCGCCAAATGAAAAACAGACTTCTAGCAACACTTCTTCAAAATTGTTCCTTTTCTGCAAAAATATTGTGATTGTTTTTGTCTTTAAATTATACTTGTAACCTAAAAACAAAATACACACACCTATGTGTTCTACAAAAATTTGTTTTTGGTCTATTATTGATATTTACAAACAGAACTAACTATTCCGAGGTTATAGTAGTTGGTTTAGCCAACACACAATAGTGTGCAGGGAACGGGAGGGTTCAAAGCTTGAGCCTTCTCCTTCTTTTGTTTTGTTATTTGTGGAGGTATTTTGCCAGGATCTCAGTTCCTCCCCTGCACCTTAAATTATATTGACAATTGTTCTTGACTAATTTCATAAAAAGTCTACCGTACTAGGAGTGCACCAATTTTGGTACCTTATTTCCCCCTTGTATCAACAGTTCTTTGCTTTTCACAGTTCAATTAGCCGTTTGCCACTTTCCTTCAACACAGTTCGGCTTCTTATTGGCTCTCCCTTCGACCTTGCTTGGTTATCAGCGGAGGAAGGCCACGTGTACCGTTGACATCTGATGCAACACACGCTCTCTACTGTTCGTGGTCTTACGATTCCTTCTGCTGAGGTTTCACGCACCTGGGTCGGAAAGGGCAAGGTTGCTTCTCACTTTGTCGGCCCCTCGGTTCTTGCCGTCTTTCTTCTCCTTTTGAACTGCCGTTCTGGCTTAGTTTTTTCGATGTGCGGTCTGCCTTGCTCGTATTGTGCTCCACCTTTTATCCCTGTGGGGAAGGGAAAGGGCCGTCAGGTGTGTGTGGTTCTGGTCGATTGCCTGACTTTGCCTGACCCTTGCATTGGGACATGTCAGGTAAATGATTTGGTGTTTGTCGTCTTTCATGGTCTGCGAAAGTGCTTGTGTCGGAAAAGGGGGGGATAGAGTGTCCTACATGGTAGGCTGGAGAAAATGTGTTATAAGATGGGGAATACCGGCCTCACCCGTCGGTGTCCCACTTCCACTCCCCCATCCAGGTGATCCTCCCTCACTGGTCCACTCCCAGGAACTGTATCCAATAGCGATGGCCGTGTCCTGGCCACCTGCATGACAGATCCCCTGGGGCTAGTAAGTGAGACACCTTCAGGTTTCTCACAGAAAGGAGATTATAGAATGATAGGACCTGCGCCCCCCAGGCATTTGGACACTTATTGAGAATTACGGGATACGCTGGTCTTCCATTTGATCTCAGAGCTCATTTTAAACCCAAAGTATCATAGTTACTCAAGTTTAAACCCTGGTACTCGATGTATTATTTTTTCAGGGGCTCTTTTGAATGCAAAAGAAGAAAAATGTATACTGATTATGAGACAAGGCTGTGTTCTACCTGTCACACATCATTGCCGAAATGAAATGCAAGTATGACGTGATTTGTGCACTTCTGATATTTGGACAATCATCCAAAATACAAGGGGCACTTAGAAATGATAATGTAGTAGATAGTGGAGGATGATAATGATGATACCGGTCCGAATAGGCAGATAGGCCTACACAGTCATAATCCCAGAAGTCTAAATGGAATCGAATAGGAATGATAATAGAGAAGTAATTGCATATGGCTGGAGAGTGAGGATAAATTGATCAATTTGGCTACAACAGAGAACAATGTGAACACATGCATTTGAATATTTAAAAGTTGAAATGCAATGATGGAAGATCAGTGTCATTAGAATTGATTTTACTCTTATGTTTTTTAGATGTAGTTTTCAATGTACACCAAAAACACAAACACATTTTTTCTGGTTTTGTAATTCTACTAGTAGCATGTCATAAGCCTTGCCTTCAAAAAGCACCATTGACATGACACGTGCGCTGGAAGTAGGCATGGATATGGATTAACTGCAGCTACGAAGATTGGAGAAGAATTATAATAACAAATCACTGGACAATGTATTGTTTTTTCAGAGGTTTATTCATTGATGGAGTTATGATTTCTAGCAAACTGACTTTACAACCCTGAAAAACAAGCTCACTTATTATCTGCCCCGGAACTAGTCCGCTAGCTACCTTGTGCGCAAAGAGTGAGGCTCAAATCACAAACGAGCTGCGGGTAGATCTCTGTCTTCGGCTGGGGCGTCCCTCTGGAACAGCCTCCCTGCCACTTTAAAACTTGAGGAGAACCATCTCCGGTTATGGAAGCACCTCAAGACCTTCCTCTTTGCTCCTGCCTTCGCTCCCCCTCTCCCCTGCTGATCTGTTCTCTCTTGGCACCATGCACCTGGCCACCCTCTGTCCCCTGGACCCAGGTACCTGCTCACCTGCCACCCTCCTGCACTGCCTCCGGGCCACCCCTTGCACTGGGGTCTGTATCTGTACCCATACAGTCCCCTACCCCCTTTCTCTTCCTGCACTTATCAGACATACCCTTTCTGCTGCGCCTTAAACCCAGCACTTGCCACTTAGCGGCTGCACTACCACTGTTTGTTGTTGTTTGTTGCCTTTGTTATTCTATTTATTTGTTATTTATATTTTTTCTATTGTTTATCAGTTTTTCCTTTGCTCCGCACTTTCCACTCCTCCCCTCCTTCCATGCACTTTCCCCCTTCCCTCTCCCCTGCACTTGCGCGTTCTTAATGTCACTGGGCCTAGTAAAATCATTGCTTTGTTCTCCCTTGTTCCCCTCCCTTGCTTTGTTCTCCCCTGTTCCCCTCCCTTGCCTCGTCACGCTCTGAAACACTTGTGCACGGGCGCGATATAAATAAAATATCAATATCAATGCACTACGACCAAGACCTTGTGGGTTATTTGCCAGGCTGCCTACATAACTGCCCCACCCCCACAGACTCATCAGAAACCTTAAATCTAGCTGATGACAATGTCCGGGCTGCATTGTAAGGCACACAATGCAGAAGCAACTCTGCCAGAGTGCAGGGTCCACTACTATGGAACCCTTGTGACCGTGCTCTGAGAACAAAAGCAGGGTGCCTAGGCTTCAGACACACCTATACACTCTTATTCGGGCAAGCTTTGACACCTCAGTAGCCTCAGTGAGGTCACCCAGCCCCTCAAGAGATGTTACAATGTCCTTTCATCGAATTAAATTGCATTGTGGAAATGTAATTCAATATAATTACACTCTGGCCAGGTAATAGATATAGATATTTTTAAAGGTAATGGGTGTTAAGGGAAGTGGTAAGGGTAGAGAGCTATATGGGCGGGCCCTCCATCATAAAACAAGAAAAAATGCCATAGTGTAATTTCATTGAATTAAATTGCCACATTGTAATTGAATTTGCTGAAAAGATGTAGAGCCGTAAAGATAGGGTAATTCCACCCAATGGGCCATCCGGTTATGGGAAATTCTGTTACCAAACAGCATAGTCTGCCATAAAAAGCTTAAACCCTGCATGCATGGCAAGCCCTGGAAACCCACACTGTGCTATCGCAGCCCAGTCTGGGGCTCCTTCCATCACGCCCGGGCCACACCACACAAGACAGGACACCAAGACACTGGCCGTAGTTGCCTGCAGGTATCGGGCTTGGGATCGAATATATGATAGGTTATTTATAACGTGCTTAATATCCAGAGGTTGCTAAGCGCTGACGCGGGGATCGAACCTGTGGTGCTCCCTGTAGTCTTGCTTCAAAGGCGAGCACGTTGCCCCTGAGCTATCCTCCTGAGAATCTACCTCCTACTGGGTTCCTGTCGCTGCAATGCACCGACTGAAAATCAATTCAAAATATTTTTGCAATAGAAAGTGCTATGACATGGCCAAACTTTGCCCTATAGAACAGATAACTAAATAAATAAAGTTTTCAGACCAGAGCGGGATGCTAGTATGGGTATGTGGACAGATGCCCAGGAATTCTTATTAAAGCACAGGGCTTTACTCCATGGCCTTCTCACAGCTTACTATGCACAGCACACCCATGGAATCCCAATAATACGCCTCTCTCCAAAATCTGATACCCTATTTAGCGTAGAGAGGGCGGCATCACGAAGTCTCTCGCCTGACCATAGATGATGGCAAAGACACTGAGGAGTCAGAGGTCATATTGACCCACTCTATTCCCTAAAACCATTTTCAGAGAAAAATGTGTAATACTGTCAGACAACTGTAACAGGCAGGCAAACAGACAGGTTTGTATCTGGCAGGCGACGCTGAGGCCTCCAGTCTGATCAAGGTGTTAAGTAGCGAGAAGGTCGCAGAAAGTGTTAGCAACCTTTCCGCTACTTAACACCTATTCTGAAGGTGGCGCATTCTTCCGAAGTTGGAATGCGCCACTCTCATAATATGTGTGCAGGTTGCTAGGAAGGGCAGAAAACCAACCAAGCAACCGCCATTTTCTGAATGTTTCATGTTTGAAGGCCATTCTCGTGGCACTCCTCCACCTTTGCAAAAACAAAAAAGTGGCGCCCATATACGGTACCAAAATGGTACCGTTTGGGTCGCTGTTGTGGAGGAGTGCCACGGTTGGTAGTATGACAAGCCCCCAGCCTCGCTGAACAAATGTGCTCTTTGCTCCTTTCCCCACCGTTGTGTCGGTGCGTGGTGTTTGTAGCCACAAATATACATATAACATGAGATATATATATATGTATGTATATCACATGTGATATATATATTTTACTTGTTGCATATATTATATATATATATATATATATATATATATATATATATATATATATAGTACTCTGCAGCACTTTTGTTAAATTTGCGATTACCTCGCTATTTACCCAAACTGCTGCCGAGATTGCCATCCGCCCGTTTTCTACAAAAACCGGCGGCTTGCAGACAGTTCATGACCCTTCTGTGTTGTGCGCTGCACGGACGGCCATGCCCACTTGAGAATAAGCGTGGTGCCTGCGTGCGCGTCAGGAAAAGGCGCAGTGGAGCATGCTGTTTAGCACGCTCACTTGCGCCTTGTGGAGAACAGGGCCCTCAGTGAGATAGAGAAGAAGTCACAGAGCGAAGAATTGGACATGCTGGCAGAGAGAGCCTCACAAAGACAGTCTAACAAAAAGCAGGCGCGCGGAAGCACCAATGGGTAAGGCAAAAAAGCCGGAAAATAAACATGCAACCAGTCAATCAGAGAGATATGCAAGAAGACATCCATCTCGGTTTATGGACTTTGCATCTCATTTTTTACATATTAGACATTGCCATCTAATTTTTAACATCGAAAAAATATGCATCAAAGGCATTGTTTTTTTCTTTTTTTGGGGGGATACCCCACACACCCCTGTTTTTAACCCTTTAAAACTCACCATAATAGAAAATTAACCCTGTACCCCCAAAAAACATGCATTCGATGCATATTTTTTCGATGGAAATGCATTCGATGTAATGGTATTAGATGCAAAGTCCAGAAACCATCCATCTCACATGTTCGACCACTTATTGTCTGACATCGAAACAGTCCTAGAGACTGTTAAATAAACAGTAAGACAAGCACTTTGGCCAACACACAGACAGAAACAGGCAGACAACAAAAGGCAGCCAGAGCAGCAGACATTCAGTCAAATGGACAAGGAGACAGATAGGTCATCATACATCTAGCGGACAGACAGACGGGTACACAAAAGAAAACTGAAGAAACGCAGTAGAAAGCCAAACATTCAGCCATGCAGATAAGTAGAAAGGCAGCCAGAGAGGTTGCCAGACAGACAGCAAAATAGACAGACAGAGAGACAGAGACTTACAGTTGCACAACAGACATGCACAAGGGAAGACCAATAACGAGGAAGACCGGCATACAGATAGCCAACAAAGAAACTGCCTGTCAGACATTAAGGTAAAAAAAGCAGACAGACGTGCCGGTGGCCTGGCATGTGCAGAGACAGGCAAGTAGTTGCACAGACAAATATTCGGGGCATGAGTGCACGTCTAGAAGAAAGGAATTGTCTCAAGTAGGAGGTAGTTGAAAAATCTTCATTAAAATTAGACAAATGGACAAATCTTCATAAGTCCTTGAAGGTGTGTAAATAAAAGTTTATAGAACGTCAGGTTACACATAGACCATAAGACCAAGGCATTGTCCCTTCCTATCTAATATCCTCCTTCAATACACTCTAAAAGACAGCGTCCTTGGTTCGAATGTGAATTTTGCATAAGTAAAAATGTGTATTTTCTCAAGAAAACAGCACACAACGTAGAACATGGACTGTACAGCGATCATCTCTAGTCAAGGCAACAAATACCCCCCCCCCCCCATCATCGTGACTTGAAACAATTGCACATTTCAGGTCTCAAACTTGGGACAATTGTCTTGATATTAAAATACTTATTTTGTACAGACGCTACTTCTGATCCTGGGCTCAAATAGTTTCAATTGATCAACATGTTCAGCAAACTATTGACCAGTTGATGCGGAGGAGGGTAAATATTCCATTGCAATGGGCTTGTGCGAGCAAGCCTAAACCACCCCAAAAGGGCGCAGTGGTGTACTTTACTTCATCGTTTGTGCAAATAATTGTGTTAAAAGGAATATAATTTACGGCTCGGGAGGGTTATACATGAAAAGATTTAATAGATGCCAAGTCTTCAACGGTATACAGGGCAATTTTACAACACATTTGCTTGATGCTTGTGGCCACAATATATGCCAGCATTGCAACGATAAAACACACCTTCATGATCCCTGTATCTCCCAATTCATATCAGCACTTCAAATGCAAAACACACACTTTGCCTGTGTCCACAATATATGCCGAATGCATAGCACATTTTCATGATGGTAGTGCATAACATGTTTTCATCATGCATTTCTCCCAAATATATGCCAGCGTTGTCATGTAAGGCACATTTTCATGATGGTAGTGCATAACATGTTTTCATGATGCATTTCTCCCAAATATATGCCAGCATTGTCATGTAAGGCACATTTTCATGATGGTAGTGCATAACATGTTTTCATGATGCATTTCTCCCAAATATATGCCAGCATTGCCATGTAAGGCACATTTACATGATTCATGTGCCCATAAAATATGCCAGCATATAACACATTTTCATGATGCCTGTCCCCACAAAATGTGCCATCATTGCTCTGGCAAACAACTTTTTATGCTGCTCAGCCAGACAATATCTGCCAGATAACCTCTCCTCTGCCTGGGAAAAAATGTCTCCAGTGTCATTGTGTCCGACCGACTCTCGCCCCCAATTTAGGTGAACATACATTCACAATGCTAACTGACAAAGTGACCACAGTGACTTTGCCATGTCAACATGGGTATGGTATCCCCAGGGCCACAACAGCAACTGTTTGCACTAAAAGCACATCCCTGGTCATAAAACAATCTCAAAACAAAATAGAAAATACGAGATGTCCCATAATCCCCTCTAGAACTAAACCAAAATTCGTTTTTCAAAAAGGTAGCAGGCGCCGCTCTCCAGAAAGAACATGGCATGATAACCTGTTCTGTGCTTTTTACCCACTTTGAGAGTTCGCAGCCATCGCTTTTTGCTCACTGTACCTTTTCACAGATGGGAAATATCCATTTGCATATCAGTCTTTTCTGAAAACAGCAGCTCCTTCCCAGGCAGCAAAAAACAGACTGAAGTGGGATCTGAGATGCCGTCCCTGCTATGGAGCATGCCCAGAGAAGACATGTGACCCTTTTGGCCAATCAGCAGGAAGCTAGTCAGTCAATGCAAAATATAAGGGTCAGCATCCATTACAAGAGTGGAAGGGAGTTTGTGGTACAGAGAATGTGAGTTGTGGCATTAAAGAGGAAGAAGATTTTAAGAACCAGAAAAGAGATGAAAGTTACTGGACTAGCTGTAAGACCTGGAGTGGAAGACAAGGTTATAAGGCAGAAAGAGGAGTGGAAGACTGCTGGGCTAGCTGAAGACCTAGAGTGGTAGGCCAGATTGTAAGACACAGAGAGGAGAGGAAGACTGCTTGTCTGTCTGTAAGACCATGATTGTAAGACAGAGAGGAAAGGAAGACTCCTGGACTGGCAGTAAGACCTGGAGTGGAGGAACGGACTGCAAGACCCATAGATGAGAGTAAGAAAGCTAAGTAGATTGTAAGACCCGTAGTGGATCAGTGAATTCTGTATCTTCTTATTTATTAGAGAGACTGATTGTAAAGCCTGGATACCGGAGGAGACTGAAAGCGGAAGACCAAAAATACAGAAAAGAAAGGAACGTGAAGCAGAGTCCAAATGGCAGGTGAATGGACACCTGGCCACAGCCCTAGTCAAGAAAAGGCCAGAGGAAGCAAAGGTGAAGAGAGGCATTTGATGAGGGAAAGCCAGATAATGTGAAAACAGATGCCCTGACCAAGGAAAATGCCGAGCTAGAAAGGACAGAGGCCCTGACAAGAGAAAGAAAGGGTGGAGGCCCTGGACAAAGCGAAGAAGGAAGTGCCTAAAAGCGACAGAGAATGGAAGGGTGGAGAGCCTGTCCTAAGAGGCAGAGAAGGTGACGAAAAGGAGGGGGGCGAAGAAAGTAAAAGGTCCTCTAGGGCTGAACCCAGGAAAGAAGAACATACAGTGTCCTTGTGAAGTGTTGGGGAGCCCTATAATAAACCCCACCCATTCTAACATCTGAAATAAAAGAACAACTCTCCACGAGGTTCTCATTGAAATGTGCAATATTGCACTAAAACCCCTTCAGGGTTTGGAATTTTCAGGCAGCCATTTTGTGATTTCATATCAGATATAAGGTGGAACCCCAACTCTGATAGCAGCCCCTTCAATAATGTGTCAACACCTGGGTTTATTAGTGTTTAAATGACTTGGGTAATTCAGCAGTGAATCCACAGAACTACAGCAGAACTTGTTTACCATTGCCGCCACTCAGTCCCAGGGCATTACCGCGGGATTGAGTGGTGGCAAGGCAGTATAAACCCCCACCTTTGGAGGCCTTATAACGGAACTTGGATTTAGAGTTTCCGGCTCTAAAGTGCAGGATCATCCCCCAGCATCTTGCTGGCAGTAAATCCTGCGCTTCAAGATCAAGCTCAGAATTCTGCAGTGCAATAAAAGGAGCAGTAATTCTGTTTCTGCAAAACAATCAGTGTTACAGAATTACTGCCATTTTTGACTGCAGCGCCATGCACACAATGAGCCCTTAGTAACTACACATTCATTCGTTGGAGAGTTTCTTATTTTCAAAGTTGTAACTATTTCTGGGAGATTTTGGTTGAGTTCCCCCCCTTAGCATGGACATGTTCTCTCTCTATCATGGAGATTTAAAGACAATGAGCAATACGTCCACAGTTCCAGAAGACCTGGGATAGTTGCACATTGGAAACTAACACAGCCTGCTACCACAGCGCCCGTGGGGCAGCAAAGCAAATTAAGTTACCAATCCCCCCCAAGAAAAAGATATGTGGGAACCCAGGAAGCCCACAGAAATATCATCGGCACCAATAGAAAATAATGGTCGGGGGTTGCGGGGGTAGCAAAGGGAAATGCGCAATAAATAATGGGCCCTCTCATATTATTGATAAAGGATAACAGCTCAAAGAATGCAGATCACAACCCATGAGTAGTGTCACAATTAAAGAATAGCTGCAGGCACTGTAGACTTTCACACTAACCTATAGATGGGAGAAAATACATCTTTTGGGTCAGAATAAGAAGATACTTTCCAGCAAGATCTCCCTGAGCTGAATAATGAAAGCCGTGGTACGTGCCATCCACTATACCATGGGCTCTTTTACGTTAGAGAAAGATAACTGGCCTTATATTACTTTTTCCATTATATCATTCACATAGAGTGAATGTATGTTTCACTTCTCACCGGTACTTCATCAGGACTAAATGTAAACACCTTAATAAATGCCACAAAAACAGCAGCAGCTGAAAGTCAATTTTTTAATAATTTTTTTTTTGGGGATGGTTACTATTAAAACAAGTGATAATGCTATCTTTCATAACATTCCTAACCTGTACATTCATTTGATGGCATCATTTCTAATATCAAACCACTTCGTAAAAAAAAAAAAATCAGAGATTTTGAGCTGTCTGCATTTTTGACAATGAAGTGGCTTCGTCTGTCGCATGCATTGTTATGCCACCCACTGTTATGTTGCAGTTCTGCACACTGAATTTGTCAATGTGGTTCCTACAAGTTCATCTTTGCAGCACTACGCCCCTCCCCCCGCACACTTTCAATCCACCAGGGTGCGTACAGTGGCTAATTCATAGCATAATCATTATCTACAACTCATGTGTCCTGCTGTGATTCTGAATGCCGAATCGGGAATATTGGTTTTCATTACCACCAAAGAAATATTGCTGTTACATGCCTAAATCTCAAGAGAGGCCTGACTCTCCGGTCCTGGTTTTGATCTCCCTGCACAAAGCACTCCGAAATGGTAGTTTTAGATTATTAAAAACATTCTTAGGTCCATTCTTCTGACTATACTTTGGGTCTGACTCACAAAGAAGTTACTAGTAGTAAACCCGTCTTACTCCTGGAGAGAGGCAATTTGATTCACAAAAATGAGCAAGTTAGACTTACTGCTGGTGACCTCTTCATGAACCAGCCACTTCAAATCTAAAATACAAAATGATGTTGTAAAATTATTTCCACAAAGGCCTCACAAACGATTGCACTTCATTTTGTTTTCAGGAATGAAAGAAATGTTTTAGGGTGACACAGATAAGTCGGATCTATGTAGATTCCTTTTATGAATTTAGCTTCCTACACATTTTTCTTTTTCGAATTTGCATCTTTTGAGACCACATTCCTTTGTATAATGGGGGTCCCCAATGCCCCATTCACTGACATCCCATGCCCCCAATTAGACCTTTTGGGAACTTTTTGAAATTTGTTTTCAAAATCCCATTTTGTAAACAGAGACATTTTGTCTTTTTCGTAAAACACGCTTTTCTTAAAAACAACATACTCCCAATAAATCTGTTGTATCAAGAAATACAGTATTTCCACCAAAGGCAAGCCAGTGCATCCCTACCCTGTAGTTGTCCAGATCACACAGTGAAAGTCAGGTTAGGGAAAAACTACAGTATGAGCCTCCAGTGTTTGCGACCACTTGAGTACGAAAAATGATTTAGACTAAAATGTATTATTGACTAAGAAAGAATATTCTATTGGTAAGAAGCCACATATGATATGTATGCGTACATTTGATTTTAATGTTAGATTATTCTTGGTTTTACATTGATTCCCTGTTGGGTCCTAACATCAACAGGTCTATCATTATTATTGGAGGGCCCTATGATTGTATAACATCCCCATTCTACAGAAATTGGTCAATTACCAAATGTCAGGATTAACACTTATAATTTACTTCCTATGTAAATACATGTGGTTTCATAGGTAGAGCAGTAAAATAACTGCAAAAAAAGAATACTAGACATGAAGAGGGGAAAAATAAATGTGACAAAAATTAGCATAGAAACGCCTAAATAATCAGACTTAATATTGCAAGCAAAAATCACCAAATAGATCAAAACAAAAAGAAAAGGACTTGCTGGTCTGAGAGGTTGGGTAGCCGCAGGTGAGCGGGGTGGAGGAGAGTTTGTTGGGCTGCTAGTGCGTCTACGTGGTTTCTTCAACTTTGGAAAGTATACCTTTATGCACGCAAGTAAGTGCAACTTCAGGGGTGCACCTGGTAGAAGCTGAGAATGCCCTGGGGGTTCCCTTTCTAATACCGAATCTGTAAGGAGACAAAAACATTTTAAAAATACTTATATTTTGACAGAATTTAGAAAAAAGTAAATGTATGTAGTTATTTGGAATTTATTAAGCTGCCCTTACTTTTACAGTTTACATTACTTTCAATGTAAACATTATCATTTTTACTGCTTCATTTGTGCCTCTTCATTTTCAGCCGGGGTTAGTTTTCCCAGGAATATTCGACCTTTTTATATTACCTCTGCAGGTGATATTTAAGAGCCACGTGCAACATATAAATAATGGTGTCCAGTCAAAGGATCGAAAATAAAGGATCGAATGACCTTTTGCTCGAATGCAAAAGGATCGAAAAAAAGGGTCGAATTTTCTTTCATTTATTTATATATTTTTTTTAGTTTGGGTTGGTAAAAAAACTGTTTTTAATAAAGAAAACAGGGGGTTGGGAGGGAACCCCCCCATAAAAAATAAAAAAATAAAAAATTCGACCCTTTCTTTCTGTCCATTGACTGTCGATCAAAAGGCATTCGATCCTTTTGTTTTCGACCCTATAACTGGCAACCATAAATAACTAGTGCATGCCATAAACTATTTGGCTGATCATTAGGGATCCACTAAAAGTGCACTGTGTGCAGTGCACATGTGCAGGAGGACAAAAAATGGAATCTGCCACCACTGCTTTTTAGTTCCTTGTTTTTTTTCTCATGCCAAAAAATATGCCCCTTGCCTTTTGCGTCCCCAATAGCAAGTCAATTGGAGCAATTCATCACACTCACTGCACTGCAACACATGCCTATATCATTCAGCAATAAATTAGCCGTGTGAATGAGGGCGATGAATGCATTTCAAAATATTTATAAGTATCCATACAAGTACAAGGGAGTGGGTGTTCAACAACACTTGCATGGCCCTTCTCAAGTCCCTCCCTCCCTCACGCTCCCCTTTGCCTCCCTGGATGCGACCATGCAAGTTGACTGCTTACAAAACGCCGCGAGCATCGATTTTGAGAATGCTCAGGTAAATATGAAGTCAAATTTGTCACCGGTTGTGGGGAGCCTTAAGTTTGCAGTTTCTGCTCAGATGCCACCGGGTCTCCGAGTTCGGTCCTTGAGAGTACCAATCAGAGCCGGCTTTTTTTTTTTTATAACTAATGCATATGTCATACGTTACCCATGAATATGTTGGATCGGGCTGATTACATTTGTAGTCCAACACTTCTGGAGAGCCAAAGGTTGCAGAACCCTTGTTATGTAATGATCTCCCTTTAGAATTCAGTGTATTAACATTTTTGTCTAGATATCTCAAAAACATGAAGTGGATTTGGCTCTCGAGGACCGAACTCGGAGACCGGTCAGTAGGTACAATGCCAGAATCAATAAAGTGGGTTTCTGGGGCGCACCCACTATTCCTGTCTTCACCTAATATTATACCTTTCTGCATGCCTATAATTATGAGCTGTGTATGATCTTCTTTTGCTGTCATTTCCTTGGTACTCAGCTGAGTTAACTCACTAAGATGCCTTTTTCTCTAACAAGAGTGTGTATATCTTTTGAATGTCACTGGTTCTGTTAATTCTAATGATTGGTCCTAGGCTGTTCCTCCCCTTCCTTTAGGAATGGCGCCTTCCTCCGGCCTCTCCACGTGCATGAAAAATGACAAGCTGGGGTCCCCATATTTCTACCTATTGGGCCACCCTAAAGACACGGTTTGTACCTTCTGCATGCCTATTACTGTTCTCTAATGCGCTTGTGTCTCGCGCTACTGTTTTAACGTCTTCTGTCTTAATGCCTCTTGCATGCCAGCTCGTCTTGTGATCTATATTTTCCATTCTTGGCTATAAACTGTGTCCCTGTTTTCGGGTTCCTGTTCATTAAATTATAACTAGGTATTTATGACGCACTTAATACCCAGAGGTTTCTAAGGGCAGACCCGGGGATCGAACGTCTTGCTTCCAAGGCAAGCGTGTTGCCCCTGAGTTATCCTCCGGGAATGATGGATAGCATGTTATTTAGGAGAATCTATCAGTCTATATTTTTTTTTATATAAAACGGCAATTAAAAATACTGATGAAATTCCTTCTCCAAAATAGACATGATATTTGGGCAGAGGGCATCATCACTTGTTCCAAATGGATTGAAAACTGTACCAAACCACACACATTCTGTTGTCATCATTGTGCGCTACCCCCACTCACCTTGAACGCCCCTTTGCGCTAACCATTGTTTTGGATTCTTCTTCCGCCTCAGTGATTGCACAAGAGGAGGCGCCTCAGCAGTTCAACGAGTTCAGGGAATGATCATGGCCTTATGTTGAGCTGTCTCCTACCACCTATAACTTCCGGAACAACCCCCCACTCTTCCACCTGCTAGCTGCCCAGCCAGTTCTTTTTTTGGGAAACTAGTCCCCACTGGTACCATGCTATGGCCGTTTTCATTCCAGTATGGAGGCTCTCCTTCTGAATTTTTTGGTCACATGTGATTTCTTACCTCCCCATTTCATCCTTTTAAGTACTTGGGAGGTCAGCCTATGTCTTTAAGGCCACGCTTTGCCTACTGTGCACAATGGGTGAGCCTCTTCTTGGTTTGACCATCAGGTAGGTATTTTCGACAATCAAATTACTCAGAATAGCTTCAAGCTCATAATGGACAGATCTTGTGAAATTCAACAGCGAGCTGTCCACTTCACTGTGACTGATCAAGAATTGTTCTTGGTAAAAAGGGATCATGTCTGGTCATGCTATGTTGGTCAGCACCGTGGAAGTGTGCTTTTGATATCGGATGATCGGCACCGAAAGACCTAGCTCTTCTCTGCTTGCTCCTGAAAGAAGGTGGCCACCTCACCTCCAAATATTGTCAGATTTACTGCAGCGGAATTACCTCACACAGTAACTACGAGGAAATCCCATGGAGTCCTACTGACTCCAAAAATGGAGACCAATACTGACATTACCCCACATTAAATTTGTGGGAAGCAGTGGTGCTATTGGTAGACGAGTTTGGCGGTAATTCCAATGGAATTACCGCCAAACTCGTAATGACGCCCTGTATGCCCTCTTTATGTGCGTAGCTGGGAACCAGAATGGTAGCTCCAGAGGGCCATGGGGCTGAGGATTTAAGGTATCCCTACATATTATCCCCACCAAAAATATCGCTGTACATATGGTTGTTTGTCTCGCCATAGGCAATATTTTTGGAGGGGATAATTTGTGGGAGCGGGGGTTGCGGGGGTGTCCCCCGCACATTTGAAAATAACGCAGGGGTTTCAGGGGTGTCCCCCGCAGGTCCATGGCCCAATATCGCCACAAAAATATGGCGATATTTTTGTATCGCAATGTTTTTGCGGGGATATTAACACATGGAACCGGATTTAATGTATCTATGTCATTGCACATCTTTGACTTCATAACAGATATATCAAATACACTTTTCAATAAATTAAGACAAAATGATATTCAGTCTAAAGAGCCGTTCAATTCAAACTTTATTTGGGATTAATGGTAAATCCCTAAAAAACAAACCCAAGTCCATATAATCCGCTCTTAGCTAATATTAGTTAATTATATACAAGGTAAAATCCATATCATGCACATAATTAATTTGCAAGATTAAATAGTAAAACAATATATACGCAAAATCAAAAAACATCAACATTTTGTAGAACCAAGACAAACCCCACCCTCCTGAACTAGCTTGCGAAGGTGAAAATCGCCTTCACTTGTGTTGAGAACGAAAGAAACATTAACGCAGGTCTAAAGTGCCCCCATTCCCCTCTCCCTAAGAACTCCTAATAGGAGATGTCCCCTAATATCGGGGTAGAAAAGGGCAACATGGATCAAAGAATATATAAAGAACTGTTAATGTACTGCCACTTAGACAAGTTTACTCAGGGTAGTAATGGCGGGGTTTCCCAAGACAAGAAAGGTAAAAAGGTGTGCCTCAACCTCCTATAGAGACATCATTGTTATAGTTCTAAGTGAAAGGTGCATGGCTTACACATGCAAGGCAGGTCTGCTCCACCTTAACAAACAGGGGCCACCCACTCTCATGTCCTCTGCTGTCTTACAAGAGCTGTGGCGATTAGCCTTGTTTTCCCCTTTACCTTATGTTCATGGCAAATGCTTCCGCCCTGAAGCTCTAGTAACAGGGTGGCAGAAAAGGAGTAACTATCATGAGAACAAAGTTTCGGATGGGTTGAAATGAGCAGGCAAAGGAGAGAGCATGAAGGGAATAAGGGAAAAATAAGCATAAAAAACCAGTACATGAATATTGGGGTTGAGGAAGGCACAAACTGAAGGGGAAAGAAAACATTTGTAATGTAAATTTGAAAGGCGCGAAGAAGGAATGATAGTTCGAAACATGAACACATATAGAATATGGCTGCGAGTTTGAAACATGAACCATTGTACACATATAGAATATGGCAGCGAGTTTGAAACATGAACCACTGTACACATACAGAATATGGCTGCGAGTTCAAAACATGAACCATTGTACACATATAGAATATGGCAGCGAGTTCGAAACATGAACCACTGTACAGATATAGAACATGGCGGCGAGTTCGAAACATGAACCATTGTTCACATATAGAATATGGCGGCGAGTTTGAAACATGAACCACTGTACACATATAGAATATGCAGCGAGTTCGAAACATGAACCATTGTACACATATAGAATATGGCAGCGAGTTTGAAACATGAACCACTGTACACATACAGAATATGGCTGCGAGTTCGAAACATGAACCATTGTACACATATAGAATATGGCTGCAAGTTTGAAACATGAACCACTGTACACATATAGAATATGACGGCGAGTTTGAAACATGAACCATTGTACACATATAGAATATGGCGGCGAGATCGAAACATGAACCATTGTACACATATAGAATATGGCGGGGAGTTTGAAACATGAACCACTGTACACATTTAGAATATGCAGCGAGTTCACAACATGAACCATTGTACACATATAGAATATGGCGGCGAGGTTGAAACATGAACCATTGTACAAATACAGAATATGGCGGCGAGTTTGAAACATGAACCATTGTACACATATAGAATATGGGGGCGAGTTCGAAACATGAACCATTGTGCACATATAGAATATGGCGGCGAGTTTGAAACATGAACCACTGTACACATATAGAATATGCGGCGAGTTTGAAACCTGAACCATTGCACACATATAGAATATGGCGGCGAGTTCGAAACATGAACCACTGTACACATATAGAATATGGCGGCGAGTTCGAAACATGAACCATTGTACACATATAAAATAAGGCGGTGGGTTTGAAACATGAACCATTGTACACATATAGAATATGGCGGTGAGTTTGAAACCTGAACCACTGTACACATAGAATATGGCGGTGAGGTTGAAACATGAACCATTGTACAAATACAGAATATAGTGGTGAGTTTGAAACATGAACCATTGTACACATATAGAATATGGCGGCGAGTTTGAAACATGAACCATTGTGCACACATGAATATGGCGGCGAGTTTGAAACATGAACCACTGTACACATATAGAATATGCGGTGACTTCGAAACATGAACCATTGTACACATATAGAATATGGCGGCAAGGTTGAAACATCAACCATTCTACACATACAGAATATGGCGGTGAGTTTGAAACATGAACCATTGTACAGATATAGAATATGGCAGTGAGCAGACTTATCGCCAGCCCTCTCTGCATATGAATTTAAGGGTAATCATACCCCCTTGCGGAATCTTCTGGTCACGTTTTTCAACAACAAATTAAAACAAGGGCAAGGGTCAGCCTCTTCTACACCATGGTGTGCACCATTACAAGTCTAGCTGCATTAGCTGAGCCAATACTGCTTGCGTTTATGGTAATTTACCACACGATTTAGGGTTACTGTCGTTCCCCATTATCTTGGTCCATAGGACTCCATTAGGGTTCAGTGGAATTCTCCCAACCGGTTATTAAGCCCACTTCATTACCGCGGCTCTTCATGGTGGTATTACCTCCGGTGGTCGGTCAAAAAACCGAAAACAAAATATCGAATCACAAAAATCCCGAATCCAAAATCTCGAAAAAAAAAAATCTCGAATTATTTATTTATTTATTTATATGTATTTGTGGGTTCAGGTAAGTATAAAAAAAGGGTAAAAAAAAAAAAAAAAAAGAAAAAAGGGGGGTTGGGGGGGGAACCCCCCCATTTCGCAATAAAAACGTATTAAAAAAAAATTCGAGATTTTTTTTTTCGACATTTTGGATTCGATATTTTTGTTTTCGATATTTTGGAATTCGGTTTTTTCACTATAAACCATTACCTCCATGTCAGAGCATGCCCTTTTTTTCTCCTACGGGTCACGAAACCCAGGATCATGTGGAACAGTAAAACAGGTGGTATTTCAAAATAGCGACTGTTTCACCTTTACCACATTACTCATTATGAGGCCCAAAGTCAAGGATGCAGTTTCAGAAAGGCACTAAGTACTCATCATGATATCCGAAATGTGGGCAAACCATGCTCAGCCTACCTGGTCCTTGCAAAGGGCACTTGCCCCATACCCTGAAAAGGGGCCTGACTTCCTGTCCCAGAAAGAAGGCATTTTCCTGCAATCATCCCTTCAATTTATGATTCCAGAATACCTCAGTTTCAGAAAACATGTGACTGTCTCCATCCAACACTGAGATGAGGATGGATGACTCCACCAGTCTCAATACCAATGGCGCTAGAGGTTTCACTATCCTTTTGCCAGCACGGCAAATCTACACACATGCCTACCTGGCTGTGTCATCATTTAACACTGTGCCTTTCACGCGCAGGCATCAATGCAGATGCTTGCAACATCTGCATAGCGGTTCAGTGAGGTTTAAAGAAATAGGTGACTTTCTACAGACAAATGTGAATGACGTGTGCATCTGTTTTCCCCGTGGTGGAGCCACAACGGGTTATCGGAACATTTCCTTTGCTATTTTCGTGAAGCCACCATTTCAACCCAAGGATTCCTGAAATTCAGGCTAAATGTCCTTTCACAGAGACAAAGTGATGCTCTGCACCCATTTCTCATTCCTTCCATAGGCGATTTGAGATGTGTATAGCAACCAAAAGGCTGTTTTTTCTGTCTTCTTTCTGGGTATTTATGTAACCTGACCAAGCAAAGATCGCAAATGTTGGCGCCCTGTGTTCTCTGAGGCTCTGCATTGAATTCAGTGTCTTTCTGTGTGACTTCCTCTGGGGCTTTCCCCAAATGCGTGAGGTCCACCATGCACTATGTTCTCCATTGCCACTTGGAATGGCAAACGGAGAACCACAGTACACGAGCATGGACTTTTTCCTTGGTCTTTCAGAAACATCTTACTTTTTTCCCCCTGAGAAACATGTTCACACAGCAAAAAGGAGGAGGTGATGGCTGGAAGGTTTAGAATTAATCTTAAAACTAGGGAAATTGCTCTGGGCAACCCTCCAGACCATCGTTCCTCGTCTGCCAAGCCATTACAGAAGGGGGAAAGACCATACGCAAATCAGGCCTGGTCCCACCCCCAAAGGGGCAGTCCAGCCGAACTGCTTGGTCACATCCCTTCTGCACGAGACCACAAGCATCCTCAGACATGTTTTCGTCTCACTGGGCATCATCGGTGAGGAGTAGCTTGGGTCTCTGAACCCAGCAGGCACGGGACCCACATTTGTGCATACCAGTCCCCCTCAGGGTGCCAAAGCAAAAACAATGAGGTGATGGCCAGAAGGTTTAGAATTAATCTTAAACCTCTGGCAATTGCTCTGGCAACCCTCCAGATCATCATCGTTCTTCGACTGCCAAGCCATTAGAGGAAAGACCATATCACACCACATATATTTTGTATATGTGCAGTTTGGTTTATGCCGAATCGGGCACTACAAAACCAAGTCACCCTTGTTTGTCTGCCTGGTCTAAGCTGTCACCACCCTCAAAATGTTCTATTCTCTACAATCTGTACATGAAGTGTACAGAAAGGATCAGCTGTGATGGGCACCTCTAGGGACTCGGACAGTATAATTCCATTAGGCCAGCATCAATTTCCAACTATGCTCGTCATCCCAAATTCAGCTATTGCCCACGATAAAAATTTAGCCTAGTTGGACACATAACATCACATTCTCCATACTACCTCTCTGCACCCACCCACTTGCCAGCTCAACATGGGTGACAAGCAGGAACTTGGCCACCCCTGCCTACCTTCGTAATGGCTAAAATGCACACAAGGGTGTTAACCTACGGCACGTTGAGACCATACCAATGGTGAAAGGCCCTATACAAATGCCCATTACATTACATTACACCAACTAGCTGATAGAATGCGTTACTGGGGTTCATGGCACGAATGCTAGGTAAGCAGCGAGTGTGGCGCGAGACGAAACTGTGGCTTCACCCTTTTTAAACTCTTGCATCATAAGAATCGCTACGATTTGGCACTGGATGAGACATGTGACGTGTTTAGGGTGGCAGAACTACTGTAGCAGAAATGCAGTTTTTAGCATGTTAGGGCCGATTCACAAACACCTTACACTGCCTTAAGTCGAGAGAGGGCTAGTCGAGTCACAAAGAAGTTTCTACGAGTAACTAACTTACTCTTGAAAAGAGAAGAGCAAGTAAGGAGTAAGTTAGAGTAACTCGTAGTAACATCTTTGTGAATACAATAGCCCTATCCATATGTTTCGCATTTAATTTTCAATTTCTCCTGATGTGGTTATATGGGATTGACATGATTTTTGAACTATATGCTGGAATATAATAAAGTCACTAGCAATAACTTCCATAAGATATAAAATAGGAAGACCTAAAGGCTGAGTCCCATTGAGAAGGACTTGAATATCTCAGGAAAGATGATAGGAGTCTTGATCGCTGATGCGGTGTCTCAGACGACGTGACGATAAGCACTGAACGGGGCAGCACATGTGACGTTGATCGCATTTACCATACAGTAAATGTCTGTCACTGTTGAGTTTATGAGGCCATGAGTCCTGAATTAGAAGAGATTATATGGGGTAGGTTTCTTATCTGTAACTCCATGTATCCAGCATTGGTATCTTTCATGTATTCACATGCTATGAACAGTCTCCGTCGTCAGGCTGGGAATCGAGGGTGCTACTCAGTCTCTCACAAAAGGAAAGAATTGCCATTTGCAACTGTGGGCCACTGTTTCATGAGTGCCCGAGACCATTTGATGCCCCTGTCTGATCCTGTCGGGTACCGATATGGTTTCGCTGCATCTTCAGGCAGTGACTGAAACCCATTTCAGTGCAAATTATACACATGGCATTTTCAAATCAGCATAAGCCGCGCACTGGCAGAACAATGAGCAGGGCGCAGGAGCAGTGCCAGGTGGAATCGGAAAGGTGTTGATATGGCCTCTGATGCGAGCTGAATGCTGATAGTCAGCTGCGCTTCCCCGCGGCAACCTCCAGGCGCCTTTGCAATGTGTTTGAGTCGATTTATTTGGGAGCCTTATGATACAGCCTTTTCATTTACATTCCATGAGGCATGTTTGCGGAAGCGTGCAGCGACAACTCATTTGGAGTCGCTCCCTCTTTTTCCATTTATTTAGGCAACATGTTATGTTACTGATCGGTTTGTCTTTATTGCCCTCAGCGTCTCTTTCTCTGCTTCTTTTCCACATACGCTTTTCCAATTCCCTTTCTCTGTATCATCTTCACTTCTTGTTTGTGTTTCTGTCCCCCTCTCTCCCCTCCTTTATTTTCCTTCTCTCATCTCACTCCATCTCAAGAAGTCAGGACGAATGGGGCAACTATTGATATTTCTGCACTGATATTGTAGTGGGTCATTGGGAGCAATTATCTTAATGAGCATAGAGAGCTAGAACAGGTGTATGTGTGTGCGGGCACGTGTGCGCACGCGCACCCGTGCGCCCCGTTCTGTGCACATTGTCGATGCAGGTTTGGCGCACTAGATTTCTAGAAGGCAATTATTTCTGTTTCTGACTCTGACCATTGGCGACTAGAAAATTCCTTCTTCCGTTGGCCAAAACGAATACTTAGATGAAGCAATGGCGGCCCACTGGGGTAAAAAACTCCAGCAATGTTTTTGTTGAATGTTCACACGAGTGTTCGACGGGTAGGATAACTATGAACAACGGAGTACACACGGAGTGCACACATTGACTGGTAGGGTCATCATTCTGCGATTGCACCTTGAATACGCAAGGCAAGGTTTGCATGGGTTGTTCAAAATCTAAATTTGCTATTATATCCAAGGGTTATGTCGTTCAAAGTACAATATGAATAATCTTGAACTGAAAAAGTCTATATTTTTGTATGTTTGTGAAGGTTTGGGCTGATGGTCTCTTGCATTTTGGTCATTTTGACCCACATCCTTTTCGTTGACTGTCCCACTAGTGGTGCTGGAACGGCAAAGGTTTGATTCGTTCCTCAAATGTGGAACACGTTGGGTCCTCCAACCACAGCATCCCTTATTGCAGCTCGTTTCCCAATGGAAGAGACACCAGATTAGTGAATGACAAGAGACATCAATACTTGATTCCAAAATATGTCCATCCAATTGGGACTCCAGATTCCAAAGACAGTAGGTCGCTTATGGGCCGCGTATACATTTTGCTGAAAGAGCCACACTGGAAATGGCCATGCTACGGACGCCAGGGAGTTCCTGTGTCCTATCAGCCTCCGCTTAGCTTCAATACTATCTTCACCATTTGTCACCATTATGTGAGAACTCTCCTGACATTTTCACTAGTATCCACAGGGCTCGTTCCACGACCAGAACTGCAAGGAGATCTTCCCACTTGAAATGGGAGCAGTGCACGCCCATTAATAACTACCCAACTCACTATAGAGGTGCAAATCCAGATTCTGCGGTAAGCGCTGGTGCATCATTGTTTCAGCCTTACAGCTTTGGCCTTTGCATGACCTGTCCAGCACTCCAGTGGTCTGAAAGTGATGGTAACTTTCACAAACTCTTGTTTTTAACCCATCGCTTCATTGTCCACCTTCCAACTTTAGGATTAAGGGAGCCTATGTGTGGCATTGCATTAATCACTATATTGTGCAATGTCTGGATATTATCTGCATCAATTAAAGTCATTTGGGGCATTGGAGATTTCAATTCTGGAAAATGTATTGTTTTAGAACCGCCTGCCAAAGACTTACATATTCTAGATTCAAGCAGCTTCTCAGTGTACAGAATTTACTCTGAACTTTTTTCTTTCTTATATGTCCACATGAGTATTGGCACACTTTTGAATTTGCCAGTGGTCAGTT
The DNA here is from genome assembly GCF_040938575.1 of Ambystoma mexicanum. NCBI lineage: Eukaryota > Metazoa > Chordata > Amphibia > Caudata > Ambystomatidae > Ambystoma > Ambystoma mexicanum. Next base: position 77,381,033 of record NC_090936.1, read on the forward strand.
TCTCTTCACTTTTCTCCTTCAGCTTCCTTCTTTCGGGGAATTGCAGCAGATTCACCGTGGGGGGCCGTGGCTGTGTTGGGGGCGGCTCGCCCATGTGTAGGAATTCAGAGTGCAGAGTCAGTGACATGCCACTGATCCCCCATTCCCCTCCCTACATCAGCCACACATGCTGCTGCATAATGGAAGCGACTGGTTTAATACAGTGGTCGAAGTGAGCGGGAACGGTCAGGAAGGGTGTGCCACTAATATATTTTACTGTTAACAGCTCAACTACTTTTTGCAACCATTTTCTCCATTCCACAATTGTTCTTTATGAGGTTAAAGCACGCCTTTCCACTTAACCACCTAATATCAGTTACAGTTAAACTGAAATATATTTAAACTCAATTTGTTTGTCAACCAGCTTGACTGCACCCCTTGAAAAATGTGTTGACCGTTGCTCCTTTCCTTCCTACTCTGTCCCCCGCTGGAGTCACAGTTCCACAACTTTTTTGGTACACTTCTATGACTGGTTTAATGGTGCTGGTGGGGAAGATGTCTATGGCGCGGGACCAAGCATTCCTTGCCGAGGTGGAGGTGGGTCTTTGGCTTCTTTCTGCGATGCATAACAGTGGGTGGGCGTTCAATGTCTACAGGTATGATGTTGCACATTCTGGGGTCATAGATCGAGAATGTCGGTGTCTTCGTTTTTTATTGTTTGCAGCTTTAATCTGTCCAGGTGGCTTCTTGTGGAGCGTGGGCCACCAGAGATGGTGACCTTGTTGGCTAGGTAGAAGCGAGCGTGTAAAGTGACAGATTCCTACATTATTTATTTATTGTTTGCTTCTTAGGCGCTTATACAATAAGAAAATACTGTTTCAAAGCGCCCATGAAGTAGGTCTTCCTGAAAGCTATGCCAGCTCGTAAGAGCAACTGATTGACTCGTTTTGGGGGAATGTGGTCAAATTTGTGGAGGCCTTGAATAAGGCAGGCCACGGCATGGAGGACACTTTTCATTGTTGCCAGGGTGGCAGTGGGTCGGCCGGTGAGCTGGGCAGTCCCACTGTCCACATGAAAAAGAGGGAGGGCCTGCACCATGGATGTGAAGTTATTGTCTGGAATAAAGGGCTTGGTTTTCTGCAAGAGAGATAGTTGGCATCTACCCCTTTAAGTATTTACAGTGGTTTCTGTGGTTAAATCGGATATTGCAATGATGGACGAAAATGCCTTAAAAATGGTCCTATCACGTTTACACTTGCACATGGTTTGAATCAACAAATCCACGGCATTGCGATAATCTCTAAAATAAGCCTCTCTCTTAGACTAGTACCCACCCAATCGATTCATTCTTGTGAGACGCTATCGGCTAAACTCCAACTAAATAATAACCAAACCCTTATCTTTCACCTCCTATATAGACCCCCTGGCCCATTAGGCACTTTCGAAGATGACCTCCACAACCTACTTACAAATAACCTTAAACCTTGCTCTCAATCGATCCTTCTTGGGGACTTTAACTTAGGCCTCCATGACACCACAGATACTAATGCTACACTGGTACCTAATTCCATTCATTCACTCGGCTTAACTCAAAGAGTTGATAAGCCTATGCACTGAAGGGAAGAACCTTGGACTGGATAGCTGATTGTAACTGTACAACTACTATCCCATCCATAATGCCCCTACCCTGGACAGACCACTCCCTGGTGTCCTTTAATTTAGTTACCGCCAGACCCAACCCCACGGCCCGTCCACCAGCACCTCCTTTTTTAACCAGAAATAAAAAATGCATCACCCTAGAGAAAGTAATCCCAGCTATAGTACCAACCCTTAATGCGCTATCAGAGAACCTAAACCCCAGCATCCTAGTGCAAGAATTTAACACTATCATGCTCACTACCTTAGACAAAGTGGCCCCTCTCAAACTTAGACCGAGTAAGCCGAAAGCTCATCTAAACAAATGGTTTACTCCACAGTTAAAAGATCTACGTATCTTAAAAAGAAAGAGTGAAACCGCTTGGAGGCTTTGCCCATCAGCTGACAACAAAGCCAAACTTTCCACTCTCTCCTCATTGTATAAAAAAGAAGTCTGCCAGGCAAAACGTAATTCATATGATGACCGCATAGCGAAATCCAACTCCAGTATGAAAGAGCTCTTCACGATCCTAAAGGAACTCGAGTCCCCCATTGCCATTCAGGACACCTGTACCAAGGACAAACCTTGGTGTACGGATATCCAGCAAGCCCTTACCAATAAAATCTTCACACTCCAAAACAAAATCAAGCAAAAAAAAAATGCACTCAAAATTCAGGATCCGCCTTATACCAAGAACTCATTGGTGCATAGTAACACCTTCCACTTCTCCAAAATGACCACCCTGGAAGTAGAAAAAGTTATCCTGTCGCTTAAACCTTCAAACTGTAAAGGTGACATCTGCCCAGCCCAGCTGATAAAAGACGCCGCCAGAGAATTATCCCCCTTTATTGCTAAACTGATCAACGCATCCTTCGCTTCAGGTACGATCCCGGCCAACCTTAAACAGTCCTGGGTTCTCCCTCTCCTAAAGAAGCAGACATTAGACCCTCTCATCCCTACTAACTACCGCCCTATCACGACGGTACCGTTTCTCCTTAAGATTCTGGATAAAGCTGCCTATATCCAAATTCAAAGGCACCTGGAACTACGCAACCTATTAGGAGTAAGACAACCGGGCTTCCGACCCCTACACGGAACAGAAACTGCCCTCATAGACCTGAAGTCCCAAATCGATGAGCTAAGAGACAAAGGGAGAACAGTACTCCTACTACTCCTGGACCTCTCAGCGGCCTTTGATTTGGTGGATCATAGAGTCCTCTGTAGCCACCTGGACTCCGCCGCTCCTTTCTCGGCAGAAGCCATTGGATAGATCAAGTCCTTCCTGAGCGAGAGAACGATGCGAGTCTCCCCCCCCCCCCGCGGAGGCAGATCCTACCCCGATCTCGTGTGGTGTCCCTCAGGGCTCCTGCGTATCCCCAACTCTATACAACATTTTCACCAAGCCCTTGTTTGACGATCTGGATCATCTTGGTATCACCTACACTAACTACGCAGATGATACACAGATCCTCCTCCCGCTTTCTGGGGATCATGCTAAGGACACGGAATTGGTGAACAAGGTATACCTTATCATCCATGCATGGATGGCCACTCACGGCCTTTGTCTAAACGATGATAAGACAGAGTTGATCATCTTAGGTACCCGAGCCAATATCAAAAAACTAGGACAGGAATTTGCCTCCTTCAACATAGACGGGAATATCATCCAAGTATCCAAGGATGTAAAAACCCTGGGATTCTATCTTGATTCTACCCTATCTTTTGATAAACAGCTAAAATCCTTGCTTCCTCCACGGCCTACACGTGCAAACTGATTAGAGCCGGTAAACCTTTCCGCTCCAACAAGAGTCGTCTAATCCTGGCCAGAGCCCTAATTCTTTCCAGAGAAGATTATTGTAATGCTCTATACTCTGTAGCTAATAAAAAAATAACCCAGAGATTACAAACATTACAAAATAATGCCTTGAGAGCGGCACTAGGCATTAACAAAAGGTCCCATATCTCGTCCACCAGACGACAACACAACTGGATGTCTACAGAGAACAAAATAAAACTCAAGATGCTATCCCTGACCCACAAAGCCCTCAATAACTCTGCCCCTAGTTACTTGTCTGACAAATTCCACAGGAGAACATCTTTTAGACCCACCAGAGTTGGTAACTTCAACTGTTTGACAATACCGAACTTTAGACTCAACACTATTGGAGGCAACAGTTTCCCAGTAAAGGCGGCTAAAACTTGGAACTCTCTACCACAAGACCTGAGAGCAGACATGCCCTACCGTTGCTTCAGGAAAAAAGTTATTCGACTCCTTACCTCGACTGACCTTTGTTGACCGGGGGTTCCTACTTCCCACGGGTATCTTGACCTCCTTGAACCTGTATACCTTCTGTAATTACTGTATGCCTGATCTGTCTAACCCACTGTAATTTTAATGTACATTTTGCCATGATGTAACCTGTAAGTTTCGTATTTTCTTGCCACTGCGCCCTGCTACCCCTGGGTCTGGCGCGCATAAAAAGTGAATAAAACAAACAAACAAACAAACGTGCAAACAACCCAACATGTTGTAAAGGAGCCAGGAGTTTTTCCAGAATGGTCTCACTGGCTGTCGGTACCTGTTCAGCAAAACGTATCAACATGCGTTAGCAGAAAAAAACTAAATTGAACTGATATGAATGTCGGAATGTACATTTCTATGCTTGAGGCTTGCCTTTGGAATCAAGGTATACAGCAATTAAATGACATTTCTTTACTCACAAGTTATATTTGCCGAAGATCAGATACAATTAAATTATCTCTGCATCTGTTTTGTTGTAAACAAGTAAAATCTGGATGTCATAGCCTTCAGAATTCTATTTCCATTGATTCACACCATCAAAGAAAAGTTACATTGTTCTTCGTCTGTCCATTAGTTGCCATGGAAACGGCTTGGCGATAAGACGAAAAGGCGGCGGGACCATTGCAATAAATCCTAGTTGCAATATATGGGCAATGTCGTATCCTTGTGCTCAGACATTATCAAGACCACCTGTGATACAGTGTGCAAGATCAACTGAACGGCTACGACATTGATGTCCGAATAAACTATGCTCAAATATTTCTGCATTGGATGAAAATTGACATTTACGGCCTAGTCGCTCGTTTTCCCCTGAGCTATCTCTTAGTGCAGTACTCTGTTGCTTACTACAATATCTGGCAGAGAGCACCGAGGGGGGTAGGGGCACGTCCTTCTTTTCAAACTCCCCGGCAGAAATTGACCAGTCATGAGACAATCAGAAATCTGCATTCTGATTTGGCAAGCGGAACCGAATAAAATGCCGAATATCAATCAAACCAGGCTTTCGCTTGAAGAGTTTGGTTAATCAGTTCCGTATTGAAGCCGAGTATCATTCATGAGGTATATATTCAATATCATAGAAGGGCTCTCTTTCAGAGACTATCCGTCCGGGGTTTTTGTTGAAGAGCAGATAACATGTCGGTTCTATGTTACATCTAACATACTGGCTCCACATGTACTGCTGGTTAACAAGGGGTGGAAAAACTACAAGGTTCCTTAATAAGAGATTGCCCTGTGTGCAAATAGGTTTTTGAATAACCCATTTGATTCTTTTAGGATGGAGGCACAAAGTAGGAAATCAATGACAGTAAATTTGCGCGATGAGGAAAGGACATAGGGATATTTCGCATTGTTAATGTTCTATCTAAAACTAAAATCATGTGGTATGCTTGCGTGGGGAAAAAGCCCCGAGTTCAGGCAAACTTTTATTTAAACAACCAGCTGTTGCATTCTGTGGACTCTTACACGTACTTGGGGTTGATCTTTTCAAACAATTTGAAATGGCATAACCAGGTAGAGAAGAGCTCGCTATCACATCTGCACCAGTGTGGGCTTATTAGGAATCTAGTAACACGCCTGAATGGTGAGGCTCTCACTGTACCCCTCAAGATCTCTCAGGCTCAGACAATCACAGGAGTAACTTATGGGGCTGAGTTGTGGGGTTCGTATGATTGTACCTCTATCCAGATAGCTAAAATTAGATTTCTGAAATCTTTGCTTGGTTTACCTTTGAGTGCCCTGTCTACGCCAGTGGTATGCGCATTTGATTTTATAGAAATTCGATATGCTATTATGATACAGTTAGTCACATACTGGCTGCGGATATGGAATAATAAAGTTCTATCCCCGTTTAGGGAAGGTTTGGAGGAGCTGCTATTACCACCAGGCGGCAGTAACCTGTCTTGGTTTAGGCATGTAAGAATTATGCTCTCAATCATTGGGGTAGAGGATTTATGGGGTGACCCCACAAGCTTAGGCAGAGGCTATAAAATGGTGGCCAAGAACAAATTTAGAGAGAGTAGGCATAGAGTAGGATGATTGACAACTGCCTGTCGGGGGGGTGGGGAGGGGAAAGCTAGGGCTTATTTACAGCTCAAGGACCTCTGGGGGCCGGAGACATATTTGGACCTTCAAATGTCTGTGAAATTAAAATGCTGGCTCACAAAGTTCTGACTGGGCATGCTCCCATTAGCTTATTTGTCTGCAAAGTGGAAAAATGGGTCTCGTTCCACAATCCTATGTCCTTTTTGTGGCAAGAGGTGAAAAAGAGAAGGTGCATCTCTTTTTTTTCTGTCAGGCATATTGCCGGGCAAGGGGGCGTTGGCTCATCCCAGTTTGGAGTCAGCCCACAATGTTGTCTGCCCTACGGTTTGGTGGCACCTCGCCAGTATCGGTGCTAGCGGTTTCATCCTTTTTAAGAACTGTTTTAATAAGAGAATGTTAAGTGTCTAGCTTTGGCCCACCTATGTGCTTGGGAAGGTTGTTCACTGTTTTGAGACATTTGATGTTGATGATTACAGTTGTTTTATTGTGTATTGTGCACTTTTTATGGCAGTCATGCCGAAATAAAAAGAATTGAATTAATGTAACAGTTTGCCTATATCTTGTAAAAACTAGCACACCTACAACTGATTGAAACCACAACGTCACCGTCTCTATACCTTTGTAACATCTCTTGCATTGAATGTTATATTGCTATTGACATTTAAAAAAACTATGATATGCCTTGTAAGCCGCAAAGGCAGTGGTTTGCAAATTGCGTCTCTCCAATTGTTTCCGACTATTACTCCCATGAGCCTTTGCCTTTGACTATGCTGAGTGCGACTGATGGAATTTGTGATCCAACACATCTGGAGCGCCGAAGGTTGCAGACCCCAGCACTAGGCGTATGCTGAATGTCTGGTGCAAGGTCAGGGGCTATTCACTGAAGATCTGGTAGACGACTAACTAGAAAATATGAATCAAGATCATACATAGCATAACCAAAAATATTTCAGAATGCGGAAGATCTTAATTCTAGTGTCAGAAAACAGGATTTCAGGAAGTGGGCAAAGCAGTAGAGCCTGGGAAGGTAGAGTCTGCCTAGCTTACACATTCTTGCTCCCACGCATTCGGAGAATGTCGGAGCCATTAATTCTAAAACAGAAAGCAAAACAGGCAGACGGAGGCCGAGCAACAATATCGACGTACTGGAGTCCCGGTTTGGAAGCGGATAATGTCAAGAATCCTGTGCTTTGTTCTGTTGCATCCGACTTACAAAATGGACCATTGGTAGGTTTTCCAAATAACTGTGATGTGCACAGTAATGTTCTTCCAACACTATGCAACGAAGGCTGAATGCAGAGGACTATGCATCTTTAGTAGTTGCGCAAGTCATTTTATCCTTTAAGCTTCGTCAGGTTTTAAGACACGTGTTTCGGTCCTATACCAGCGCTTTATCAAGGCTTTGGCATGTGATGCCATTATAAGGTCAACCTGTGTGATAATAACCTAGGCTGTAGGGCAATGTAGGAAATGGGTTACACTGTAGCTTCAACCCAGTTGCCACAGGGGTTAACCTTGTAGTAGCATCACATGACGAAGCCTTGATAAAGCACTGGAATGGTCGGCGACATGGCTATTCTTAAAAAAAAATCAAAAAAATGTGTGCAAGCTCTAAAGATGTGGTGCCCTCTATTTTCAAATGGGAATTTCAAGCTGCTACATTATTTCCGGATTCTAGAAAAAATACCAATGCACATAACGTGGCCCCCCTCTCGCCAAAACTCCAGGAAGGACCCGGAGATCATTATTCAAGGGCAGAAGTCGCAAAATGTGCACAGGTAACAAAAACAACAGAACGGACGTAAAACTTGAGGAAAGAACAAGGAAACAAAAGAAGCTTCGCTGGTGCAAATGACACAATGTGTAAGGTGACACACTCGTCAGGAGACCATTCAGTTGCAGTGCCATGGGTTAGGTGGTTCTTATCTGATGCAACTAGCCAGGAAGCAATGGCCTCAGGCTAGAGTGGGCAACTAGAACAGAGGAGGGAATGTGATTATTACAATAATGTAGCACATTTCACTAAAGTAAGACTACCCCATTCACCCATTACATTCACTGATCTTTCCTATTCCCTTAACTAAGAATCCTAAACCACACCTAATCTGATTTTCAAATGGGTGTACATCACAGTTGCCTTCCCCTAGTCACTCCCCACTCTAACTCTTGTGTAGTTCTTGTAGAAAGGTAGCTTCTGTACTCTTTAGTAGGTTCAACACATAAGCTTTATTCTAAGTTGCATTACGCTGTTGCAATAAAGGAACTCACTGGGTCCCATCACCCAGGCGGTCTTCACTTCAACTGGCACTGGGCAGATCCTTAACATGCACTCAAACACTAACACTCCATATTAGCACTAAAGCATTCTCTCAGCTCATGCATACACTAACAAGCACTATACAACAGTTCTGATGCACCTAGAAGTTGGATCTTTTCAAAATGTTTTACTCTATTTGTTTTTGCAAACCGATATTTTTTAACTTAACGATTCATAGCTTTTAGTTTAGGACATTCTGTAGCTGGTGTATCGTAGGCCTATCTAGCTTGTTTTGTCACTCTCTTTCTGACTTTGTCTGTCTCACTCTCTTTCTGTGTCTCTTTGTCCCACTGGGTCAGCACAAGCTATCTTAACGCGGGACGAAGGAGGTGCTGTTTAACTATGGTTAAAAGTAGAAGGCGCGTAGCAGAGGCACAGGTATTCCCTGAGGAGGGACTAGCCTGACATTAGGAGAAGTACACTGTCATCGCATATGTCCTGCAGGAATGTCGCCATTGTACTGAGTGTATAGTATCCATCGGGGTGAATGCGAGAGGCACACTGTTAGGCTCTGCAGGCAGTGCTGGTGTACTGACAGACCTCGTAAGGGTCCAAAGGACCCCATTTTAAAGTCCAGAACTACCCTTGTTATTTTCTATATGTTGTTAATTATTACTGTCTGTACAATCAGCGTCCAGCATGTAAAATCAAACAATGCTGTGTTGTTCACGGAAGAAACAGATCACTGATTTTAATTTGAGGGTGGCCCCTCCCAAGAAGAAAAAACACTTTGAGAGATAAAATGGGATGTTTTCTCTGCGAAATAGGATATTCAAGGAAATAATGTAATTGTGGCAACATTGCAATTTGGCTGTCTAATGATCACATTACATGTGTAAGGACAATGCCTACACTTGTTTTACTGAATAAAGCACATTTTCAAAATATAGAATAACCATAATGATAGACTGATACTATAGAATACATACTGTAGAATAACCATAGTGATAGTTTATGATAGATTGTTGCATTCCAGTGGGCCGTCTAATGCACTTATGTGTGGCTCTTTTGAATTACTCCTCTGAGAAAAGGGGTGGGGATAAGTAGTCCCAATGAGTGTTCAAGGGTGTTTGGTATAAATCTACCAGATTGAAGAGTGACATTGTAACTCTGCCAACACTATCATAAACGTGCAGTGCATTAGTACGCATACCATTCCTGCCATATAATACAGGGTTATCGTGATCCAGAGCGTCCCATACAACTCCATGTTGCTATGTTCCTGCGGGAGGCATATGTCAAAAGGACAATCAAGCATGCAAAGTCCATTCGAGTGGTTGCAGAAGATACATTCCACATTCCTCAGGCATTGATTCTTAGAGCCAGCGTGTAAGATTAGACGAGTGCCCGAAGTTAATTATCTAACTGCCGTATGCTGCATTTTTCATTGCAGGTTCAAACATTAAAATCATTGAAATGGTTGAATGTGATCATTTGATTTATAAAAAAAGATCTTTCTCAATTATTACATCTCAACGTATTCTTTCAAATTAACTCAATTTTGAAATCTATGCAGCACTTTTTTATTCATTCACTAAGAATAATTACCTTTCAATGTAATTTTGTTTTTCACTTCAATTTTCTGGTCCCTTCTTTAAGAACTTTTTTTAGGGGAGGGCTGCTCGTACTTTTTTCTGTGTTTTATATTGTTCTTTTCCGACAAAGGTTAACACCCATGAACCCCCGAGTTTACACTGGGTATTTCGTAATTCAGTCATAAATTAGTGAAGGGAGATATTTTTTGAGGAAGTTTATTAAAATAAAATATTTTGAAAGACATTCTTTCCTGCAAGTCATTGTTAGAAAGTAATTTGAACATGTTAGGATTTAAAAAGTTTAATATCATTGTAATTATCTGCGGCCCTAATTCTGTTCATATCGGCTTAGTTTAAAGGTATTCTGTTGGATCAGAGTTTGTTGGTACGCAAGAGGGAATTGTTACACATGAAATTGGATGTTCTGCAGAAATGTCCTGTTGATGTTGTGGTCTTTGAAAAATGTCCTTGATGAGAGCAAAATTATATTAATGAGGCAGGCCTATCATGAATTGTTACACCACAAGTTGAGCCCAGAGACTTCAGTGTGTGGTTAAAGTTAGCAACCGGACCCAACAATCCTTTAGTCTGGCATATTTTTTGCAATGGACTTCTATGTCAAATCCGACGTCATTGGATATCATAGTTTTAAATGTGCAGGTCCTGGAAAAAGTCAACAATGTTACTGTAGTATCGTGAACAATGTGGGACGTGCATGCATCTAGTAAAAAAATGTTGTCTCGTCTTGATGGTGGCATTTCTCATGTCCTCCAATGATTCTTAGCCCGCCTGCTGATGACCGCATTAGTACTGATATAGAATCCTTAGACACTATCCTGGTCCAAGGAAATTTGCCATTGTTGTATCTTGTTGCTGAACAGGTATGTCTCACCCGTATTCAGTTTGCCATTTCTGTAAATGTCATATATGATAATGCAACTATTTTGTGAGCATGGCCATTTAAGCACTTTATAAAATGCATGCTCACTTTATTTACTTTACATATCTGTAACCGTATAGGAATAGCTGTTCAACATGAAATCTCCAGGCTAGAGAAAGCCTGTGCAGAAAGGAGGAAATGAGCGGCAGCAAGAGATTGCCGCGTTGGCGGTCTCTACTCCATTGTGCTGATCGAATGTTTTGAGGTAGTCCAATAAAAATATAATTTTTCATTTTGATGGTTCTTCTTGTGAGCGTGGGTCAATTTTTTCTAATTCGCCTGCTCCGTCATTGGTCACAGATCCTCCTTGCAGATAGAGGATAAAGCATCATGTTTAGCTTTAGTCCAGGTTTCAAAGTTGAATGCACTGTAGAAGGGCATATGGGTGATAAATGACCTGCTTTACACCGTTGAGTTGCGCACATTATTATGTAAACCAAACCAAACTGTAATCAATACACTTGGAAATTGAATTGTGTCATATTTTTGTATGGTAGCAGGATTTAGAGGATGATGTACTTTCTTGTCTATGTGAGTTGTCATCTGCCGCATTTCTTTATTCTCTGCGTTGGCTTTGCAAGCTTCCCCGTCCATCAAGCGGCTGCTAGAAAGCGAATGACTTGCATGGACCTTGTTACGATGGACTTGCAAGATTGCACTGTTTTGGCTGCGGCATGCTCATATTAACGCGAACTGCGATGAACTCTGCATGAAGGCACACTTCCCAAAGCCCCCGCACTTGACGAAGGATACTCACGTCATCTCTTTCCGCAAGTGCTGAGACCAAACCATCAGCACTTGCAGTTTGAATTCCCTCTCTGTCTCGATTGCACTGTATCCAAAGACCCGGCCCGCTCACAATTCTGGTTTGCTGTTTGATCAAAAATTTTGAACATCTTTGCAGGACGATGGCCCTTTCTTGCACTGATTGTGGTTCGTGAACGCAAACGTTCACCTTGATTTTGGACCAATCCGTCAACCAAAGGGTAGCCCTTGATGCAACGCACATGTGAATTCTGAAGTCTGTCTTAACATTGGGGTTTAGCCTTTTTTAATCTCTCGGTTCGACTCTACAAGAAATATCAAGGGATGGAAGTAAAGAGCTTCTGAACAATTTAACAAACAAATCAACCCTTCCTATCAATTTACCCAGTGACGCAAAGGTCAGCTGTTCCAAAAGATCGGCTTAAAGGACTGGGGCAGGATGAAATGACTACATGGAAATAAAGCTTGGCTGGAAAAGGGGCTGGTCCACAACCCATGCTATGATGCCTGCGGAGGGGTGACACACCACCAAAATAATTAAATGCTCACAAACCCTTTTTCGCTTTAGGTTACTTTTTCGGAATGGGCAAAACAAACAATCTTGTATTGTGAGCCTAACAATTCTACTCTCTCTGGGGAGGACTCCTAGAGAAGTACCCATGTTTTTCAGAGGGAATATGAAAATATGAAGATATGTATTACACTCTGTACCCGATGTACATCGTACAGTGTGTTTTGGATGCCTTACATCTCAAACAGAGCTCAGAAGACCCACTAGCATTGTAAAGTCCATCAAGCACCACCAATAGCCTTGAGAACTTTTTTTATTAGCCAATCTCCTTGTGAATTTGTCAGCTGCGTACTAGCTGTGTAGTTGTGTTTGCTCAAGCATCTAACTTTGAACGCAACCCTTAAAGTGACCTATTGATCCATGGCTTATCTTGGGAGGGTTCTCATTTGTACTTCCTCTGTATATCTTCAGAAGGCCAAGGCATTTCTGGTCTAGGCATGGAACAGACAAAAGGTGGCTAATTCATCATCATCCAGATATGGCAGACTGCAGTCATGTCTTTGAGTAGGCCGGCCAATAACTGAGAGCTGCCTCCTCGTTTGGAGAATGCTGTGTTTGGTCCTGTGCTGCCATTTGGAGAACATTGATAGAAATACAGGAGAGCAATTTGAAATATTTTAGACCTGTTCTGATAAACATGGTGGCTGTGATTTCATGAAAGTGTGATTGAAAATGCTACCATATTGTATTTCTTTCCCCCATTTCTTGTGTTTAAAGAGTCCTCAGCTGCATAGATAACGCCATAGAGGTTTCAGAGCGGGTCGCGTCATCTTCAGTATGGAACAATGCGCTTATTGTCTGACGCGATCGACGTAGTGATCACATCTAGCATTAAAGTGTTTTGTGTCGTCTTGTTGAAAGCCGGGGTCTACTTGTAGCCCACTTCAGATTTGCTCTTAGAATAGCGCCATTCATAAAAGGAGATCTTCCTACTTATCTGAACTATTGCTCAATATTAACCAAGGACGATATAGTAGTTCCCTGTGTCAGCGGAAACCTACTGCTCCAAAGGTGCAGTGGGAACACAGTGCAGTAACGACTGCGGGATTCTTCCCTTGAGACACAATAGAGGTTCTTTACAGGCCATTCATAAATTATAGGGCCAGGAGAAAAGCTCTGGGTCAACGCATTTGTCTTGGAAGTAAGACAACGGGTATCAACACAGGTTTGAATCCCGGGCTCGCACTTTGAAACAAGTCTCTGGTATTAAGCAGGTGATAAAAGAACAATTATTGTTATAATTATAGCGCTGATGGAAAGCAGTCGATTGCTTCTTTGAGAAGGTCCTCACTTCCAGTGGTTTATACAGCTTTCTCACAGAGATTCAATCTGAATGCTGCAGCGAGAGCATCTTAAGAAAGGTGAGTGAAGCAACAGCACTATTGAGAGAAACTTCGGTCATTCATCTGTACCATGAGCCATGCTTTACAAAACATAAACTTTAAATAAAAGCGTAGAGATAACTCAGTGGTTTCCTTCTTCAGTATAGGTGAGCATCCAGTTATGCGGGTCTCACAACAATATTGTCAAAACATGAAGTCCTTCTGCTAAAGAATGGGAGACCATTCACAGTGCATTTCCCTCCAATCAACAAGATCACACCGTAACCAAGGGAAGAACATGAACTACATATCACCTTTCACATTCTCCCTTCCCTCTCTTAAAGTCACTGGTGCTCTTGGGATCGCAAAACCTGGCCATAGTATCATGCAATGATCTCTTGTTCCCATCAGTTTTCTTGATCCTTTGCCAGAGTAGTCCAATGCTTCCCCAAGACACAAGGCAGCGAGGTAGAATAAGTCAGTGCTGGCTCATTCTTGTATCTCCTATGTAGCAGCTCTAACATTTTCTATTAGGAAAGAGACAAATCTGTTTTCTGCCACAATAGATGTGTTTGAAGAATACCTGGCAACCTAACATCAAAGGTGTAACAATAACTTCCCTTTGCTGCGCTAATCAATGCCTTGATGCATGCGTGTCTTACTTTAAAGGCACTACAATAGGAAATAAGGCTATTTTTCGGTCATGGCTTCTAGACTATGGACACTTTTAGTTAATTTTTAATTTCTTTAATAGTTCATTTTATAACGCGCCTAATACCATATCTGAGTTTGGTTTCTAAGCGCGGATCCAGGATTTGAACCTCTGTTGCTCTGCATGGTCTTGCTATCCTCCGTTCACATAATATAATATGGGGATTCCAAACTTGTAACATGGAATTCAAACGTTTCTATAGTGTTACTCAGCATCAATGTATTTCACATCTCCTAGCCTAGTGGCAGCAACATTGTACATTTATCAGGCCAACACGTTAAAAAATATCAAGACATGTAATTAAATGGATCACCATCGTCCAGTTTATTTGTATAAAAACATCCATAAAACCATTACATAAATAAACCAATTGGGTCATTCAAATTTGTTTCCGAATTGAACATCAAAGAAATATTGTGTAGGGCGTTGTGAGATGAGATATTTCCTTCCCGGTTTGAGATTCTGCATAGTCTGTGATGTCCTGGCTCCCCATGTAGCCCTTACCAGATGTCCTCAGAAGATAAAGTACTTATCTTTCCGGCTTCATTATTTAACTTATTCTTTGGTACTTCTATCAGACGTTTGATCCTTCTAGTGGCGACGAAACCACAAATTACATGATAATTGGAGTTAAAATGTATCTTTGTTGCATCCGTCTCTAAAAGGTAAACTCTTAGGCTGACTTGTCAATGATAGCCAGCCTTGACTTTCAAGCTGGACAGGCTTCACAGCTGGTTCAATGCCAATTGAAACGTCTAGGATGCTGCATATAAAACAACTGCAATCTATAAAGAACCAATCCTTATAAATGAATCTTTGATCTCTGTGGTCAGGAGTTTAAAAATATACTTTTGACCTTGTGTCCTTATAAACTTGTGAATTCTATTTGGTTGCTGATTCTTTTACTATCTGTAGCATTAACAATAGAAGGAATATATGAGCCAATTCATGCGCGCCCTGTAATGGTAGGTGGAACCAGTGGCCAGGAAGACCATGATGTGCTATTAATAAAAGGTAACTCACAGTAGTGACGCTAGTACTCCTAGTCCTTAGTCCTCTTACCTCCATACTGCATGGGCGTCCCTGCATAGGGACAGATCGGAACTATTTTACCCGGCAAACAGCGATTTTCCCCTTTAAAGTTAGAGCGTGCATTGGGCGCAGCCGCAAGCATAACTACACCCGCAAGCCCAGCCCACCTGTGCCTCATCTCAGTCCCCTTTGTAGTATTGGGCACAAGACGTTCCAAAATGACAACCTTTTTAGTATGGGGATGGTGGGTGTTATGTATGGAGGAAAGGGGACTATGCACTGGGAGTACTATCGTCACTACATTGAGTAACATTTTGTTACTCGTACATCCCATCCCCTTTCCTCCATACTGCCTGGATGATTACAACACACCATCAAGATTGGGAGTAGGATTACATTCCTCTAGGACTTGTTGGCAAAGAGGTTTCTCAATACTGCTTGACGAAATGTTTACAGAAAGTGGAAGGGGAAGCCCAAGTTGCTGCTCTGCTAATTACTTCTGACAGGACTTGTCAATGAAAAGCCACAGCTTTCGCTTTAGCTCTGACGGCATGAGCATGCATACCCGCTGCAAGGGTTTTGTTCTGAGGTTTCTAGGCTTCCTTAATGGCGGCTACTATCCACCTAGGTATTGAAGCCGCAGAATCTTGTCAGCCGGGGGAGGAACCGCCATAGGTGATGTATAGTCCTGATTTTTCTAAATTCCTTATTCCTGTCTAGGTAGCATTTCAGTGCCCTACGAACATCAAGGCAATATAGAACCTTGTAATCTTCAGAATTAGGATCTGGAAAGAAGGTTGGAAGCACGATTTCTTAGTTGAGATGAAAGGCTGACATAATTTTTGGTAAGAATTTAATGTGTGTACGAAGGACTACCTTGTCTCTATGAAACACTGTATATGGTTCATTAGCAGAAAGTGCTTTGATTTCACTAATCTTTTGTGCAGATATTATTGCCACTAACAACACAGTTTTACAAGTAACCAACTTAATATCTGCAGAAGTCATAGTTTCAAAGGGCTTACAAGCCAAGGCTACCTTGAGATGGACGAGGCCTAGATATTGGGGGGCATCCTTGTCAGTCCCTGTAAATGCTTTTTAACCACAGGGTTAGTTGGAGAAAATAGCAGCTTCTCCGTGATCCTTTTTGATCCCATTGCTGGCAAGTACCAATCTGCACCCCCGATTATGCTAGATAGGCAGAGAAAGATAAAACCTTGCCAAGTAAGTGGACTGATCTCGTTACCACTTGACCAGAAACACAACTGAGACCACTTGCTTTTATACTAGGTTCTTGTCGATTGTTTACGTGCATTCTGAATCATTTGTAAATTCTTCTGGGAAAGGCCAAGGTGGCCTAAGGTTAACTCCTTAGGAACCACAATGAGAGGGGACATTTGTGAGGGTTTGGATGAATCACTGACCTCTCCTGTTGAGGTAACAGGTGATTTTGCCCTGCTTGTAACTGAATGAGCCATTTTTGTGACAAATGAATGAGGTCTGAGAACCACATTCGCCCTGGCCAATGAGGGGCTATCAGAATGATTGTGCAGACCTGAGAGTCTCTAAACTTGCGAAGGAGCTTTTGTAAGAGAGTGGTTGGAGCAAAGGCGTAGTACCAAATACTGTCCCTCGGAATGTGAAATGCATCACCTACTGACCCACTGCCCTGTCCTGTCCATGATGCGAATTGGTGATATTTGGGGTTGTCTTTCATGGCAATAAAATCCACATCTGGGAGACCACAGGTCCTGAATACCATATTGAGGTCTTATTAATCTACCTCCAACTCATAAGATATCATACCTAGCCTGCTCAATTTGTCTACTTTCACGTTGTCCTCCCCCGAAAGGTAAACCGCTCTGAGGAAAATATTGTGAGACAGAGCCCAATTCCAAGCCTCCACTGCCAGGTTTCACTGGCTGTAGATCTTGTTCCACCCTGTTTGTTCATATAAAACATAGCTGTGGAGCTGTTGTTTCTGATCAATGCTGTCCTGTTTTGCAACAATAGTTGAAATGATTTTAGGGCTAGTCCTACGGTGAGAAGTTCCAGATAGTTTATGTGATGATGCCTATCCACATTGGACCATTTTCTGTGTATAGAGTGTGCTTCTAGAGTGGCACCCCACCCGTTCATTGGGGCGTCTGTTGTCGTCATGATAGAGTATGGGGACGGACAGAAGGTTGCTCCACACTAACAGTGTTCACCTGATTCCACCATACTAGGTCCTGCTTCAAGGAGATTGGAATGAGAATCCGGTTGGATTGATTCCCTGTTTCTTGATCCCAAGATCTGGATAACTGCATCTGAGTGGATCACATCTTGAGCCTGGCTAGAGGTACAACGAGAACCTAAGATGCCAGCCAGCATAGTAAATTTTGCTACCACCACGCCGTGGTGAAAAGCCTGGAGAGAAAATGGTTGACTGTTGTTTCGATATCACTGAATTTCTCTTGTGTCGGGAACATCCTCTCGGAGAGTGTGTCCCATCTAATGCCCAGAAAGACAAAGTCTTCAGTTCTGATTTCAAGAGATTTATCAAAAGCCCCAGATCGAATAAAATCGCATTAGTCTCTGACTGAACCATTTCGTCCCCCGCGGAGAGCTGGATATGATTAGTAGGTTTTTATGTGATGACCCTCTTGCCTCAGGATGGATGCAACAGCATTCATAATCTTTGTAAATACTTGAGGGCGAGTTTAGGCCAAAAGAAAGAACCTAGTACTGAAAATGATGGCCCATAAACTTGAATCGCAACAACTGTCTTTGTGGTTACCATATGGGAACATGAAGGTATGCGTCCTTCTGGTCCAGGGAGTAAAACCAATCTCCCTCGTAGAGAGCTTCTGTGATATGCACCGGCATCACCATCTTGAACTTTTCCAGAGGAAGGGAAAGATTGAGGTAAGATAATTCTAGAACCACTTGCAGGCCCACCTGGTTCTTCTTGTGGATCGTAAAGATCTGTGAATAAAATCCTTGACCACTGTCTGAGTGGGGAACCAACTCTACAGCTTGGTTCTGGATGAGGTTCTCTATCTCCAGTAGTAGGGCTGGAGAGCCAATTTGCAGCAGGGGAAGAGGAGAGGGAAGAATGGGGAGCCGGGAGTCGAAAACCTGATTAAACTACTGATAGTAGCCATGGGTCCTGGAAAAATGTACACCACTGCGGCACATGCCGAGCTAGTCGGCCCCCCACTGAGGTATCCTGGGCCTGGACGCACTCCTCAATGCTTATTTGTTTCTGAGGCTTGTGAGGAGGATGGGGGAGGATGGGGATGAGAAGAATACCTTTGTTGCTTTCTGCAATTTGTGCTCAAAGATCGCTCCAGCTGCCTGGCTCTCCTATTCTGGAAGCCTCTAAAACCTCCAAAAGAGCGGGGTCGCTGGTCTGACCTGTTCTGTCCTTGCTGAAAACACTCTAGCTGATTTGGACAAAATCGCAAGCAGCTTGCTGTTTGGGTACTGTTTTCTTTCTTGGTCGGTTCTTCATCAGTGGAGGAATTAAACAGTTCATTATCCTCAAAGGGCAACTCCAGAATTCTTGGACATCTGTGGTAAACTTGGTGCCGTGCACATCCAGGCCAAATGTCTCATATCCGTGCCTACGGCCATACGCCTACTTGCAGTGTCTATGGGAGACACTGATGCCTCCAACATGTCTTGGGCCTTTGTCTCTGCCGGACTAGTTTGAAATGCTGCTTGACATTCGACAGGCAAGTCTGAGAGGAAGTCTCCTCTTTCCCTTCATAATCTTTGGTTGGCAGCCACAAATAACACATCGGCATTAGCCTGCCTTAAATGTAGCCCAGCGTTGATAAAGATCTTTTTTCAAAATATTCGAATAACACTTTGGAAAGACATGCAGCCACTGATGACATAGAAGATGTTCCGGGTGAAGGCTTGGAATATAGTGATGCTGCTGCGACCACTGAGGAATATGGTTGTGGGTGTGAGGACAAAAGGATTGTGTCTCCTTCCATCCAGCTACCCGGCATCTAGTCGTTTATTGATATATGGTTTAGAATGTGGTTTGAGCCATCATTTTTGGGTGGCCTGTGAAGCATCCTTTTGCAAAGGGATGCCCACGCAATTAGAGGCTCTCAAGGCTAAGACCTTCGTAGGAACCCTTCATCTGGTTGTGTTTGCTTTGGTACTGGAACTCCTAAGAAATCTGCCAATCCTTCCACGCAACATGGAACACAAAAGCTGAATATGGCATATCTTCATCTTCCTCTTCAGACTCTTGGTGTGGCTGGGTTTTCTCACGCAGAATAGTAGTGTCATTATCCTGAGGAACCTGAATTGCCACCGGTATCAGATTAGGTCCTGTAGGTTTGGATGGCAGGTCCTGAGGCTGTGAAGAGCCCAGAACATCTTGTAATGGTTGAGGAGGCATTTGTACTGGAGGCATCGGTGAAGGAGGCGGTGGTGGCGGAGGGGGAAGAGGAGGAGGGGGTGGAGGCATTGGTTGGGGGGCCTGAGGAGGTTGAACCTGAGGTACCACTTCCTTATTTAGAGATTTTAATATACCTTGATTTGTTGATATCTCATGCATTGCATGAAGCGATCAAACAAGCGTTCCTGACATGCGGCCTGTGCTTGCTGTCCCTTGAGATAGAGCATTGCACTGCCACCATAGGGTTTCAAGCAGATGTCAATGGTCTACCTCCCAGATGATCGTATTTCAGCCTACAACCCTCTGAGAATCTCCCTGGGTGAGTAGGGTAAGCAGTGTTCCACTGTGCCCTGTGCCGCCACATAGGCCAGAATGGTGCAGTAGATTGTAGATTGTGCTGGCCGCTCTTAAAACCTACATGGTTGTGTGGTCCACTCAGAAGGAGAAGAGTCTAATGCTGCTACAGACTCCACACCCTACTACGAACTTGGCGCCCCTGAATGGCTAGCCACCATTGTTGTGGTAGATTTGTGGGGAGTCCACAGAGGCTGTGTGCTCGGTGCAGAGCCCTGAGCTTTAGGGCTTTGTAGGCCCTCAAGATTTGACTTAGTGCTGAGACCGACTTTGGCGTTAACCCTGGGAGACTTTACGCCCTCTGGATTTTGCCCGGAAGTCATATCGTTTTTTGGCACCCCCTCAGACCTAGGCCTGGTATTAGAGCTTTTATGCCCCTCAGACCAATGTTCATTAACAGGACCAACCAGTCCGTCGACGTCCAACCTGATAGGATCCGAAGACCCCTTGTTTGTGCACCAGTAGCTTGAGAGGTCTCAGGGCGAGTTTCGGTATGAGGATCTCTAGGACCCCTCTTAGAGGAATTAGTTAGCTGAGGTACTGATGAATAATGAGGACTTACCTGTCTGACGTTCTTAGTCTTTTGACGAGCGAAGTCCTTGAGGTGATCCGGAGGAGACCGCAGGAATATCTCCCACCACCTAGATAACTGATTTTTCAACGTCCTGGGAGTGACCACGTCACATGCGTCGCAAGAATACCACTGGTGATCGGGCCCTAAACACTCTAAACATAGCGAATGGGCATCCGACACCACTCGCGGACGACATACGCTGGGGCTGGTGAAAAGTGAACAAAAGATTAGAAAAAATGCAGGGAAAAACTGTGTAGCAAAAAAAACACACACTAGCGCACGTGTGGGCCGATCTCGTATGTGCATAATGAGGACTGAGGTGAGGCACCAGTGGACTGGGCTGGCAGCGCGAGGTTGCCCCTTTGGCCACGCCCATGCACTTACTAAATTTAAAGGGGAAAAGCGCCTTTTACAGGGCAAAATGGTTCTGGTCCCGTCCCATGCAGTATGGAGGAAAGGGGATGGGACATAGGAGTACTGAAGTTTTGCATTTTTGATCGGAATGGGCAGAACATGCCTAAGGAAACTTCTGACTTTTACACTCCCACTAGCCCCATAAAAAATCAATCACCAACCAAAAAAATGTCACCTTCAACAAATGGTTGACAATGGAATTACGGTGTATTTAATAACATTTCTGAAACACTTTCAGATTACCGCCTATGGCTCAGTTTTATTATTAATTGTCGGAATACAGACGTGCTGCCTGGGACTCGGCAAGCCTACCTCAGAAAAATGGCTGCAGCCTGTACTGTTAGCTAAAAGAGTCGTTTTTAACCCAATGTTAAAAACCTTAGTTTTTTCTTAAGCTTTGTATATGGTGAATGGTTCGATGATGCCTTTTAAAGTACTTCTTTAATTCATCCTGTGAAGAATCCTCGTTGTTTCTCGCAGGGCTTCTTGCCGCTGCGATACACAAATCTCTCGTTTTCACCTATTCAACATAAACTAATGAGTCCGTTTCTTCATAGAAATCTCAGTAGCTTCCTCATTCAAGCTGAACCATGACAACTCTATGGCCTTTCTCCACTGTTGATGTGTTATTCGCGGAATGTCCAACCGTAGTTCGGGCTCCCCAGTGTCTCCATAAACCAAGATTTTGAGGATTTCTGTGCGACTCCTGCACATGTGAAAAGCTGGCCTTCAAATAGAAGATCCAATAGCATGTACCTTCCTCATTCTTTGTTTCAACATTATGTACGGCAAGACGTTCTCCTCATCACCTTCTAATCATGATACTTATTGACTATGGTGGCATCCCAGGCATCCAAGCGTGTGTGCTCTACCTTCAGCCTCTTGACAAGCCAATCCATACTCAAGGGGAATTCCTGCGCCCTTTCATTGGCCAATCCAAATTGGGGGCTATCTCTTCACACACCAATCACAAAGCCGTTGACCATCTCAGAGGTAATTCAGGCAAGGGCCTTTCACCATCTCCCAGTACGCCTCCGAGTCTGCTTCCATCTTTCACCAAATGTACCACAATGGCATTACCCCTGTCTTACTGATTGTCCTCTTTGCCATATGCAGGCATCCAAGCTATTTATATTGGTCTCCGCATTCAGAAGGTTTGTACACTTGGTAAGTGCCTTTGTTAACACCGGCGTTGCCTTTTTTATGGTCTACCTCAAGGTTCATACATTTAAAGTCTCTGTTGGAAAAAATACAGTTTCAATGTCAAGGTAATGATATAAAAAATATGTCCGTCTACATGTTTTTTTCTTTTCATCAAAGCCGGTAAAGCAGAAAAAAATTGACAGCCAGTGCCAAGATCTTTCACTTATATTGTTAAAAGATCATAGTTTATAAGGAAATGTTGCATCAGTTTTGTACCGAAAAAAGATGCTACATTTTATGGTGGAAACTAAAATGTTCTTGGGGCCAGACAACGTTCAAAAGTGTTCAAGTGGTTTAGGGATAACTCAGCACGCGAGATTTGAATCCTTACAACTTTTTTCCAGAAGAATCACCTCTTATAGAATGATGCATGACTGAATACAATAGTGCCACCTCATTAAGTATATTCAGGGGTACCTAATTGGGAAAGCGAAGGCTGTAGGCCAGGGGTCTGCAACCTGTGCCTCTCCAGATGTTTGGAACCACCAGATCCACATCCACCCTGACCGCTGCATATGCTGGCTAGGGCTCCTGGGAGGTGTATTCCAAAACATCCGGCGGCCCAAAGATTGTAGAGCCTTGCGTTTGAAATGAAGGGATTTATCTACTATTTTAAAGGTTGTCACTTTTAACTGTGGACATTTCAGGTAACAGCAGCACACTGAGCACACATCACACACTGCTTATTAGTCGTATGAATCAAGGTATCGTTTAAAGAATGGTAAATTGTTTCACCCGGAGAATTCCGCCCTGACTTGTAACCCGAATCGTAGCGGCACCCATGTCCTTGACGGAATGTATTCATCACCTCATCCACAGGAATTCTGAACGCTCTGAGGCCTAGAGTTATCAATCACCACTAATCAGGGCCGATTGTGCCAGACTCGTAACCCAAGCACCAATAAAACCCATGGGCTTGATCAAGGCTATGCAAAACATAAAGGTCCACAATTGGAAAATCGACTTGCCTGAACAGACCAGCTAATTTGACATGTGCGGGTCTCTAACCCTGATATCCCGCTTGACGAGATTCTAGTCTGACACTGTGAAACACAACAATATCATACAATGTGTACTTGACCTAGGCAAGCATTAGTGCTTTAAATGCATGTTTATTGTACAAAAAAGAATAACAAACAAAAGCAATTGCTATTTGCTTACAATGGCAGATGCAACTTATTATTCACAAACCCATAGGACATATAAACACAAATTAGCCAGTAGGCAAATGACAGATCCTTGGACAAAGAGTTCAAAGTGAGGAAAAGGGGAAAGACCCGACAGAGAACAAGGGAGGAGAAGGGGGTGAGATTGCCTGAAGTCTCAGAAAAACTCTCTTCTTCCCTACCCAGAAAAGAATGAGGTATGTCAAGGGAAAGGTAGAGCAGAGATGGTATAAAAGAACTCAGTCAACGAGAAGAACGCATAGGTACTAAGTTACTTGTGGTCGAATTCTCTTGAATAGGGTTACATTAATTACCCAGTCATTTGATTTTTTATATGAATGAATATGAAGTAGATAAAATACAACTATTGGCATTTATTTAATTGATTTCATTAAATATTGTAACTGGAATCTCCTATATTCTTTGCGATACCCAGTTCTCAAAGTTTAGTATACAGTGGGTCTGCCTACACAATCAGTCCAAGAAGGCACATGCCTGCTAATCCTTCGCATCTGTAAATCCAAAAACATAACCAGATACCCGGGGGGGCACTAGCAGTTATTGTGCTAAACACACCCACATAGTTAATGTATATAGCAGAACTATCTACCAGTAATCCAACTATCTGGGAATGTCCTAGTAGAACTACCTATCGGGATTCCATTTTGTAGAACTGCTGACCGTGGATGTCGCTAGCAACCATACAGTAACAACATGATCCTACAGACCTGGAAGTTCAAGAAGAGCTAGATACCAGGGTGCTGTCTAGCAGTTATTTCTGCTAATCACACCAACCAGTGAATGTATATAGCAGAACTACATACCGGTAATCTATCTAGCAGAACTAGCAACCAAACACCAATAGCACTTATGAACACGATCATTGCCCTGCAGGTACGCACTACACTATCAGTCCAGGAAATGCCCTTGCTTTCTAATACTACACCTCTGGAAACCCAAAAAGAGACTTATATAACAAGGAACATTGTAGCACATATTCTTTGCTAATCCCAACTATCCTGGAATGTCCTAGTAGAACTACCTATCAGGGATTCCATTTAGCAGAACGGCCATCCGAGGACGTCGCTAGCGCCTGTAGACTAACATCATGAGTTTTGACACAGATCTTCCTGTCACCACCCGTCAGTCTTTGCCAAAATATTCGGACCCATCAAGAAACAGGAAGATACCACCCCCTTCACAACCACTGGAAGCTCCACAGGGATAACACACAGACACTCAAAAATACCACTATGCTAACTCTGCACCAACAAACAATAGAATGCAGCTACAACCCTTGATTAATTCGGCCCAGCTGCATACATACTTACACACCTCCACGCTCACCTCGACAGTCTTTAGAATGCAGCTATACTCATCGAAATTGGCTTAGCTGCACACATAACGTAATTCTCAAACAGCGCGCCAGAATGCACATACCCAAGTCCAGTGGTCTTACTGCACACATTCTACTGATCTTACACAACCACTGCATCACACTTAGCACTAGTATGCAGCTACACACCACCTATTGCACACGGGCTGCACACATACAAAATGCACCCAAGCATGTTTTACTACATTACTCTCTCTACTGACCTGGACTGCGGTCCATGAGGACGTTCAACCTACAGCGCTTTGGAATCATACCTATAGTAACAGGCGCTATACAAATGCCCAATAACATGACATAGCATAGTCTTTCCCGAGTCTGTATGTCATTGTATCGAGGCACATTCATTTGGTTATTCCACTTAATCCAAATTGTGCAGCCCCTTAATAGGATCCTACATAATTATCTTGCGTTGACATCTGAAGCATCCATTATTCCATGCATGTGGCGTAGGATTTCCAGTCCAGTTGATCACACACATAGGATTCTGGGATATCCATTTCCTAGCTGCTGAATAGTATTAGAAGCAAGTAGACACTTAGCTTTTTAAGTTTTTGGCTATTGGGAGGGGAGGTGCGGAAATCGTTGCCTACAAGCCAAAACGTTGGTCATGAAAAGTGAAGACAGAAGAGGTGACATGTGAGACAGGACAATACACTGTGGATGTTTGGGTATTTACCCACCCATTAACCACGCCTGGCCATGTTAACCCCTATGGGCATATTCACCCAGTGCCTGCTCCTTCCCACCCAAAAAACCTTCCCCTGCAATCTTTGAGCTAGCTCTACCAAGCAGTAACATCAGACTTTGTTCTGTTGAGGGCTTGATCTGTTATGTAGTTGTTTTTTGTATACCTGAGAGCTGTCCGTCTAGGGCTGACGAAACTATGTATGAAATAGCAAATCTAAATTACTAATATGAAACAAAAAGTAAGCTTTTCAGATAATTTGCATGTCATTATTGATTGCTGTGTGCTCTGATCGGTCAGGGAAATTCCAGTGATGGCCTCTAAGTGGCCCTGTGCAAGTGTGACTTTTTTGATGAAATGGCCTATTCTATTAAGACATAGCAGGTAGAATGTGTTTTGTCTTCCTTTTATCAAACAAAGTATTCTGAGAATTAATGGATATATTGCATTTATAAATAGTGTAATAGAAATGGGTTAACCAAGAGTGCCTTCAGCAACTTCATTAATAAGCAGTATGTGTATATGTACATCTGAAGTCCTGTTAACAGCAAACATTGGCAAAGCCAACCGTTTTCGCTTGTTTGTAGGCATTTACCATGCACAGCTACCATATGCTCAGGTACTTACAATTGTTCTGCTGTTGTAGTCCTATGGTTGGGTAGAACTTTCCCATGCTTAGGCAAAAGCCAAAACTGTTGGATTTGCCAATGCTTGTTTACGTATGGTTAGGGAGTATTGTATTTCTTATAATACATGGCGGCACACTATCAGACCCTTATTTAATATAATGAAAGAGCTCTTCCAGTTGCTGATCCATATAATCCATGTACAATCTGTTTTGGTAAAACGAGTAAAGAGCCGCTTATAATTTTTTGCAGTAGGATGGTTTAAGCAGTTAAAATAAAATGGAACTAAAAACCGTTTTGTACTTTAAAAAAAAAGATAACATTCAAATAGATTCTTGCTCTCCCGTTTTAAACCCCAGCAGCGCAAAGAAAGCATATCACCACTGGCAATTCTTTATCAATTAATGGCTTTAAAATGTCACTGAAAAGTATTTTAGGAGAAAGGTATTTGAAAAGCTTAGCAGATCTTTAATGAAGTGCGCCACTGACAGCTGGAATTCTGCTCTGTGCTAGCAGACAGTGGTGTCATGACAAACTGTAATAACCTTTTTCAGTGGCAGTAGCGTGTAATTTTCTTAATACCAGTGAGTAGTGATGTCGCAACAAGCCTGTACAAAGGAATATTATTTTTCCATCATGGGATCTTTCATGGAGTCACATGCTTATGAATATCCCCCGCCATCAGGCTGGGAATCCTCAGTAATATAAAAGCAGTTTGGCTTTAAGCTTAAAAAACTGCTTGTCACTTACATAACCTATCGCTGTCACTTTGGGTCATACTGCCCCATCTAATGGCATTAGTTCTACTTGGCTCCACCCCTTGTGGCCATCTTCAGATTTTTACCACACATTTACTTGTCCGGAGTCCTCGTTTCACCCTTCGGAATATCGAATTTTGTTCTACTTTTTTAGATAATTTTTTAACAAATCGTTCCTTCATCGTTCGTCACCTTTGTGACTGCCGGTAGCAGAGATCCGTTGCCAGTGAAGATCCAGACCATCAATGGATCTTCTTGCTTCGTCATGCCCTCTTCTCGATTTTGAGGCCTTCTCCTCGCGGCCATGGCAGACACTCGTAACAAAAGCCTTTTCAGGCCCTGCTCCAAATGCTACCTTAAGAACATTTTTGCCAATGATAGCCATAATAAATCTATATATTGCCTGCACCCCGACCACAATGTGGACAACTGCTCCATCTGCCAGTCCTTCTCTTCGAAATCTAGGAAGGGTTGTTATTGAAGGTTGGAAGCTTGGCTGGTGGAGGATGCCAAGGCCTCTGGCTCGACGTCCATGCAATGTCATGCCTTTGCCAGAGTCGGCAGGACCGTTGTGCGTTCGACTAAACACTCTTTTGAAAAACGATGTCCGTCAACAACCACGACCCAGTCAACGGGCCACATTCCATGGACAAGCCACATTCCATCAACGGGGCACATTAAGTTGACGAGCCTCACTCCAACGACGAGCAACACTCCGTCGATGAGCCACAGGAGAAAATCACCATCCACGCCAACTTCATCGATGACAGTCCAATTGATGACTCTGACGACGCCGTTGATGGTCCGTAGACCAATATCTATTAGCTCTTCGTCAACAGTTGCTCCGTCTATGACCACCTTGTCTATGACTGCTGCCAGCATCTACAGAATTTCACTGCCTCCCAGACCGGCGTCAGCGCCATTAGTGTCTGCGGCACAGCTGACGATTCCGCAAGCGTAAGTGCAAGTGTGGAGAGAGAGATTCCCCCAGCTCTCTCTTTTCTGCCACAGACCATGAAGGCCAAGCCGCTTTTTACCCTGGTGTCTGCTCTAGCAACACCACCTACCCAATTACAAGAGAGTGAGGTCTCAGAGGAAGGAGAGCCTTTGGAGGCTTTATTCTCTGATCAGGAGGAAATGGAGAGTTCACCAGACCCTATACTGCCAGCACCTCACAAACCAGTACAACCATTTGTTACACCCACAGCTAAGCCTACAGTTCCCTTGGGAACATCACCGGCACCTAGGGATCTGTCACTGAACATTCTGCCACCCTTACACATTTTGGTCACAGAATTGCAAGAGCGGCTACCTCCTCTGGCCCCTCAAGGTGTCCCCAGCAGAGGTTTGCCTGCTTTGCCTTCATGAGTGAATGTGGTTCCACCTCCTCGCCCTCCTCCACCAAGGCCTCAATCATTTTCTGTGCCTGTGACTGCCCTCATGAACATGGATACTGGCCCTCCCCAGATACACATACTACTGAGGACTCTGAGGACCTGGTACCAGCGGATGGAGAGATCCCAGACCTTCTTTCCCGAGATTTGCATCCTGAATAGTGAGGTTCCTTTCATGCACTGCTAAAACGGGCAGTTAAGCTCTTTGATCTGGTTTCAGAAGAGCAGTGGAAAGAAGATTTTCTATTTCAAAGAGGAGAAGCCTCCAGAAAATCTGTGGTCGCCATTCCGATGCTTGTTGACATCTAAGAGGACGGTTCGTTAGTTAGAAGAACCCTTTCTCAGCTCCTCCAAAGAAAGATTGTTTGGAGAAGAAATATAAGGATCCTGATTCGGCACTCAACCCGGCCCTGACTCAGTGGTGTCCGCTGTGCCACAAAAAAGGTCAACTAACCCATCCTCCCCTTGCATGGTGCCCTTGGACAAGGAAGGCAAACAACTAGATGCCTTTCGAAAGCGTGCCATTACCACAGCCTCTACAACCATTAAGGCAGCCAATGCTTCGGCTATTCTCTCCCAGTACAAGAGGGAATTGTGGTACAAGATGGGACCTATCTTAGAATTTCTGGACAAAGATAAAGGAGATGAGGCTCTAGCACTGCTAAACAACAGGCAGGCTGCTTCAGATCATGCCATCACTGCAGCTTTGGACATTGCGGACACAGGCTTTTCCCAGATGGATAATGGAGCAGTGTTAAGACACCAGGGGTGGTTAAAAGCCACAAATCTTCAACCTGACGTGCGATCCAAGCACAATGACATGCCATTTGAAGGAGTGGACCTCTTTGGTAAGACCCTTTTAGCCATCAAGACTGACTCAGATACGGCACGTTCCCTGGGTACTTTGCTGCAGCAGCGGTAGTCCTTTCAATCCGTTAAGGGATGCTTTTCCAGAACCTCCAGAGACTATCGACCTTTTTTATCATCAACCGGCTCACACCAGCTCGTAAGAAGCATACAGAGGGAGGTTGCAAGCGTATAAGAGTGGCAGAGGTGATGCAGAGCTTCCACCCGCACACAAACCGCCAAGGAAGCATGACCAGGGTCCGGTCCCCCACTTCAGCACCCCAGTGGAAGGCTGGTTGTCACAATTTGTCGAGCAGTGGCGCAACATCTCCACCAACAAGTGGGTGCTCAACATCATTCAGCGCGTCACACTCTGGAGTTTCTGGACAAATGCCCCTCCATTCCTCCAGTACTAAAGAAGGAACATCTGCCCCTCCTGTTGTAGGCAGTTCAGTACTTACTAAAAAAAAAAAAAAAAAAGAAAAGGGGGGGGGGGGGCTATAAAAGCTGTTCCACCGCTCCTCCGGGGCTCTGGAGTGTACTCCAGATACTTCCTGATATGAAAAAAGTCTTGTGGGTAGACCTTTGACAACTGAACAAATTCCTCAAAATCACAAAAGTTCTTCATAATCACACTGGCTGAAGCATGTGCTCGAGCAGCTGGAAAAAGGGATGTCGTTTTTACATACCCATCCATTGAAAGCACAGACATTTCCTTTGCTTCGTGGTGCAAGGGAGGCCCTACCAGTTCAAGGCTCTACCTTTCTGGCTCAAGTCAGCGCCAAAGGTCTTCACAAAGTTCCTAGCTCTGGTGGCGGCTCATCTGCGCTGTGTAGGCATCTACATCTACCCCAATCTGGCAACTGGCTCATCCACGCCCAGTCTCACCAGCTAGCTCTGCAGCACACCGGACAGACATTAGATGCCCGACTTCTCTGGGATTCTGAATCAACTTTCCAAAGTCATGTGTATCGCCATCTCAGAACACTCTGTTCCTGAGCTTGCAATAGGACACTCTGCAATGTCTGGCAGCTCCCTCGGAGAAGAGGGTCCAGCCCATACTCTACAAGGTTCAGCAGCTGTCCTCTCTTCAGCTGATGACGGTTCGCTCCATCAAGGTGCTGCTCGGGATGATGTTTTCCTGCATTCCTCTGGTACCTCACTGCATGTTGCATATGAGATCTCTTCAGGAGTTCCTGGATACCAGATAGAAACAGGTGGCAAGCTCTTTGACCAACAAGATCAAACTCAGCCCAGCGTTCTGCTGAGCTATACATTGGTGGAGTCATCGACAAGACCTCACACTGGGCGCTCACTTTCACCTCCCGGAGCACCATGCCACGGTGACGACGACGCCTCCCTGGAGGTTTGGGGAGCGCACACAGTAAAATTCCACGTCAGTGGCCTCTAGCAACCGGAAGACAAGATACTTCATATCAATGTGTTGGAGCTACAGTAAGTGTTCTCAGCCCTCAAGTCCTTCAGACCACAGCTGCAGGGCAAGGTGGTTTGCATCTTTATAGACAACACAAACACCATGTTCTACATCAGGAAGCAAGAAGGGGCCCACTATCCCATTCTCTCCAAAGAAAGGGAAATGCTTTGGATCTGGGCAATCTCAAACAATATGTTCTGCATTCCGTTTCATCTGGCGGGGATCCAAAACACCATTGTGGATTCCCTCAGCAGGGAACTGCGATCCTGCTACGAATGGGAACTCCGTCAAGACCAGGTTCTTTGTCTTTTCTCAACATGGAGCCACCCGCAGATAGACCTGTTCACCACAGCTACCAATTCAAAGTGTGCCCAGTTTCCCAGCAGGTATCCTCAAATGAGGAGTCTGGGTGACACCTTCTACATTCCATGGAAGGGGCTGGCTGGTTGTCTATGCATTCCTTCCAATCCTGCTCCTTCTATGAGTACTCAAGGAACTCAAACAGAGCCGGTGCAAGATGATTCTCAGTGCTCTGGCATGGCGACGCAAAATTTGGTACTCCACCCTTCAACTGTCGGTAGAGCCTTGCATCAAACTACCTCCTCTTCCAGACCTGCTCCCCAGAGAAGGAGATCCGTTCTGCACCACAACCCAACGTCTCTCAATTTGACAGCTTGGCTCCTGCAGTCCTAGAGTTTGGACATTTTGCATTGCCTTTGGAATGCCTTAAAGTCCTGGCGAAGGTTAGAGCTCCATCCACTCTCATGCTACAAGCACAAGTGGATGCGTTTTACCATCTGGTGTCATTGGCAACAGCTCAACCCTATTCAAATAAAGCCTACTCAGATTCTGCCATATCTTCTATTGTTAGTAAAGGCAGGCCTAGCACACGCATCCATAAAAGTCTACCTAGCCGCTATTTCTCGTTACACTCTCACTTACAGGTAGGCCTTCTCTCTGGTCTCATCGACTAGTTAAAGAATTCCTCAAGGGCCTTCAAGTAAAGGCACCTATCCCGGCTTGGAAACTGAATGTGGACCTCTCCAAGGTAATGGGCCTACCGTTTGAGCCTCTACACCGGGTTCCTATGAAGTTTTATCATGGAAGACTTCTTTTCTGGTGGCTATTACTTCTGGCGGATGAGTCGAAGAGTTGCAAGCTCTCTCCTGCAAGCCACCGTATTTAACTTTTCATCAGTCCAAGGTGGTGCTGCGCACTCATCACTCATTTATGACCAAAGTGCCATCAGCTTTTCATCTCAACCAGCCTCCAGTCTTAGTAGTGTTGTTTGTCTCTCCCACCTTTCCGGAAGAGGGGGCATCGCATTCACTGGACATTGCCTGTGCATTGAAGTTCTATATCGAACGCACAAAAGACTTAAACAAGAGTTCCCAATTTGTTGTGGTATTTGAACTTGTTGATAAAGGGAAGGCCCTGTCGAAGGCTTCCATTTCCAGGTGGCTATCTGGCTGCATTTTGCATTGTCATCGGCTCGCAATCAAGTTGCTGCAAGGTAGACCTAAACCACCTTCCACCAGGGCGGTGACCTCTACTATCGCTTTCCTGTCTCGTGTTTCCTTGCTCAACATCTGGAAGGCTGCTACGTGCAGGTCTACTGTGAGAAACCTGAGGGTCTTTTCACTTCTGTTCCCTTTTGATCTTCTATCCAGGTGGCTAGGGAAAGCCCATTGCTTTTGGATCCTGCCACTGGGGGTGGACAAACGAGGGAGGATCACCTGGGTGGAGGGTCTTTGGGCATTTGAGGTGAGAGACCCATGGATGAAATGCACTATTCTCTATCCTCCTTTCAGAAAGACACCCCTAACCGAGAAGTGGTTATGGGATGTTGTTCATCTAGTTCCCTGGTTTCTGAGGAGGGTAAAAGATATTATCAAACTAGACATGTTAAACAGAGGAAGAGAAAGAGTAGGGATTACATACTTTGTAACAACTCATGGTATCCCCTTATTCTCATGATAACCAATCTAACCTCCCTGTGACCTTTATGGGCCATTATAAAAGTGTTCCACTTAATCCCCCCTTTAAATTACATTCAAGTACTGAGACCAAGAAGAAGCAACTGAGAGTAGTAAAGATTACCTTCTCTCACCCTTTTGGTACTTGGACGAAGACGATGCATGAAGGTCAGGCATGTACTACTAATGAGAGCCAGGCAACAGTAATTGATGGAACACACCTGCAGTCTATTATTATACCACAGGTGTGTAAAAGGTGGAACCATGAAGCTGCAAGGGGAGCGTTGGAAGAGAAGAGCAGTGGAAATAGGTGCCTTGCGGGAGCAGGGGAAGCCAATACGTAGAACCGCCTGCTGAATCCCTGGGAAGCCTGCCACAGGAATAGTGCAGGTCAGAGAAGCTCTTGGAGAAAAGGCGAATCGCTGGAGCAGTCCGCCCGCGTCGGCAAGGATCAGCACGATCACCTGAGTGCGCTGCGAGGAGCGTCTGGCAAGCAGGCTTTTCCACAGAAGGGGAGGAGCAGCAATTCCCAGCTAAGTGTCCGGGACACTTTACGCATCGGGGAGCTCAGAGAACCTGTGAACAAAGCAGCAGGGTATGGATTCAAATGAACTTGCAAAATATGCACAACGGAATTAATGAAATGAATGAAAGTTACTTCTACTGAATACCAAACTGTATGAAACAAGTGAAAGTAACCCAAGTTACTTCTATTGAATACCGAACTGAATGAAACAAGTGAAAGTTACCCAAGTTACTTCTCTTGAATACTGAACTGAGTGAAATAAGTTAAAGTTAAAGTAACTTACAGCGTTGAATGAAACAAGCAAGGAGGCATTTATTTAAGCAACACTAACCCTTATTGAATATCGAAATGAAAGAAACAAGCAAAGGTATACTTTATTAAGGGAAAGCCACACTTATAAGTGAAAGCAACATCTTTGGCAAACTGAACTACTTATATGAATGCAAGAAACTTTAAAATAAAAAAGAATCCAGATTAAGAAACAACAAATGTGATAAAGTGGTGAAGCTGTGGCTTAACAAACTACCTGTTGATTAAACTATTGAACAGAGAAAGAAACCTGGAAGTTCATGGTTGCGTGACCTGTAGTGGGTGGGCCTTGTGGTCTGAAACTGTGCCAAGACCAGAGAACCAAAATATGGTGAATCAAAAACTATTGAAAGCAAATGCAAAGTTCCTGGTTGCGTGACATTTAATGGTTGTACTGTGTGGTCTAAAACTGCACCAAGACCAGAGAACCCCTAGAAGCTAACAAGGAAGTTTGTTGTGGTGAAAGAAGGAAAACAACAGCTAGTGAACATCATACTTGGGGAAGGGAGCACTGAGCTTAATGTCTTGTGAAAAAACGGTCTATAGATAAAGCTTTAAGATACTTCTTTTTGTGTTATTTTTTAACATTGAACCTGGAGCCTTGGAACTGTGTTACCCTGGAACTGTATTTTCTTCAAGTCCAAACGGTAAATGGATCAGTTATAAAAAAACTTGCACGAGTTAAAGACCTCAAAGACTGCACAATGGGAGAATATAGGAAATTGAGGAAAATACTGCGGAATGAAGGTGCAGTTGATGGCAATGGATGGCAGATTTGGTTGTCTGAATATAAGGCAGGAGGTGGTATGGCGTCTAAGGTGTACACAAATCTGGGCCAACGTCATGAACCAGCTGAAGGATTGTTGTCAAAGTGGTCTGAGATAATTGGCTCAGATAAGTTTGAGGACAGATGGAGGTAAATTTGTAAAAATGTGGCTTTGACTTCTATTAATCTGGGAGAGCATAGCTGACAAATCAAAATTCTAAACAGGGTATTTTGGACTCCCCAAAGACTTCATGCGAGAGGAATGGTCGATTCAGAGGCTTGTTGGAGGTGTAAACATGCAGTTTGCTCTTTTGAACACATGATCTGGGACTGTTACGAACTGAGGACATTTTGGAGGAAAGTCACCTAGAGGATGAATGATGTATATTGTTGCGGGACGATTTTGAATATAACACTGTCATCTTGGGTGAGGATGATAGGGTGGCAGAACTCACTTACCCACAAAAATGCTGGTTTTTCAGGGCTGCAAGCTCGGCAAAGAAAATCATTTTGAGGAAATGGAAATGTGATGAGAGACCGACCTTTTCAGAGTGAGTGGAGGATTTAAGGCAGGTTTCCAGAATTGAGAACATTGTTCTTCGCAGGAACAAAAAAGTTAATTTGTTTGATCAAATGTGGGGTAGATTTTTGGATGAGTTATAATACTGTTTTAGATTGATTTCTATTGCTTTCTGTTAATGTAGGGGGTGGTGGTACTTGATGAGATTAATTGTGATGAATTCTATAGTTCTAACGTTGATAAATCTGATGTTCTGCTTGGTTATATGTAAATTTCAATAAGCTTAATTATTAAAAAAAAAACATTGTGGTGAACTTAGTGATATCAGGGAAAAAAGTTGAAGAGTAAGCCAGAGCTGGAAAACAAGCTCAGAACTTTTTATGGTTGACATCCGTTTTGCATTAGTTGTGAGGACAAGCCTAGGTTTTGGACAAAGACAGTCTTTTCAGTTGAACATTCTTACACAGACGTTCCTTAGTTTCTTTAGGTAGTGATATTCCACCTTAGTATAGGGCAAGTTAGGCCTTACACCATCCTGACATTTTCTTAATAAAATATTATTGTTAAACATTGAATCTGTTGTCTGTGTCTCTTTCCATGATACCAACCTCACACTTCTCACACCTTCACAAGATTCTACTGCGTTGACTGGGACTCCAAAGAGGCAAACCGTGTCAGACAAGCAGTGCTTCGCAACCTATTTGCTTGAGGTGAGTGTTCCAGAGCTGAGTTCTATTGCTTCTGTGAGAGCTATACCGCCTCCCATTGGTTGCGTATATGTACTGCTGTGTAATTGTATTCATGAGTATGTGAATCCATGAAAGATGCCATCCTGCATGGATTCACATGAGACCCTCCCTAATCCCTTCTATGGCTCTTCTTGGTTCCTACTGCCACATTACGGCTGCTTACAAATCTAATGATGGCCACCAGGAGTGGAGCTATGGAGGACTAATGCCATTGGCTGGGGCGGTATGAGCCAAAGTGACAGCAATAGTCTATATAAGCGACAAGCAGTTTTTCTTTAGATTAAAGCAAAACTGCTTCAATATTACTGAGGATTTGCAGTCTAACGGCAGGGGATATTCATGAGCATGTGAATCCATGAAAGAAACCCAGGCTGGAGAGCAGGAGTAACGGGTAAGTAACTTGTTCCTTACAGGATTTTCTTGTGATTTTGCATGCGGCCATGAATTATGATGATATAAACCATAAAAGGCTAGAAAGACCTTGGTTGCAACCCCTACAATATGTGTTCGATCATGTCCTGAATCGCCAGAGCTACAAAGGAATGCTTATAAAACATAACAGATGCCTCCAGATTTTAAACATCGCCTGAGCAGAATCATTAATTTAGTGGTCTCAAAGCGTAAAATTATGCATTTTTCATGTTTATATTTGTTGTGAACAAACAATCATCTCAGGGATGGTTGAGCAACCCCAAATGCACCAATCTATTCTGAAAGTGAAATTTGGAAGGTTTTTCGATTAAGCGGCTAATTACTTTCCATTACAGTCGTGTGTCCTAGTCATTTGGATATGTCCTTGTTTTGCATTTTGTCATGCAAACAAATTGGACTTTTGTCCGCTTGGAGTCAGCCTGTTTTGGCAAATCTTGCAGGCGGGAATAGGCCCAGTAGCTCAGATATTTAGGCTGTCTCTGCTTTGTGATAAATATAGGAGACTGAAAAATCAAAGGCTTTTATTGGTGTTCATTCATTTGCGCACGGCTTTTGATTTAATACCTAGAACCCAGTTATGGGTATATTTATTTCAACTGGGAGTTCCATTAAACCTTTTAGCATCCATTTGTGGTCTGCATACGGATTCATTTGCCCAGGTGCGAATACCGAATGGAGAAGGCCTGACAAAGCCCTTCCCGGTTCAGAAGGGAGTGAAGCAGGGCTGTGTTATCGCGCCCACACTCTTCAGCTTATACATAAATCAAATTGCTGAAGAAATTGGAAGGTGCAATTGGAACAGGAATCCTTATTTTTGCTGATGACACAGTATTGATTAGTAAAACCAGAGTGGGTATCCAAAAGGCGCTGAACCTGTTTGAAACCCTGCCATGGAAGCTGAAGCTTGTTATAAATAATTCTGAAATTAAAGCAATGCTTCTTTCTAAGCGGCGTGACAAATTAACTCCACCTATTTGTTTCGGTACTAGTAATATTGAGTGGGTGACCTTTTTTGATTATTTGGGGATACGTTCTGAGGAAAGAGGTCGATGGGTGAAACACATAGATAAATCCCTACTTAATTGTGCAAGGCAAGGGGCAGCTGTGCAGGGTTTCATGCAACGGTATGGTGGGAAGGCAGCTATTTAAGGATTAGACGCATTGAGGTCCTGTGCCAATTCCTCAGCGCTGTATGGTGCTGATAGCTGGGGCTGTTCTGACCTTAGGTAGATGGAGCAGAAAGAAATGGGTATTATGAAGAAGCTCTTTTCTCTCCCAAGGTCTAGCCCGTCTCTCCCTTTAAAATTGGAGTTAGGTGTGGACGTTGTTGCGTATGATGCTAAGCTACGCCCTTTGTTATATTTTGATGAACTGTGTATAGCGTCATCCATTGCCATGGAATCAGGTTTAGATGAATGGTCAGGGTCTCACCACTTGCCCCTCAGACACAGGAAGGTGGTGAGACCCTGACCTCAACCCTGCATATTCAGGAGGGACTGCCTGTCAAAGCACGCTGCCCAGTGAGTTTTGTAAAAGTTAATGAGAGAGAAACTCGGGAGCTTGCGTGTGACTGCAGCATAGCGAGAGGAAGGCACCGAAGTAAAGCGTCACGGAGCAAAAGGCAAGTGACAGATTGTGAAAATGCATAAAGCAAGCAGAAAGAGTGCAAAGCTGCGTGAAAGAAAGAAAGCCAAAAGCAAGAGAGAGAAAACAAGCAGAAAGTCAGAACGAAAACTTGAAGGAAAATGCACGCGGGGTGCTGGAATACAAAGAAAGTGAACTATAAGAAATGTAAGAGAAAGAAGGGTGCGAGTGACCCGAAGCAGGAAAGAGGGTGCAAGTGACCTGACAGGTTTAAAAAGGGAAAGTAAAAGCAAGAGGAATTGAAGAGGGTACGAGCAATCTGAAGGTGAGAAGAAGAAAGTGCAAGCAGCACGAGAAAGTGCCAAGAAGTGCACAACCAAAGGAACAGAGGGTGCAAGGGGCACAAGATAAAATGGGGGTGCAAGTGTGCACGATAGAAAAGAAGGCATGCAGGAGGCACGGTGAAGTGGAAAAGAACAGAGTGAAAGAGGAACAGAAGAGAAAAGGTGCTAGAATAAAGATACAGAGAGCAAGGAGAGGGGTTGCAGGTCAGAGTGGTCGTGCTTGGGAGGAGCAAAGAGCCAGCATTCTCGAAAGTCTCTGAAAATACCCGATGTAAGAACTGTACAGTGAAAGGTACATCCTAACTAGGGGAACATTGTTTGTTTAAAGATGAAAGGGGCCTAAGCTTGGGGGAAGGGAACCCTGAGAGGCCTAAGAAGAACTGTGCAAGAAACATAAGGTCATTCTGACCAGAGGAGCTTTGTTTGTTTGTTAAAAGATGGAAGGGGCCTAAAATTGGGGAAGGGCACACTGAGAGACCTAACAAGAGCTGTGCAAGAGACATTGTTGAACTGTGTAAAGAGAGGCCTAGACTTGGGGAAGGGAACCCTGAAAGGCCTGATCAGAACTGTGTATTCTTTTTGTTTGGAACTGGAAGAGTCCGGGCTTGGGAGACCCAAGGATATTGTGAACTTTGTTGGTTTGCTGCAAGAGCCCTGCATGGAAGGTTCTAAGGGCTCCCCTTTTGAATTGAACTATCTTGCACTGGCAGAACTACACCCATTTGTAAGACTATCTGAAACCGGCTTTGGTATACCTCCCCTTTTCTTTGAACCACTCATTTTCCTTTTTAAAGACTTCGTAACACATTTTTTGTAA
Source organism: Ambystoma mexicanum (assembly GCF_040938575.1). Taxonomy (NCBI): domain Eukaryota; kingdom Metazoa; phylum Chordata; class Amphibia; order Caudata; family Ambystomatidae; genus Ambystoma; species Ambystoma mexicanum. Next base: position 77,419,463 of record NC_090936.1, read on the forward strand.
AGAGTGAGGGCAAGCACCGGTCTAGACACAGGGATTATTGTTTTGGACTTTCAGACATCGACAGCCCTTAGAAACATCAGTTAAGGGAACCAACCCTTTAGAGTAAGGGCTGGTTAGGCATTACACCAACCCAGGAACCTTAGTAAATAAAGGTTTTGAAACTAACATCTTCGAGTCTGTCTCTCTCTTGCCACCGTGCCTATCTCACAGGTGGTAATGGCTGGCATGCACCGGCCTACATGGCATGCCTTAATATCCTCCTCTACCATTTCACACACCTGGGGGATCCCAATGTGTTCTCTTACGAGGTGCTTGGTGGCTATGATCCCTCTGTGTCCCGATGAGCGATGTGAACTGTTCAAGTGTCTGCAGCACAACAATTCTGGTGCTCTGCTATAAGCAGACTGTTCTGATGACCTGCATTTCTTTTGTATTTTTCCAGGAGTGTTAATCTGGGGATTGTTTGTGTGTCTCCAGTGACTGTTCTGAATTACTTACTTTACCAGTGTGGGTAGTTTTGTATCTTCAGACGCGACTGTTGCTATATCTTGGTGGGACAGTGGGAGTGGTACTGCTTCGTGCCTTACCAAATTGGGGTACCGTTACGTCAATGCCCTGTGTTAATTTGTTGTCTTAATGTGGCTATGTTGTGACATGTAGTCTGCTGGGTTGTGCCCTCACTCTCATTTGTGGATGATACAATAGAATTGCTCTTGAACACTGGCTCCGCGCTGTTCAATGTTGGCTTCCATTTTGCCTTTTTGGTTAACAAATACAATTATTATAGCATGGCGGTCAGTGATATTTCTGAATAGCTTGCCGTATTTATAATTGTAATAGTGTCCCATACAACTGCTAGACTCTTTTTCTCAGGCTGTGACTGTGCCCCTTCGGTATATACCAGTGTACGGCTGGCATATGATACGTGCGTGCGTAGCAGCTCCTTGCCTCACTGGCGCCTAGCCAGGTCAGCCCCAACCCCACTGGGCTGGCATCCACTGTTATTTATTTTTCTAGGTTGGTGTTAATAGCAACCTGGTGATGGACATTCATGCATACTTATTTGACCTGAGAGAAGGACATTTGACATACTGATGACCAGTGGGAGGGGCATCCTTCATGTGTTGTGATTGAAAACCTATCCCTCTGGAAGCTGGAGTATCGCGCCATTGCAGGAAAGGACCTGACCTCACTGACTTCCTTTGCAGCCATTAATCGAGTGAGAGTTTTCACCTGGTCAGGATCAGGCCTCCTCCTTTCCAGTGAGGCAAAATGTCCATAAACCTTGAGCCAGTGTCTGTTGGCATTGCCTTTTTTAAGGTACGATTGGCATGCTCAGTCTAAGTGTCAGTCGCCAGCTTCTGGCTTTTCTTTGAATTTGAATATCATTTCACACATCCTTCAAGGTATTGTGAAATTAAAGAATACATATGTTCACTAGACAGATTACAGCTACCAATAAAGATCTGAAGTTCAATCATTTGTGCCTGAGTAGTCCCGAATATCCGGGAAACCTTATCATGTATTTGGGGCTGTGCCCCTTCTTTAAGTCTAGATTTGCGACACTCTTGGTATTGTTGTGCCTGATGCGCATGCCTTCTATCCATAGCTCAGACTGATGCTCCCTTTCAAACCTCTGTTGCCTTATGTGGATTCATGGGAGCATTTATCTACCTTGCTTCGGAACTGCTACTAGTGGAGAGGTCCAAGGAGAGGGCCCTATCGCCTGTTGATGATCGACGTTCAAGCAAGGACTTGAACTCTTTCTCCCCAGCTGGAGGCAGGCGAATCCCAACCTTTAATGTGTTTTGGGGGGTAGGGGTCCCTGCTTCAATGATGTGTAGCATCCTCTGGTTGTACTTTACTTTGAGTAGACCCTGCGTAAAGGCAGAACAAAGCCCACGACGACACATGGTCACCATGGATCCTTGTAACACATGTGTCTGTTCTGATGTCTCACGTGAATTTACCAGTGCCGTGGATTGGCACGGATGGGCCCCACTGGAATATCTATGTGATTGATCCTCAGAGCTTGGAATTGTGATGCATTCCCTTGCATTCCTCAACAACATTGGCCACTGTATCTATTAACACCGTTCAGAAGGACCCCGACCTTCACACTAGTCTGGCTGTACATCTCATCTGTCATGAGGTGTTTGAACCCTCTGTGCCAGCCCTCGGATAAGTGGCTTTCTGGTGAAGTGATTCTCGTTCTGTTGTTATGTGGCATTCATCGTTGTGCCAGATACGGTGCCTCACTCCTCCTCGTGGATTGTGTAGCTGCCCAGTGTGGCACACTGCAAAGACATTGTTGTCCTTTTCGCACTGTTGCATGCTTGCATTATGACTGGGCAGGCGCCTCATCTGGGCAGTGCAATGCCACAGCGGTAGCATGTACAGTCTGGGGTTTGCCAGGTTAGCATTGGCGTTCAGCTTAGGATCCGGTCTTTGGCTGCAGGGAATCCACTGATCTTGGAGAGATTCCTGCTACGCTTCCATTGCAGCTGCCCAAGTGCTTGCTCTCTCAGCTACTCTTGTGAAGTTCAAAACTGCTTTGTGTGGGAGAGATTTTTTGGAATTGTTTACAAATGGATGAGAAACAAGCATCCGTCAATTATTCAGGCAGTTGGCTTTCACATTCGAAAATATTTGGAGCTGACTATGGATCACTTGCCCTTGTAATCTGGTCAAAAATTCATCCGTTGACTCATCTTGTAGCTGACGACTTTGGTGGAATGTGTATTTTCATAGTCTACCTTCCTTTTCTTAATGAACCTTTGGTCCAACTCTATCAGTATCTGGTAATATTATTATTATTATTGTATTTATTGAGCGCGGACCTAGCTTCAAGAAGCAACTGAGTGCTTTACAGAGGTATACAATACAGATGCATAACGGAGCACTTTACAGAGGTGTACAACATTACAGATGCATAACAGAGCGCTTTTCAGTGGAAACAACAGAACAGATTGGGGATATGTTACAGAGACGGACAGAGGAGAGGTACAGCTGTACCTGGTGGCGGGGTGTAGCAGGCGGCATCTAGCGAGCCAGGTGGCACTGCGGGCAACATGCTGGCCTAGGTGTTGAGGAGGGGAGACTCCTTGAAGAGGTGGGTCTTCAGTTCTTTTCTGAGTTGTAGGAGCGTGGGGGCGAGTCTGATGCCGACGGGGAGGAGGTTCCGTAGTCTTGAGGTGTAGGCAGAGAAGGCTCATTTTCTGGTCCTTTTGAAGAGCTTCAGGCATTAGGGTCTTGAAGATGCTTGGCTTCTAGTTGCCTACCATTTTCATGAATATGTCCATTTTTGTTAGGCCTCATCTCATTTTCTCCCAGAGCTTTGAGGAAATCCTCAGACTGTTCTACCCTTAAGTCCACATGGGGACTCTGCTTTTATGAAGACAGCAGTTCAACTGCTAGCGTAGGAATATGACGCTTTATGAATAATTGTGGGTCATTGTGATCAGCTGCTAGCCTGCAGGATTCTCCTTCTTCCAACATGTTGCCTTCTGGAGATTAGAGCATGGCCTACTGCCTACACAGGAGTGGTGTGGACATGTGCCTGTGGTTGGCCTGCTTTTGTTTTATGGGAAGCTGCAGGCTAGGCATCGTGTGGGTAGTAGCAGGCCCAGCTGTAGCTCTCTGGGACATTGTGGAGGAGTGTTGCTTGGTCAGTGCCTTGTTAAGCCTTGGCTGTTGCTCTTTTGGTGATTCATGGGCAGTGCAGTATTGCGTCAGGTGAACCTTTGACCCTCGCTTAAGTGTGAGGTGTGGCGGTGCTGTTTTCCCTGCTCTCGCCTGGCATATTATTGAGGCACTGAGGTGAGGTCCACTTTGGACAGGAGTGGGGAGCTACCAAAGGTTGCCAGTCACATGTGTGGGCTCTTGAGGCAGCGAGGTGAGGAGGAAAGGTAGGCCGTGGTGCCCACTTGTCACTCTTCACAGCACTCCACTCGTGGAGACATGTGATTGTGCAGACCAGCACTGCTCAGCTTCGCTTGGGTGTTGCAGTGGCTAATGGGTCAGATGGCAGCAGGAGCCCCACGCATTGAGGAATGGAGTTGGCAGGAACAGTTTGGCTCCTCTTAGGTCTTGGGCAGCCCTCTCAGCTAAGGTGTGTCTCAGATGTGAAGTTATATATGGTCCGAGTGGCACGATGAGACTAAGTGTGATCGGCCAGGAGACACAGTAGCATAAGACTAGCTGTTAATGATGGTTGCACATGAGCACTGTTCCTCTTGTTGCCAGATGCTGGAGGGGGACACAGACGCGGGTACACATTTCTAAGACGTCTTTAGGTCGCTATTGACATACTGCACAGCATGGAATAAGGGCCATGTCCTATCATCCCATCTAAACCTAATATGTCACTTTCCTGTGGCCATCTCTTTTAGGTGACCATCACCATACAGTTTGCACAGGCCCAACCAAATGTGGTACCCGTTTTAGACTGCATGCCTAGAATTGCAGATCTCTGATCCCAGAAAATATCCATATTCGGCTTTGCTAAATTCGTCCAGGCTTTTTATATACTTGTTAGTGTTCATTTCATGTGACTTACGTATTTCAGATAACTAATTGTGTTGTTTGTGAACTGCATGCCTAATTAGGCACAGCGGCAGCAAGCTGTGCACCCAGTAGCTGAAACGAGGTGGCCACAGTAGAAAACTGACGTCATTTTGTGGCAGACTGAAATCTACGCATGAGGAAATCTTTACACTTTTAATGCATTTAGGACATCAAGGTGGCCAAATTTCACCTCAACCAATGTATACATAGTGCATACATAGGTATTTCCCCTCAAAAAAACTAATTTATGGGTTATGTTAGGGGGCAGTAAGGCATGTACCGTCCAAATTCAAAAGAGTAATTCATTGCACAAGATCTTGGGTTGACCTTGGTATTTCCAATGTTATTTTGTCTTTGGTAAAAACCTACTCTTTTCTATTTTTCCTCAGAGCACTTTTCTTTGAAGTAGAATGAATTGTTCAAAACACTCTTGAAATGACAATATCAATAATTAAGCAATTGACCATCAATCAGTGAAACAGAACATCTTCAGGGGGGCTTTCTCATGACGGATTAGAGATATGATTGACTGGCAGAAGCTGCCAAAATAGTAGGAATTTTATCTCCAGCTTCAATTGCAGCAGAATGGTGGCATGCCTCATTTAGAGGGGTAGGGTAGACATCCAGCTCCGTGGAGGGCATCCCCTCTCTCAAGGGACTAGAGACGTGAGCGCCCTATGCTTAACACCCCCAGGAGACAGAGCAGGTGTGATCCCACTGGGGGTGAACCCCCCCCCTTTAGAGGACAGGGAATCCCCAGAAAGGGTTATAAGGTATCCTCCCTTAACCTGAGACCCTAATACCTTCGTTGGGTATATGGGAGTTAAACTGTATGACAATTTGAAACTTCCGTTGGGAACGGCTGGGTTTGGTTTCTAGCACTCTGTATTCACCGTTGTTGCCTGGATCGAGAGAACAGTGGATAATCCCACCCCCTGGAGGAGTGGCAGATGAAGAGGCAATCAGAACTGGAAAGGAGGAGGCGAGGGGCCTGCAGTGGGGAGGTCCAGCGACCACCTAATGTTCTGCAGGTGGCATGTAATGGGTCCCACCACCTAAGCACTATGAGATTCAAAAACATGCAATTTAAATAAAGCAGGTATTTCTTCATGCAGTCTGAAGTTAGTCACAGGCACAGTAGGCTTAAACGTCCATTGTTTCAGCCTCCAGTATTTCCAAATGCTATGTTTTCTGCATCTCGCTGGCAACCTCACCCATAAAATCACCTACAGTGATTCCAATGCTCAAGACGGCATACGAATGGCATATATCACCAGTGTGTTGACACTAATACATTGTCAGAGATAAACCAACACAGAAAAGATTTCAAAGTTTAAATGGTGCAATGTCTCATTTTATCCAAGAACGCCTCATGGTTGACAGGGCCTTACTTGCTTGCATAACAAGTAGCAAATACAGAAATATGTTACCACTATTAAAATGGTGAAATGTCCACTGTTAGCTTAGCATGCCTCATGCTCGATAATAGGTGCTTAAACATCTGCGGTTGCCATTTTGGTGTACTGTCTCCTCACCCGTTTGGGGTTCTAAAACGTATTGTCCCATTGCTGTAGGTGAGAGTTGGTATTGGAAGGTCATCTTCTAGCACTGCCAGTGTGATTGTCTTGATAGTGCCAGGGTCAAAGTAGGCCATAGTGGATCATAAATGCTATATCTCTGTTCAGACCTCCATTTTACAGGTTCAGAATCTTTGCATACTTGAGCTCTGACATTTGTGTCATGTAGTACTTGAGAGATCACTTTTCAGTACCATCACTGACTGACTCTGCAGTGTGCGTCTGCCATTTAGGCCATGGTTACCAACTGGCGTTTCTGTTTCGTGGTCCAAGATCTATGCCGGTTCATTCTTACACGTAGTTCCTGGCAGATCTCACCTGCATACTCCTTTTGCAAGAATGTCTTCCATTGGATGATGTATATACCATTGGATGATTCGCCTTTTGTATGTGTACTGGTTGGCTCTGTGCTGTTGGTGAGGCAGATCTGTTGCAGATATGTTTCGTAAAATTTGCATCTCCTAACATTGCCTGGGTATTATCCCTGTCCCTCATCCCTGTTGAATATTGACTGTAGATCGTCAACAATCCTGTTCAGTTGTGTTAGTGCTGTGACAATAAGTGACAATCACAGGTATCCCGTTGTATATGAATTGACCGAGTTACAATTGTCCGAATGACAATTGACCTTTTGCACAATTGACCGAATTTTAAAGGTCAATTAGTACATATATGCGGGGGGAAACCCCCCGCACCTCCCACCCAATCCAAAACCCCTGCAACCACCCACCCAAACCCCTTGTATTATTTATAATACTAAACCAACCCACTATATATATAAAAAAAATAAAAGGTCAATTGTGCAAAAGGTCAATTAGGACCATTAAAATTCGATCAATTAGGTAATTCGGTCAATAGTATTCGGTCAATTTGGGTAATACCGGGTATCCATGCTGTAATTTTGCGGTCCCTGTATAAGAACAGGTCATGTCTGGGAAGTTGCAATGCCCTATCAAATTCCATGTCACTTTGTCTGGCTCAGTGACACTTTTGCAAGATGGATGCGCAGAATGTGGCAAGTTGATTGTCCCTGGACTTCTTGTAGGAGCAAATACACTGATAAAGGATGGCCTAGCTGTAGATAATATACCATGTTGCGTGGTGTGGAAGGAAACTTGTCTTGTGAAGATATGCGTTCTTCTCTGTATTTTTTCATATAGTGAGCTGTTTCTATGTGTTCGCTCCTTCCAACAGAAACAGCGTGCCCAGGAAGTGTATGCTCTTCTTGGGGAATCCCATGGTGAACTTAACGCAGCGGTGAAACCTACTTAGTGATTTGTGGAATTGTTTAAGAGCATATTTGACTTCTGTTCAAAGCAAGAAAATGTATATCGAGGGCATGTTAGTGGTTTCTGGAATGGTTCTTGTAAGCACTCTTATTCAAGGTCTTCCATGTAGAGGTTAGCGTACGCGGGTGCCACTTTTGTACCTATGGCCGTTCCGGTCTTCTGTAGGAAATAATGTAGGATGTGAGAATAAACCTCATGTGATCTGTGAGGACCCTGATTGAGGGGTCTGTCGTTCTCGTCATGTTGAGTAGCAGGAATCTCTGGCCTGCAGTTATTCCATCAGGTGGCATGTAAGGCAGCCGGGAGGTACACATTTTACCTCTCAAATCTTCATGAAGAAATATGTTGTGTTTTGTACAAAGCCCAATATCAACATATGTTCCGTCAGTCCAAGAAAAGGTATCACCACTTTGAATGTGTAGGATTTTAAAACTGTACTAACACAGCGTCAAATCTTGTCATTGTTCAATGGAAATGCATGTTATGTTTCACTCTTAGTTGTTGGCAGTATATTTTCACTTTTATCATATGAGAGGTGTCACTTAGATGATTTAAATGCATTCATGTTGTCATTGAACCGATAACATTGCATTGTAAGTTAATCATACTGTTGAGGAAAATTAAGCTAATTGTAAACATGTAGAAAATACATGCCTTAGGCAGCGCAAGGCATCTCGGCCTGATGGCTTGGCTCCTGTCTCACTGAAAAGTAATCCTCAGGCTTAGTTGGGCCCATTGGGTGCATAATTCTCTTCCATATTCACCACTCACGTCTTCCCTTCATCTTGGCACACGTCGATTATTATACCCATCTTTAAAAAGGGCGAGACCAACGATCCCAACAACTATAGGCCGATCGCACTCCTCGACGCAGCAAGCAAGATGTTCTCCTCTCTGCTTTTAAGAGAGTTGAACACTTCGCTGGCACAGCTGGCGGTGCTGAATCGTTGCCAAGTGGGTTGTAGACCGGGTGTGTGAACTGCCCTAAACACTACTACTATGGGACATCTAGTAGAATAAGTAAAAAAGGGGGCCATAGACACCATCTTTAAGGCCTTCCTTGATTTGAGTAGCGCATTTGACAGGGTAAATGGAGCTCTCCTGTGGAACAAGCTGTTAGGAAGGTCTTTTCCCCTGAAACTGGTCCAATAGATGGCTGCTTTGCATAGCAACACGTCAGTTAGGATTAGGTTAACGAAAGGTGCAGTGACGGGCTCAATTCCGACCTTTGTGGGCCCAAGATAAGGTTGTGTACTGGCACTCACCCTCTTTAACGTCCATCTTAATGACCTAGAAACTCTTTGGTTGGATGCAGTCACATTCCCAGTTAAGCTGGCACATGTGAAATTAAACACTTGAATTTTTGCCGATTGTCTAATTATTTTTGACAAAACACCTACAGGACATGGTAGGGAGCTAAATTTATTTTTCTCTTATTCCATTGATAATCATTTTCTAGTGAATGTAGATAAATCTAACATTATAATTTTTTCTAACAAAGTAAAACCAAAAACAATGATCTGGAAGGTGGGAGAACAGCTTCTGGAAAGGGTAGCCTCCATATACTTAGGCTACGAACATTTTCGAAAACTCATTCATTGACTGCAATTAAGAGTTGTCTCAGACAGAAATCTAGGCCATTAACTTGCCAGATGAGAAGATTGTTGTCAAGTTTTTGTGAATTCTCCCTCCTTCCTGTCATTAGGTACTATTTGGCAAAAGTGGAGCCTTCAATTATGTATGGGTTAGATTTGACAACCCTTGAATTGGGTTTATATTTAAACACTACACAAGGGTACATATGGAAAGAGACTTAAGGTCTCTCTAACTCCATACCTAACAGAATAATCCGGCACAAGCAAGGTCTGATTTCCCTTTAGGCAAGGATGCAGTCGAGGCAACAGGCAAACTATCTAAAAATGATTTTGCTGCCAACTAACTCTCTGTACGAGGATCTGGAAGAATTATTGACAAATAACTCTATATCATATTTAAAGATGTTTAAAGTAATTTGTGCGAAGACTCTCGAGGGCATTAATTCCTTGGTGAGGAACTGCTCTATAGGCCTTCTGTTAGAAAAATGAAACTATTCAAAATGGATTGGCGTAAGACCTACAGTGAATACGCAAAGTTCCCCAGAAAAAGGGAGGATCTTCCCAAATTCATGTATTTGTTCCCAGTAAAAAAATACGAACATCGTACATGCGTTTTTGCCTCAATCAGTTTCCCACATTAGAGCATGTGGGCTTGTAGAAACCGCAGGCAGAGACTAGATCCCACTGTAAATTGTGCGACTCTATGGCTGCTCGTGAAACTTTAAAGCATCATCATAATAACTTTGTTCGGCCGTTGGGCCATCAAAGTACTTCCTGTCAAAATGTTATACAAACACAATCCAAAACATAATACATATATAGATGGTTGGGAGAAAAACAAAAAATGAAAAATCAAAGGAACCCAACCCTTTCAGAATGCCCCCAACTTCATAGGCCCTGCCATTTTGGGCATCACTGAGCCTCGACCCAGTGGTGTGAGATTCGCACCAGATAGAGGAGTGATCCTCGGTGTTGATCCAAATGAACCAAGTGGGCCATTGAATCCAGAGTAAGGGTATGGACTAACAAAGATCACCCTGCTAGGCGTCCAACCACCCACCCAACTCTTCACTGTACCCCCTTCACCACTCTCCAGTCCCAGAAAGCCAGTTCAACTGTGTTGTGAGGATTCTTGCCCTTGCTTGGAACTCTGCAGCACCCTGCCAGGGCTTAGCTAGTGACAAATGCACACCCGCCAACGGTCCGAAGCCAGTGTAGGCTTTTATTTAGCAGTGCATCCCTTGATTCACACTTGTCCATCGCCACTGTACATGAAGTGTTAGGCCCCTTGCAAGCACTAGGGACAGTGCAGGGCCCCCCCTCCCCCTGGCACGTCCCTCCTCCCTTCCCTTGAGCCTCTATCAGGACCAAGAGCAGATCTCTGATTATTGCCAATTCCGCCAGAACTAGATTGCACTTACACCCCCTGTTTGTACAGTCCCCCCCAAGAGGGGTGTGTGATCGGCCCTACACCAGGAATATTTCTGTGTCGTTGTGACTCAAGGGCTCTAAATGGGGTTAAACTTAAGAAGGAACTGGCACCAGAACTCGTTAGCGACAGATACTGGCTCCACATGCTGCCTGAGGAGCAAGAGGGGGGATTGTGCTCAGTAACAGCAGTGGCTGCTCTGTTCACTTAAGATGGAGAAGGGGGCATAGGTCGATGGGGGAACATCAGTGCCAGTGTTAGTAGCCGGTGCCACTTTGAAGCACTTGCTTCTGGAATGCTCTCGATTAGAGGACACTAGAGGTAGGTGGTTCACCGCACTAGTGCCCGCTCATCCAATTAATTTGGAGGAGACTTTCTGGGCCCGGTTGATGTGGGGTGATAGTGTATCACTTATACTTGCTCAGTATGGTTTCTTGATGGAGACATTTAAGAAAATAGAAGAAACACACAAATAGATAGGTAAAGACATCCTAAAAAATGTGGGCATCACTGAATTAACATAGGACTATGTTTTAATGTATGTTCTCTTATTTTTTCTTTTACTTTTTTTATTTTTGCTTGTATTAAATGTTGTGACATGATGATTTGTGAAAGGTTTAATTTTGAAAACCAAAAGCATAATAAAAAATAAATTTGATAAAATCAAGTCAAAGATGGAGGGTGAGTTTTGAAAGCAAAACTGTTTCCGCTCTAGCTCTGCTCCCCTGGCTGCTTGTTGCCATTGCACTGTGATGGTGCTCATTTAAATAATCTGCTTTAGTAGACCTTTCCACATTGAGCAAGAAGGGTGTTTTTTATTTCTATTTTGGATCACAGATATTCATTTTTGTGTTGTAATTGATTGGCACATGCAAAATGTTACATAACAAAAGATAATCAAATAATAGGTTAATTCTTAAAAATCCAAAAGAGTGACACAAAGTGTCTGCACCAAGACAGATTTGAATAATGACATAATTTCTTTGATGTTGGAAGTGAGTTTTGACAAGAGATGAGACATCCTTACACAACTTGGAATTTTCCTCAACATGTGCACGGAGGCCATAGTCTGGCTGATTCTTTGAAAACCACGAAATGCAGCCAAACACAATGTCATTCGAGGACACAGCTGACTTTGTCGTCCGACCATGTAATACAATTCCAGGCAGGTATTCTCAATACGATCATTGAATAGGTATTTGAAAAAAGAAATGACATAAATTCCAGTTGAAATCATTTGCAGGTTTGATTCATTGTAAAAGCCCCAGTGGTTTCGATTGTACAGTGACGGCCAGCTATGAAACATATCAAAAACCAAAAGAGTGCTACAAGAAAGATGTAAGCGAGAAGGCAAGCAAACAAGGGCAGGATCAAGGATAGATCATATTTTTTATTGGTTTTAAGGTTAATCAAATAACATTTAACCTTTACATAAGACAAAGAAGAAAAAAAAGAATCATCAACAAAACTAGCTTGTGTGCAAGTCATTGCCCGTGTCCTGATCGAGTGGTGTCTCATGTGCCCTGGAGAATGTTGCTCTTGTCGGCAAGTCTTGCTTCAGTTTGCTCTGGTGTCTCATGTGCCCTGGAGAATGTTGCTCTTGTCCTCTTGTCGGCAAGTCTTGTTTCAGTTTGCTTTGGTGTCTCATGTGCCCTGGAGAATGTTGCTCTTGTCCTCTTGTCGGCAAGTCTTGCTTCAGTTCGCTCTGGTGTCTCATGTGCCCCGGAGGATGCTGCTCTTGTCCTCATGTCAGCAAGTCTTGCTTCAGTTTGCTCTGGCATCTCATTTGTTGTTGTGTTTCAGAAGCTCCTGATATTGATTTTCGCTTTGCATCAGATGGAGCTGTTCCAAGTGATGTTCATTTTTTGTTCGCCATGTTTCAGTCACTTAATGGCTTCAGCACATTTGGGAAAATGCCCAAGAAAGACTGATTGATTGATTGTGCTCTCTTCTCATGAATGAACTTAAGTAAACTGCAACCTTTCCATTTCCCATATTTGGAGTGGCGTGATAACACAAATCTTAAATCCTTTTTTTTTTAATTCCCTTTAAAAAGGCTTTAATAAACAGTTTCAAACTGTATCAATACCTACTGTAGTGAATCAGGGTGAGCATCAGTAAATGAGGTTATCTACGAAGTACATTATTTGTATCCAAATATAGACTAAAATCTTGCCCCAGACAAATGAGCAATCCATGCAAAATTTGATAGCAGTGGGTTCAACAGTGTGGATTTGTATAGCCGGCCAAACATGCACACACTCATACAGACATTCAGCTTTATATATAAAGACAAACACAGCAGACCAATGTGTGCAAATTCATAACACACAATCACAACAAATACATTATATAATACAGGACGAGTGTTGGATTCCTACGATATTGGTGCCTTGTACATGAGTAGTAGATTCAGGAGAGTTCCTATGTTTTCTTGAATCATAGTTTATTGAAAAATGTAGTACACTTGTTATGGATTCATGCCATAAGATCTTAAATCCTAAGGTAATTAAGGTTTTTGAATCACTATTTGGGCAGGGGGAGTATACCTGAATGACAAACCATTGAAGTTGTAGGCCTGGCATGGAAGTAAACTAGGTAGCAGTTGATGAAGTGCTGTAAAGTGGTTCTATTAAGTTATTGACAGACATTTGGTGGGATCTGTGTGATCACTGCGCCGCCCATAATGCCATAATGCCCACCTAAAAAATGCTGACTCCCATTACGGCACAGCGCAGTGATCACATAGATCACTTGTTCACCGCACCACCCTACTCGCCTCCCCCTAACCAATTACCTTTTTGGCAGCACACTTCTGTGTTTGCCGCTGGCTCTCCTCTATACCTGCAGCGTCAGTTCTCTCCCACTACCGTGGGTCTGAACTGGCGCCACCGGGTCCTTTTTTACTTTTTTTCTTTATTGTCCCGCCACTACCATCTAATGGAAGCAGGGAACACACCTGCAACCCCCGACCTCCATTACAGTGACCAAGGGGAGCGGGGGACACCCCCACAACTCCTGCTTCGTCACTGTAATGGGAGTCATAATTATTGCTGATCTAAGAAAATATTCTTTCTAAAAAGAAGATAATTCTGAATCTAACTATGGCAAGAGGAAGAGAAAGAACCTTTTTTGTTCAACCACTAGAGTCTTGGAACTTTCTGTTGTAAAGACTTTCGGTTTTAAAGTTGGAGTCCCAGAGAACTGTGTGGGAACTTTCTGTTGCCAAGTTGGAGTCCCAGAGAACTGTGTGGGAACTTTCTGTTGCCAAGTTGGAGTCCCAGAGAACTGCGTGGGAACTTTCTGTTGCCAAGTTGGAGTCCCAGAGAACTGTGTGGGAACTTTCTGTTGCCAAGTTGGAGTCTCAGAGAATTGTGTGGCAACTTTCCGTTGCCAAGTTGGAGTTCCAGAGAACTGTGTGGGAACTTTCTGTTGCCAAGTTGGAGTCTCAGAGAATTGTGTGGGAACTTTCAGTTGCCAAGCTGGAGTCCCAGAGAACTGTGTGGGAACTTTCTGTTGCCAAGTTGGAGTCACAAAGAACTGTTTGGGAACTTTGTTACCAACCTGGATTTTCTTGTTTGAATCTTGGGAAGGGGAATTCACCCCAGATTATAAGGAGAGACTTTTTTATTTTCTTGGTTTTCTTGGAACTATGCAGCAGAATCCTAATTGAATCTGGGAAAGGGGAATTCACAAAGGTTATAAGGAGATACTGTTGTTAAATTGTGAATTTAACTGTTATAATTGTGTTGCCTTTGACCTGCCAGGCATTACCTTATTGAGTTACTGGATGTATAAGTGGGAGCGACAGATGTCATTTGTTATAGTGCGATTCATGGGCATTCTGGTTGTCTGCTAACAGCACCTGGGCCCCATTTGCCAAGGTGTACCAATTATATAAACAGGGTTGTCAAAAGTTCCAACACATGCTTTAAACAGACAATTCCTTAATTCCAATATACATTAATAAGAAGGAGGTTAAACACTTGTTTCCCTTCCTTAATCTTTATGTGTATGGCTAAAATACCTCTCATTGAATAGTTTACATTCACAACTTCCATTCCCACACATGATTTGACCAATGGGTGCCCCATAGACCCCTTCCAGGCAGGTTGATACATCGAAGCATAGCCATCGAATACTGGACGAACGACTAACCAGGTTTCTTGTAAAAATATTATTTTAAATAGATTTTTGTGACCCTGTATATTCTATGAAAAAAGTGAGTTGACTTCACCAATAGTAAAGATCCTGAGCTCCCTGTCGGTTCCTTCTAGTCGTTGTGTCATTTATTGTCCCTGCCAGCCAAGACCAATCCTGAATTCAGCCTCCTCCTATTGACTTGCTGGTACTGCTTGGATCTCTCGCCCATCTTCTAAGCTGGGATTTACTGATAGAATAGTTTCCTAGGGCAATAGGCGAAGTAATGAACCCTGCCCACACACACTTGCAATTGGATCTTCATCAAAATACGGGGTTAAATCAAAACATAGCTGTCTCAAGGATTGCAATTCATGTACAATAATGTCAAATGCAAGTTTAGAACGTAGGTATAACAAAGCCTGATCAGTCTGGTGAAGGTCAATAAAATCGACCTGATTTATATCCTTTGAGTGAAGAAATTGCCGGCAGGTTTCCGACTGCACCCAAGAGCCGTGAAATATTCGATCAATTTAATAGTACATCCCTATTTTCGGGTAAAAGACTTTCCACAAGGATTCGATAGGTCGGAAGAGCAGAAAAAGAAACACTCAAAGCTCCCTTTTATCAATCCTCATAGTGGCAGTAATATTGCTTTCATCGACTCTAAAATGGCCATTATTTCATTCAGGTCCTTTAGAGTTTTTAAAAATGTTAAATGGCTTATTCTGGCTTATTCTTTCACTATTACCGCCCAGTAACAAAGGAGCAGCATTCTCTTTTACACCCTGCTTGAAATGAAATAAAGAATTTGAATCA
This sequence comes from Ambystoma mexicanum, assembly GCF_040938575.1. Classification (NCBI taxonomy): domain Eukaryota; kingdom Metazoa; phylum Chordata; class Amphibia; order Caudata; family Ambystomatidae; genus Ambystoma; species Ambystoma mexicanum. Next base: position 77,434,878 of record NC_090936.1, read on the forward strand.
AAACGAGCCACTCCACCATTCAAGAAGTCTTCGTACAATCTCCCAACGCCCCTGAATTAAGAAGATCACTAAATTTTGCAGTGGATGGGGCAATAAAGGGCTTGTGGACATTTGCAGCATTCTCCAGCAGACCCTTGGTCTGTACTGAATGTGAAGAAAATTGTTTCCCAGGTAACACATTCATATCATTGTCCGGCAAAGATTCCTCCAATGTGAAGGCTGAAGACTGGGTTTTATCCCCGTTTGTGAACCAAGGGGCAGAAGTTGTTGCTGATTCCGCAGAACGGCCATCACAGATCGGGGATTTGAAAGGGTTTGCATACATTTCCTTGAAGATTGTTTAAAGCTGGTTTTTGGCAGTTTTTTTCTCAACTTCTTTTCTGGCGGTTTCTTTGTTTTGCCTTTTCTTCGACTTTCTGTTTATAGCCACAACCTGTTGAGGTGAGGACCTCTGAGTGGCAGAAGCGGCTGCCTCTAGGTTCACGTCAGAAATAATCGGCAACGTATCAGAGGTATCAGGGCTAAGCATCGAGGCATTTGGATTAAGAGACAATGTTACTACTGTTAACGATTCCTCCTGATTTAGGTCTGTTATAATCTCTGCGGGCCATTGTGTCCCCCTGGACTCCACATTCTCCACAGTCTCAATCCTCTCTTGTTGGAGGGGATAGGAATGATGAACAACGTGCTGTGCCTCTGATTTCCGTAGGTCTTCTTTCCAATTGACGGGTCGCTAAACATTCTTTTACATTAGATTGTAGTCCCACATTATTAAACTTAAAGAGTAATGACTCAAATAAAGTGGAATGTATTTTGGACTCCGCCTGACTAGATTTATTTTGAACTGTGCATCCTGAACACTTTCTTTTTCCTCCAATATCCTTTTGTCAACCTGTTTCAACATTGCTCACAATCGTCTTGGCAGGACAGGGCTGCATGCGAATGAGGAAATGGAAGTGTCAGAAGTATAGACTGAGATTTCTGTGAGATCAAGCGATACTGATTCCCTATGTGTGGCATATGGGTTGCTCACCTGTTCCTCCACCACAAAATCAGACATATCTATAGTTCTTCATTCTGAATAATGTTATTTTTAAGAACACCCCAAAATATGCCCATCCCCCAATTGCCGTGCAGCAATCTTGTTCAATGAATGAATCAAGTTATCTGCAAATAATATTACCAGCGTCACCGGGTTAAAGAAAGACGTGATTTTTCTAGGATTGCTAGTTCTTGACACGCTCTCATATCCGACTCGTGTCTGCGGTCAAAGCAGAACTTTCTACCTGAGCAAAACTGTTACTCACCACTCCAGAAGGCCCTTCACCTAGATATAACGGTAGTTATAGGTCAATTGCCCTTTGTAAGGCAGCTGAAAACTCGTGCTGCATGATAACAGACTTCACAGGTTTAGACTTGCTCTGCAGCTCATACATGAAAGAATGAAGAATGCCACACTCAGAGTTTCTGTAAAAGGAACTTGCTTCGCTTGCCAACTGACAAACTGGTTCCAAGACACATCTCCTGCAGGTAACAGAAACAACAGACTTCAGGTATGATTAGCACATAAATTAAAGTTACTCACTGTAGTGACTAGAGTACTCATAGTCCTTAGTCCCCTTTCCTCCATCCGTGCGAGCATCCCCCAACATCGGGACAGTACCGGAACCTTTGGCAGCGAAGAATTGAGCTCGTTTTTTAAATTTAGTCCAGCGCACCCTCAAGGCCTAGCCCTCCGGCGCCTCACCTCAGTCCCCTTTTAACACATTGGATACTTAAATGCCTGGCTATACGCAGTACTTTAGCCCATAGCAAACAAGCCGGGGAAAGTGGATGGGACGTATGGAGGAAAGGGGACTAAGGACTATAAGTACTCTAGTCACTATAGTGAGTAACTTTAATTACTCATACGTGCCGTCCCCTTTCCTCCATCCTTGTGGGTGATTCCACCAAAAAGGACCATAGGGTGGAGCTGTAACAACCTTCCTCATAACTAGGATGAAGCAAAAAGGTTCTTCAGGACAGCCTGGTCAAACTCTGCACTCGCCTAGAGCTGGTATCCAGGGAATAGTGCCTACAGAACGCAGACAGAGTGGCCAAGTAGCCGCCCTGCTGATGACATCCCAGGAAGCATGCTTCTGAAACGCGACGGTTGTGGCCTTAGCTCTGACCGCATGGGCATGAATCCCTTCAGGGAACGGTTTGCCCAGGGCTGTATATGCCTCTGAAATGTCCTGGACCATCCACCAGGCGATAGAAGCTTTGGAAGGCTGGGACCCGGGCGTCGTGCCCCCAAACGTGACAAACAACGCATCAGACTTCCTGAAGGTTTTAGTCTGAGAGAGGTAGAACTTGAGGACTCTCTTGAGGTCCAAGGAATGCAAGGCCCTCTCGGCATCTGACTGCGTGTTCGAAGGAACACCCGCAAGCAGATCTCCTGATTCAGATGGAATGTAGTGACCACCTTGGGCAAAAGGTTTGAATGAGTGCGCAAGACAACCTTGTTGTTATGAAATGTGGTGAAGGGCTCGTACAATGACAACAGCTAGCAGCTAGCTAACCCTGCGCGCCGAAGTGAGCACCACCAGTAATGCTGTCTTCAGTGTCACCAGCCTGATGTCCACCGAGGCAATCTGTTTGAAGGGCTTGCGCTGCAAGGCCGCCAGAACCACATTGAGGTCCCAGACAGTACGAGGTCTGTGCACAGGCGGAAAAAGCATGGACAACAACTTGAGGTGGTCCTTAACCACCGGGTTGGGCGATGAAAAGAACATGTTCTGTGGAATTCTTGTAGGCCCCAAAGGCCACCAGATAGGTGAAGCAGGTATCGACCTGAACGCCAGAATGAGCCAGATGCGTGGAAAAAAGCCAGCACGTCATCCAGGGAGCAGGTAAGGGGATCAAGCCCCTTACTGCGGGCCCAGTGGCAGAATCTTGTCCACTTGCTCTTGTACGAGCCCGCGTAGATGGCTTCCTGGCCTCCTGAATGATGTCCCAGTTGTCCTCAGAGAACTGGGCATGGTGGAGTCTCAACTGGTCAGGAACCAGGCCACTAGGGACAGCCTGGCCAGATCCGGATGCTCCAATGCCCCGCCCTGCTGCGTCAGGAAGCCACTGCTGGGGAACAGAAGATGGCGCGGTCACTGGAAGCACAATTGCAGTAGATCCGAGAACCATGCCCACGACAGCCAGTGAGGGGCAATCAGGATGAGGCTGCAGCCCACTGACTCCCGGAATTTGCAGAGGGTCTGCTGGAGCATGGTGGAAGAGGAAAAGCGTAGCACTTGCGGGCGTGCTAGCAGAGCTGGAATGCGTCCCACAGAGACCCGTGATCCTGGCCCGCCCAAGACACAAACCGGGGGCACTTGGAATTCAGCGGGGATGTGCACAAGTCCAGATCCAGAAAACCCCCATTTCTGGAACAGGGTCAACAAGGAGTTGATGTTTAACTCCTACATGTAGGTGTTGTACCCCAAGCGGCCGAGCTGGTCCGCTTCTTCATTATTTTTCCCCAGGAGGTGGAGCGCTGAAAGCCAAATCCCTTCCGTAAGGGCCCATTCCCAGATCGCCACTGCCTCCATGCACAGGAATGGGGAACGGGTGCCACTCTGCTTGTTCAGGTAAAACATTGTGGTGGAGTTGTCGGTCTTGATCAGAACCGCAGTGTCACTGATGAGAGGCAGAAAAGCCTTCAGTGCCGGGCCCACTGCTCTGCGTTAGAGCAGATTGATATTCAGAAGGGACTTCGCCCTGGACCATGCACCATGAATCGAGTAGCTCCCCACAGTAGCCCCTCAGCCCGATAGGGAGGAATCCATTGTCACCACCGGAGTGAGTTCCAGTTGGGACAAGAGGGCTTCCACTACTACATTGCAGTCCATCAGCCACCAGTGAAGATCCAGGCGGAGGAACGGGGAAATTGGGATCCTGTCTGACTGCTACCCAGTTTCTGGGTCCCAATTGGCCGCCAGATGGAGCTGGAGGCACCTCTTCTTGTGGAGGGCGCGCTGGACTGTGAGCCCGCAAGATGCCATCAGCCCCAGAAGGTGCTGGAACCACCATGCTGAAGTGGTCAAGTTGGACAGAAAGTACCTTATCGCCTGTGTCCCAGCGCACCCCAAGGAACACCAGATCCTGGACAGGAGTAAGCTGTGATTTTCACTGGTTGAAGGAAAAGCCTAGCTGACAAAGAACATCTGACAACAGTTGGGAGGAGTGCACCACCTCCTCTGGTGAGCTGGCCTCGACCAGCCAGTCGTTCACATGAGTGTATAAGTGATGGCTTTCCAGGGGGAGGAGACCAGCCACCACATTCATAAGCTTCATAAACACACAAGGAGCCAGCACCTTTTACTGGAAGTGGTACGATATAATCATGAACCACAGAAATGTCTGATGCAGCTGGTAGATGCGGACATGAAGGTACACAACCTTGAGGACTACGGAACACATCCAGTCCCCTACACACAGAAACTCTGATATGCACAGGAGTAATCAACTTGAAGCGCTCGAGCAGTAAAAACAGGTTGAAAAATGACAGGTCCAGAACTACCCTCAGGCCAGCCTGGTTGTTCTTGGGTACTGCAAAAATCCTGGAGTAGAAGACAAAGGATCTCCTGTAAAAGGGCCAGGGACCCTATCTGACGTAGAGGAGGAGAGGATGGTAGAGGAAAAGGAAGAGGAAGACTGAAGCCTGTGGAGACTATAGAGAGGTTCGAAGGACACTTGAAATAAAACTTCCAGCTGCCCTGGAAGAGAACCAGCTGGCCCCCTACTGAAGAGCTGTGTTCCCCAACCATTATGTCACCGCTTTTTGGCGTCTGAGGCAGGGGCAGAGGAGGGGCAGTGGAAAAAACTGTGCAAAGACCTGTGCTGCTTCCTTCTGTTGTCGCTGGGCAACCTGTCAGGCCTCTGTGAGCCACGGTCCCAAAACCCCTTGAAGCTGGTAAATGCGCTGGGTTTGAAGTCGGCCCTGTCCTGCCCTGACACTAGGGGAAGGACTTCTGCCCTGGCTTGGTCAGGTTGTCAGGCTGGACAAGGACTTGACGGTTTGTGTGGAGGTCTTCTTTGTCAGCACATCATCGGTGGATGAATGAAAGTGGTCCATGCCCTCAAAGGGCAGATCTATGATCCGCTCTTGTACATCTGAGGAAAACTACGTGGCATGCATCCACGTCTTTCTCCTTATCTCATCCCCCAGGGACAGTCCTCTACTGGCTGTGTCGATGTGGGAGACCGAAGACTCCATGAGGTCCTGCGCAACGGCCTGTGCATCTGCCAGGCCGGCCTTGAAGGAGGCTAGCCTCTCCAGAAGGAGGTTAGGCAGAAACTCCCTGAGCTCCCGCCACAGCTTATGGTTAGCCGCAGCTAAAAGGGAGTCAGCATTGGCCTGCCGCAGATGCAGCCCATAAATGGCATACCATTGTTTTCCCAAAGACTCAAGGACCTTGTCCTCTTTGGACAGACATCAGGAGGAGGCTCCCGAGGAGGAAGACAATGAAGACGATGGTTTAAAATAGAGAAAGGCAGCAACCACCACTGAAGTGAGGCTGAGGGTGGGAGGCCAGGAGGACCGGCTCCCCGTTCGTCAGCCAGCCTGAACCTGCTGTCCAGCTTCATGTTCATCTGGGCATTGGCCCTGGGGTTCTCCCAGACCTTTCTCACCACCTGTAAGACATCTTTCTGGAGTGGAATTCAGAACGATATGTGGTGCATTTGCCCAAAACCTCTGCTAGCACTCCTGACTCCTGGGGGCTTCCTACAGCAGCGGGACCCCCAAGAACTCTGCAAGGCACTGAAGGCGGTTATGATATGATAGGTTATTTATAACGCGCTTAATACCCAGAGGTTTCTAAGCGCGGACCTGGGAATCGAACCTGTGGTGCTCCGTGTCGTCTTGTTTCCAAGATGAGCACGTTGCCCCTGAGCTATCCTCCCGAAACTCCCGAGACTCATGAAAGGCCTCAGCAGATGCAGAGGGTTCAGCGTCCTTGGTGTCATTGTTATCGTTGCTGCCATAGTCCCCCCACCATTTCTTACAAACTGAAGGGAGTCCAGGCCCTGGGACACAAGTGCCAGCGGGGTTTCCCTTTGGTCAGGAACCGAAGACAAGTCCAATGGTTGTTGAGGGAGAGGCATTGGTTGTACAGGAGGAGGCAGAGGGGTCTGGATAACCAAGGCCCGGACCGGGGGACGGACAGGCACTGACACTGACAGCACTGGAGGAACAGGCAGAGGGCCCAGAGGAGGAGAGAAGGGTGGCACCACCTGCATGATCACCTCCTTCACTGTATCCTTGAGGAGCCCCGTCATCTGTATGCAACACATGAGATGGAGGAACCACTTGAAGAATCGGTCCTCACACTCCACCAGCTCCCTATTGGGTCGGCCCTCCAAAGCACTTGGTCTCCACTCCTGATCGAAGTGCCGAGGTTCATGAGGCGTGTTGCCATAAGGCTGCAAAGGGTAAATGTACTCCTGAGGAGACCAGACACTTGTACCATACATTCCACTGCGGCTTCCAAAGGGAATGGGACTGGAACCTTCTTGCAAGGCCCATTCAATGGGCGAGAGCACGGGCAGGCCCTGATTCAAAATGACTGCCGGCCTACCAGGCTTCACCACATTCCTATCCACCATCTTGGGGCCCTGTGCCATGCCCTAGGTGAGAGGGTGCTCAGGCCCAGAGTCACGTGCTTACCCGGACATGGGAGGGCGCACCTTGGGCCCCGAAACAGAAGCATCGACCTCAGAGATCACTGGTAGGTGTTGAGCCCCGGGCCGCTGGCCCGTTGTCCAATGACCCTGGTACACGACCTCAGAGCGAACTCCGGTAGGCAGTGGCGGTAGAACATGAGGATCCCTTTGGAATGATAAGGAGGATGAACTTCAGTGACCCTCCGAGGACAGCGGTGTAGGGCCCCTGAGCCCCTCGGTTTGGGAGCCGAGGGGCCTTGATGGCCTCGGATCTGCCCACGGAATGCCTGGAAGAGCCCCTGGGCCCCGCAGCTTGGGACCCGTTACCCTTAGAGGGCTCAGGCATGCCATAACTTGAATCCAAGGAACCCTTGCCCAAAGGAGCCCCTGGGAAGGAGTCTCCTTGCTGAGGAGCTGTGCTAAACAAAGGGCCTACCTTGTCTTGACGGGAGGTCCTAGAGACAAAATCCTTAAGGTGAGTTGGGGGAGAAGTGTGGAAGATCTCCCTCCAACACGACAACTGATTCTTCAACGCCCGGTGAACAAGGGCATTGCAAGCTGCACACGCGTCCGAGTGGTGGTCGGGCTCCAGGCACTCAAGACAAAGTGCATGGGGGTCCGAGGCCGGGAACGAGCAGTCGCAGAATGCACATCTCGTGAATCCTCCTGCAGCTGACATGTGCGAGGCACCGAAGGGAGGTGACAAGATGATTTGAAAAACAAACAACGGGAAGCTAGCAGAACTTAAAAAGCGTCTGCGCCTAGCTGCCAAGTCCGACACTGTCTGTGCAGAAAAAGGGACTGAGGTGAGGCACTGCAGGGTGGGGTCTTGGGGGGTGTTCCCATGCCCAGGCCTGTGCCCCTGCACGCTGGATTAAATTTAATGGGGAAGCTCAATTTTTCACTACCAAAGGTTCCAGTATCGCCCCCATGTTGGGGAACGCCCAAAAGGATGGAGGAAAGAGGACGGGCGTATGAGTACAGCCTGTACTGACGAACTGACTCTACACACACCGCACACAGGTCATATGTGATGAGGCTAATAATACTTCCGTGCACAACAAGTGATGCGACATGTGGTAAAAGAAAAGCTATCCTAACACTAAGCTCATCACACGCGGGATTGTTGTCCAGTCAGGCAGGTTTGCAGAGTTTTGGCAAAGAGCATGGAGAACAAAATGACATGTTACGAACTTCATTTGGACATTTTCTGTAATGCTCAGTTACCCTGAAGACTCAATTTTATTATTCATTAGGTCAAAGAACAGCCAAATTACCCTCTGTGTAACATGCTGGTTACACACCATCTGGATAATTCTACCCAATTTCCAAACTCCCTGAAAACCGGCAGAGGCAGACCAAGGTAGACCTACCGAATTGCTGCACAGTCAGGACTGTCTGATATCCTATATCTAAATGAGGATCGCCAGGGTGTATTTAGAGGATATTTCATATGACAGGAATATTAAACTCAAGGCTGTCAGTCAGTGTAATTCAATTATGCTTCAGTTACTTGTCCGGGACATAGCATTTGTTATGCATGATTGATGATATAACTGGTTCTTATTTGCAGAAAGTGTTTTGAATACAGTCAAAAGCCTTCAGCAAACATCCTTAGCCAGAACTGTTTTTTTCTGCTTTCAATCATGGTTCCTTGATATCGCATCCTATGAAGAGCCTAGGTAATTGTATTAACGATGTTGATGACCTTGTATGGGATTTCATCACAAGGATCCCTTGTGTAAAGTGCACTGTTGGCAAACATTCGACGTTCTAAATTCATTGCTGTCAAATATTGTCTAATTTAATACAACACTGCATTTTTGATGTTTTGCCAAGCGTTTCTATATAGTGGGATAGCTCCTTGCTCCACCTCATTTACATTTCTTCTGCTCCAAATCCCTGCTTCATCCCTATGAATTTTCAGGAGAATTATGATTTTACAATTCCTGTCACTGATGCCCCCTGCTCTGCGTTCTATCTCTGTGACCTCAGTGTACCCTATCTCGGTGCCAGTCTCCAACTTCCTGCCCTGTCTGTTTTCCATCTCTTTTGTTTAACCTACACTTCTCTCCCACTTCAAAGCCTGTCTGCTATTTCTTGGCCCATCATTTGTTCTTAATCTCTGAGTCCCTTCCCTTCTACGTATCTCTCTTCTTTGCCATATCACCCGCCTTTCTATTGCTACGTTCCATGTCATTGTTATCCCTCTCACTCTATATGGTCCTCATTCCAAGCCTCTGTGCACACTCCCCACCCAGACACTAGGCCATGTGTCTGAATTCAATGCAGCCCTGTTCCCATATCCACATGCCCACTTTCTACCCACTCTGTCTCCGTTCCTTGCATCTGTGCTTCTGTCCCTCCTATTCCGACCCCTTTCCATGCCACTGTGCCCTCTGCAGCACCCCATTATCAGTCCCAAGTCTTTTTTCAACAATGCCGTGGTATATAGTGTGACGAACCGTCAGATAGTGTCACTTTTTCCCAGGAGGAGACCCTTTCCATGAGGCTAGGGTGGTGCTACTGCTAACCTATAGTCCCCCCAAGGGTGGAAATATTCACTAGAGACTGGAGAAGGTATCCCGCTTTGGAGGCAGATCACCAAACACTGCAAAAGCAGAATCTGGAGGCCGGTGGGCGAAAGTAAGACTGAGACAGAGAAGAATCGATACAATGGCCCAGCGAAAGAAACAGATATCATAGGTGAGCCGCCCAGAAAGCATTTGACCATTTGTCAGGGTTCCGGGCCAGCAGGACGATAAGCAGTGTATCGCGGTGGTGTGACCTGTAGTGGGTGGACCGAGGCCTGTCGCAAAGGGAGATGAAACGAGTCTGGCGAAAATCCTGAGTGGTGGTGTATGCCTGACCGGTACAGAAGGGACAGTCGAGTCTATTACCACCATTACCTGTAAGCATTACAGGGCTTCTGAGACAAGCACCCAGCTAGAGGGAATCTATATATCACCACAAAATCCCCGGCAGAACCAGTGAGACATCCCAACGCTGAGAGCGGGTAACAGAAATCGTTACAATCCTGGAGGGAGCCAAAGGGAAATTGAGAAAGTTATTAGAAAACAAACAAAGACAACCAACGTAACAAACTGTGAAGTCAATAAGGAGATGACACTCACCTTATCGGTTGGGAAGTAATTCTGTTCTCAAAAATGAAACCCTACTCCCCGAAATGTTATTCAAGGGGTTATCTTCTTGATTGTGGAGAGAAGACCCGAAACCCTTAACGGGATTTTCAGGAGCATAATTAACAAGAACACAGTTATGTGAGGACTTTTGAGAATAATCTTTGGCAGAGAAGTAAAACCCCAAAACACGTGCAAACTGAAAGTCCTCCTACACCCACTCCAGAAACATATTGGAGCTGGTCTTGAAAGCAAAAGCCAATCATCACCTTTCAAAAGGACATTTTGAAATTGCTATTGGTGGACACCAGAGCCTGTCAAAAGTCCAGCCCATTCAAATCCCAGGGGTTAATGTTCCTTTCTTAAATAATGAAGGAATATTGTTCTCGTCTTTGTCGTTTTCCTCCCTTTGTAAAAAGAGGAAGAAGCAGATGAGGTAGTGAACCACTTTGTATCACAGTTCCCTAAGTAGTGCCACCAGAGGGTGGGACTGGAGAGTTGAGAGGGACTCAGGGAGCATCTTCGTCTTCCCATTGGGGGCATGATAAAGAGGATAAAGGAAGTGAAATGTGCTGATAAGTTTTGTTGAAAACTATAAGAAACATTGGAGAACCAATGAGAAGGGAGTCATTGTCCTAGCCCCAAGAGGATCTTGTAGAACTGTTTGTTTGTTACAAAAAACTTGGAACCTTAATGGAACTTTTACTTTGAGAAGACTCGGCATTCTCCTGGGTCACAATCGGAACTCAAACTTGATTATTGTTTATTGTACTGGAAGGGGAAACTTTTGGACTAGGACGGTGCCTTTTTATTTGAACTGTCACAGACTACCTGACAAGCCCCCACGTTTCTTTAGTTTAGGTAGGGAAACCCCATTAGAGCTAAGCACAGATAGATGTATCTTTTTTGTTGAACAAATCTCTATAACAATCACCATAGCACCACTTGGTCAGTCTCTTCATTCCTTGTCACCACAAATGGTGTCAGGATGTGATACTGCGAGGAGCCGCTTGGGGCTGGGTTAGGATGCTCCTCCTGTGCTGGGTCGCGACCTGACCTCATCTTGTCACTGGTCGCCATCTTAGGTACAGGGCTTTAGTGAGGAATGCCTATAGTCCGGTGTAGGGCCCGCAATCAATCCTAGACCTCAGGGCCCTCGAGGAGAGATACCGGTAGTCTGTAACAATTACTATGTTACCACTAGGTCAGTCTCTTCATTCTTTGTTGCCACAATAGTTAGCTTAATTAAATATTAAGTGGAATTCTCTGTAAAATAAATTGCATTGGTGCATTGATGACCGGTCATGTACTGTGATTTATATAGCATACACCTAGCTCAATAGCAATAGGACATTGAACAGTTATAACTTGGTATTGTGTGCCAGGGGAGTGGGTGAGAAGGATGCAGAAGAGCTTGGGATGCCGGCTGCCGCACAGTAGCTGTGACTCACTTCTGAGCATCATAATTTATGATCTCTGTGATATATTCTAGGGCTTGGGTGCATGGTTGGATATAATAACGTGTTCTATTTGTACATGATATGATAGGTTATTTATAACGTGCTTAATACCCAGAGGTTTCTAAGCGCGGACCCGGGGATCGAACTTGTGTTCCTCCGGGTCGTCTTGCTTCCAAGGCGAGCACGTTGCCACTGAGCTATCTTCCCGAGACATAGTGACATTATTATAGTAGTACTCAACCAGCATATCTGCCAATATATTATCCAAGAAACCATAATTGTAAAGAATAAGATATTCAAATACGTAAACCTATGTGTTAGTGGAAAATACACCTTAGTAGCAAAATCTGTTGCATCGTTTAAACTCGCACATGAAAATGAATGTTCTATTGACACAAAACTCTTTTTTTTGCTCAGACCAGCAACAGAGGGAAAAGCACATTGCTCATCCAAGGCACCTCTTTAGCCTAAAGGAAGCCTGCCCTGGAGTGAAGAATGTAGTTGTGCCAGTATTTGTTTAAACAATGATTTTAGACAAAGCTATGGCCATATGTTTTTTTTAATATATATATCCGTATCTTTATTCCAGCCAAGACATTTTTTTCATTAATTCTTTAGACATTTTTGTTGTGGGCCTAATGCATGTATGATAACTAGCCAGTCTTCGAATGGCCGTGAAAACTTTGCTACTCTAGTTTGAATTATATGGCGATCAAGCTCCCCGGTAATGGAGTCAGAATGTGTACACGTAGGAGCAATTTGGTGCCCCTTGTTGATGGCAACATTGGTGGCTCGTTAATACTGTCACGTCCAAGGCCAAACCCTGCTTTAGCACAATGAAAATAGATTGTAAGCTTGCTTTTTCTGTTTTGATCAGAAATATCTCACTTTGTGCTTCAGTAATGTCCTATGTGTGAGTTGTGGGAGGAGTGAAGCTTTGTTGCATGTGCAAGTAGCGTGCCTAACGATTTTCCTGTTAATTGAACGAGCCACGTGATGATAATTTAAATAAGGGTCGAAAATATTGCCCTTTTCCTGTCCGAAATATACATCTGGACATTTTGTGTTTAACTGCATTAATATTCTCTGTATATGTATTCTGCAGATAACAAAATAAGAACCAAGATCAGAATTCAGATGTTTTCTTGACATTCTCTGCTTGCGGAAGCACGCACATTAGATGGTAGAAAAATCTTAGCAAAAGGCTGCTTGGCCTGGAAGACACATACGCCAAGGGAGCACATTGCATATTCTCAATACACCAATATATTCCAGATGGCTAATCAACTGCTGACATTTGTTGTTCATTTATCCGTAAAATTAGTCACATAGACAGATGAAAATTGAGATATTTATCATTTGGATTATTTAGTTTGTGAAAGAAGAGTTTTCTAAAAACTGTATTAATGCTATTTCTCCGCTAATTGTCTCTTTTTGCTGTTCTAACAGACGAACCAAACTCCTGGAGCTCTCCCTCTACCACCTCCCCAGGGATCCCGGAAGTAGCCATTTCCCTCGACGACGTGATCGTGCCATTATCTTCATCGCATCTAGCCCTGCCCTCTGACCCTTCTCACCAGATAAATCCAGAGCTAGCTTGGGATATCCAGAGGGAACACGACATGGTGACACCAAAGGAACGTTCGGCGACTGGCTACAAAAAGAAAAGACTGGGGGAGACAAGCGAGAGGTCTGTGAGTCCCAGGAAGGCCGAAAGGCCAAAACGTGAAGAGACTTCAAGGAAGGGATTCTCGGAGGGCAAACACAAGAGGTTGGAAGGTGGCGGGCCCACCTCAGATGGAAGGGAAGCTGAAAGCAATGTGCCCCGAGGAGCCAGAGCAGGGAATAATGTGTACGCTGGAACCAATGAAACTGGACTCCAGAGGTCCAGATCCCCGGAAGCACACACAGAGGGGGCGGTGTTCTGCACAGAAGAGGATCTCAAACCCGCCCAGGCCTGTCATAAAAGGGCAGCTTCCGAACAGTCCAGGGGAGATTCAACCAGTGCCACTAGAATGTACAGCAGCAATAGCCATGGCTCTTGTGGAAGCACCACAGCCCAGGAACAGCGAGAACCTATTGTGAGAGGCAGTGAGTTCCCCAGGGAGGGGTATCCTCATTCTTGTTATGCCAGCCGCACCATCACCACAACAGCACGGAAGGCAACAGTCTCGCCAGGGCCCTGGAAAATCCCTGGCTCCGACAAGCTTCCTGGTGTGCTCAAGGCTGGCACGTCTGCGCTCAGCAGATAAATCAATGACTTTTGCCGCTCTTTTACCTAGAATTCAAAGTGTTCTTCTTAGCTCCGCTCTCACACTTTTATTTAAGTTTTACTTTAATTTATTTTAAGTTTTATGCACATACACAAACACGGAACGTGGAGGACCAGAAGCATTTGTTTGTTATTTCAATGAGAATGTGCACAGTGTCTAATATATTCGAAAATAAAAAAGCATGTACAGTAGTCAAAAGGAGATATAAAACTGTACCTGAAGTCCTCAAATCTGCTCCGGGGGCTTTGGCAGCTATGGAAGAACCAAAATATCGCGAGAAGGACAGCTGCAGTGTAGCTTTAGTATCTTCCCACTGCATGAAGGGTATGAGTCTCATCCAACCTGTGTAGCAAGACATTGGCCAAATTTAGAGCAATCGCAAACTGGAACATCGCCTTAAAAAACAACTGCACTGAGCAAACTGAAGCCGAGGAAGAACTATATCTTTTAGTTGAGCTGAAGTGTTGTAAATATACTGCTATCCACATATCTAGACAGGGGTTGGGGTGTTTCTTTGAGGCATCTGAAACTGTATACCCATGCCATGTTTTCATCATAAGCATTCTGTCGACTAGTCCACTGGACCACCTCAGCGTCATTGCCTGATGAGGATGGACGGGGATTCAGAAGATACACCGGTGGGGTATTGTTTTTAGCACTATCCTTTCAAAACACAAGGTGTTCGCCAAACCACATGTATGTACAGTTGAAAGAGGGGATTTGGGTGACATGAAGTTGGGAGACAATTAACAGACTCCATTTTCTACAGGTTCCCAGAATTTAATGAGGAGACAGACAAATCCTGAAGTTGTGCGAAATTAAAAAGTGTGATTTTGGATATCAGTACGAGAACCCGCCGGGTGTTCGATCGGCCGAAGCTGCAGATTCCTCATGCCTGGGCCTGACTGTCTAAGCAGAAAGGACACTTTGATTTGTAATATGTATCATCTTTTTTTACAATTTGAATACATCATATATTCAGAATATTTTTTGAAGTGCTTTAGCACAGTTGAAGCCGCCACTACCAAAACAACGAATGTGTGCTCTTTACGTGGCTTCACATGAACAGTATTTCTATAATGTGCTTTGCAAGTCGTGTCTCTGGTCACTGTGGACGCCTCAAGCAGGGTGTACCTTGTTCTTCGACAATTTCCCATGTTGGAATTCTGTTTAGTTACTCTGCACCTTAACTGGGCGTTTCTCGCTCCATGATGTCCCGTCCCCACCCTCCCGCTACCATCTCACTAGGTTTTTGGTCACTGGTGCTGTATGAGGCCCTGTGGATGTAGAACCACACACAACGGCAGGCTGGTTTTGTACCCCTATGTCATGTTGAGCGAGACAAAATGGGAGCCATCTAGCTCAAATCTTAAGGATCAGGATTTTGGTCCAATTTGCACGGCTGATTCATCCAAAATGATGAATATCTCTGATTGGCTGCCATGACATCTTACGGTGTACGCTTGTCAAAAGCAAGGGCGTGGCCAATGAGGACATCTGCAGCTTTGACACACTTGTTTTCCAATAAGAAAGCACAAGCCCAGCTAGCTGTTTACAAAACTATCTGGTAAGGATTAGCCTCTACCCCTTGAACTGAAAGTTTGACATTCACTCATTCAATCTGGTTCAAAACAACGCTAAAGTAGTGTAGCTGCACGCCCCGGTGCCCCTAATCCCATCTCCTCCATATGTGAAAACTTGAAGAAATAAGATTATGCCAGCATAAATTCGAATTTGCACAATTCACTACTACTCCGTGTGCAGGTATTGATTTATACGGCTGTAATCGATAACCTGTGAAAAGAGCATGCCATCTGGCTCCCATTCGAAATAATATTTCTGTGTAGTGTTAGCTGTTAAATGACCCTGTACAGCTGTGCCTCTATAAATATAATTCCATGTATTAATAGTCACAGAAAGGCTGTAAGCGAGCAACTATTTTTATGAACTGCACCACTATGGATAAATTAACTTTTACAGAAATCTTGTTTACTGTATGATATTCTAAAACACTGTCAAATAAAATATATATCCAAAACATGATTACTTTTCTCTAGTGGGGCTATAGTTGTCTCCTGCTATTCGTTTTCAAAGGAGGTTTGTATTAAGAAATTGATACAATTGGTGCTCCTTACTTGTCCTGTAATCAAGTACCAGGAATCAATGGACCAATTCATGAATGGTAGGAGTAAAGACTAACATGCATGAAATCATACTTGACATATAAAGAAAAGCATGTCAAAGAATGTTGCATATTGTGAACATGGGTGAAACTGATCAAGATATCCCACCAGAGCTGTTGCATGGATTGCACCAAGAGGCTTGTTTAATCAGCAGGGTCAGAAATACATGCACGAGTCCACAGACATCCAACCACTGATTTTGAAACATTATAGGGTGAGCAGAAGCAGCTTATAAAGTGACTGGTGCTCCACAGCCCTTCCCTCATGATTCAACACACTGCTCCCTCTGATCTTTCCAGTTTGTCAACCATCTGGGTTGGCATCTGGAGTGTCATGTCATTGTGACGTTTAGAGATGGTTTGTAGACGTGATCAGATGAGGCAAGTCTTATTGTGCTGAGATTTGGGCAGAAATAAAGTATGCTAATTCCGGTAACACAATGAAATGAATGTGCTAGTGGGTAAACAGAAAACAAACATATCCTTGTGTTTCTTCTTATATTGAAGGCAGGCTGCTGGCCCTTTTGTCGGTTCCACACAGTACCAATCACCCAGCTTTGGACAATCCTGCATGCATGCGCAACAGAAGGAGGCTAATTCTGCTGTCCGAGTGAGGAGTGTAAGGATTTTTAAATATCAATTGGGGTCCACCTGTTCAGGGCAATTTGACAAACCACCCCAAAACCAGATTCACGCAATTATTTATGCAGGATTCGTAGACGGGTGACAATGGGCCTCATTACAAGCCTGGTAGTCTAGAAATAAAGGTGCCGGTAGCAGCGTACTGGCACCCTTTCCGGCCCACCAGACTACAAGTATGCCTGCATGGGTTGTTTCTCGCGACAGGTCTAACCTGCCAGGAGCGCCGGCCCCTGCATGCATGGTTTTCACGGAAGCATGGGCACTGTTAGCAACCGTGCCGGTGCTTCCGTGTCGGGAATGGTGACTTACACTTTCCGCCGCCTGACATCCCGGGCCGCGGGACTTGTAATGTCCCGCTGGCACCGGGATGTCAGGCAGCGGAACTGTGTTAGAGTTTGGCGCCAACCCCTCCGACAGCACCGACGGGTTGCCGCCAAACTCGTAATGAGACCCAATAACCCTAATTTAATTACTTCAAAATACAATAATCACACCCCACAATCTGGGACAAGTAAAACTTTTTTGTTAGAGTATTTATTTTTAAATAATGGGGATTCCTACCTCACAACCTAGAGGAAGTCCAACTGAGAATAAATGGATACATGCAGGTTTCTAACAAAAACACCAATGCAATTCAATGCAGCCCACCTAAATAAAATGTACTATTCAGATGTAACTCCGCTACATAGGAATGAAACAGCGGCCCTATCAAGCCACATACATGAATGACTTCTCGGAACTACTCATCAGTCTGATATTTCTACTGTACTCAAATGCAATAATCACAAAAGTAATGTAAGTGTTCAACACTTTGATAAGGAAATGTCAAATCAAACTACTGTAATCATATATGTAGGAAAGATCCAAATATAAAACAGACAACTCTATAATAATTAGTAAGGAACTACTTATGGTCATCTGTGCATTCATTTTCTATCATGTTTTTGACAACTGGAACAATTTAAAGTTGGGCTTTAAAATGATGTTCAGTTCAACAGGGATAATTGAAATATTGCATTTGAAATTACATTTATGTTCAACAAGGGCAAATGAAAGGGAATCACAATTTAAACCACCAGTGTCTAGGGCTCTATTCCTTTTTTAAGTCTGTCCACAACTCTCTTAACATTTTGACTTGACTGACTTAAGGTTCCCTATAGGACAAAAAGTCTTACAACTCAATGGTACATCTTTGCTCTCCAATACTTCCAGAGGTCAAATGTCCCTTGAGACTATTGCTTTCTTGCAAAACACCATGAGGAATTCAAATGTTAATGTCTAATGTGCAGCGGCAGGTACAGCCTGTAGTGTATTCATTTTCCAAGAGATCTAGCACTTAATTACACTAAAAGAGTTTTGAGTGTTTCCTTTTTAATGTCTGTAGTTGGGAATTGGATAACAGCTCAGAGCCTGCAGATGATTTTGGAACACCTAGGCATGTGCTGCGTCCCCCTCTGTCCTGATGGAACACGGCAAGGCACTAGACAAATAG